>NC_140965.1:83153174-83170674 GCF_056783735.1 Eptatretus burgeri
TCTTGACCCCACCCTACATTCCGCTCCCAAGGTGTGGAGATGTGAGAGCACTTGGGGGTGAGGCATTCCATTGGCACCACGTGGATATCGGAAGACTGCATGGAGTGCAGTTGCGGAAGTGGTGGATTCCAATGCTGTTCCACGTGTGTATGAGGCCCTATCGGCGTTTCGTTCGTCACATGCGATGATGTTTTTAGTAAATATAAATCCACATGAATGTATCATCTATAAATTATCATTGCAGTGTTTTTATTTAAAGAAATGTATTATACAAGTTGGCCCGTTAATGATCCCATATGAACGCCCCGGTTGCATGATGAAGAGAGCCCAGAGCCCATGTTCAAATCCTATAAACAGTACTGTATATGATCTCTCAATGTCTACAAATGTCCTTGTAATTTGTGTACGCTGATGTTCACGCGTGTCTTTGTACTGCCTCTGATTTATGTACAAACAAGATCATTGGAATCCCACATGGTGAGGCTGGGTCTATGTGCCTGTCTCTTCACCATCACCAACGAGTCTGTGGTCTCTCTGTCTTCTTCTGCCTCGTTCCTGGTCTTTCACCTTTGCCCTCTCCGTGCTTTGTCTCCCCCCATCCCCGGGTGTCCTTGGGGCATGCGAGGTCCTCCGGCAGCCCCCATCTCGTCAGGCTGCCAGGGCCTGGGCCAGCTTCTTGCCTCCACTCATGTGTTAACCTTTTTTTCCTTCCTGGGGAGCCACCTTTCACACTCTCTTCATTCTTGTTCTTCCCTCGGCTTCGGGTTGGCCGTTCACCATCGCATCGGGTCGTTCTCCATCTAGGATCAAGATCTTTTCCATACGCATTAAAACACTCCCACCCATCCCAAAATTTTGCTTGCATATCCATCTTGTTCACCCCTTGTGTTCTCCCCTACCCCTCATTGTTACCTGCATCCCTTGTTTGTCTGTCTCCATCTACTTTCTTTCTCTGCCCTGCTATTGGTGTTTCCCCTTTCTCCTGCTGTTCCCTTTGTTATGTTGTGGGGTGATCTGTTTTGTCTCTGAGCTCTTCATGAACCTAGACCATGTATATTAAAAAAGACCAAGACCAAGACCGAGACTCCCCCTTTTTTGTAACTGGGGGCCCGTTGGTTCATTGGACCAAATTTTCATTGGTCTTCAGTTTGGACGTTTTTGCTAGTATAGTCTGAACAACACAATCTAGGTTTTCCAGGCAGGAGGTTTTGGAACCCAAATCTATGTGTGTGTGTTTTTGATTGGTATCTTCATATGAGAGTTTCATAATGTGTAATGGAGTCCTCCCAGGGAGAGGGGGGGGGGGGGTTCAAAGTATACACCTTCATTTCAGTAAGGGGTCATGATTCATGGACCAAGCTGTGAAGTTTTCTGTTCTCAAAGTTTTGTGCCGAGGGCTCTCTTCAGGATCGTCGCTGAGCCCCGGACAGCTTCCAACTTCAGTTCGTTTGTAATATTCCCAGGGATGGTTTTTTAATATCTTTGTGAAGTTCTTCATCATCACTCCTGTAGCTCCAACTATCACTGGTCTAATTTTTGCATTCTTCAGCTTCCAGGATCTTTTCACTTCATTCTTGAGGTCTTGGTGTTTTGTCATTTTCTTGATTCCCGCATTGTTTAGTCCAAAATCATTGGTATTAAGACCTCACTTAACAATGCCTTCTCTTTTTTTGTACCTACGTATGATATCTGGTTGCAACGCTTTGTTTTTGATGTTCACGCTCCATGAGATCATTAGGTCGTACGTAAGCGGTACTTCCATGTTTTCAGTGATTGCTTTTGGTGAATGTTCCCACAATGTTTCTGGAACTGGGATATCAAAGTTTTTGCGTATGTGACAGCGGTTAACTTTACAAAGTCTGTTGTGAGGTTGTGTGTATAGCTGTTCTGGCGTGAGTTTTTTTATGATTTGTGTTCGGTCATTAAGCATAACACATCACTCTTTGCTAAAGGCGCTGTCACACCTTGACGATTTAGCCAGCGTATGCAGACTTATGAAAAATTTGTCTAAAACGCTGGCACACGTCGAATACGTTATGGGTAAGTTTTGTATACATTAAGAGCACGCTGAAAAACACTGCCATACGTCGTAGTACGCTGGCTTTCATCGTTGTACTTTGCGGTTGTCCTCAAATTTTAGCATGCTTGAAATTTTACGACGTATGCCAGCGTATGACTCGCACGTTCTGCTACGCTGGCCACAAGTTGTAGGCACGTTATGCGATAGTTGACACACATTACTTGTAAGTTACTCATAAGTCGAAACACGTCGAGGTAATGATTAGCGTACCCGAAACTTATTTATAACCTATGAGTAACGTGTTGTAGGCACGATCGTTGACACACGTTGAGGCACGTTACTTGAAAGTTACTCACAAGTCGAAACACGTTGAGGTAATGCTTAGCGTACCCAAAACTTATTTCTAACCTATGAGTAACGTGCTTTGAACTTATGTGTAACGTACCTCCAACGCATGTAGACGTATTTGATTGACGTCTTCCGGACGACCACAGAACTTACTGAACGTGCTTCTAATTAACGGCTACCATATAATGGCGTATTGGCAGCGTTTAAAAAAAACAAAAAAAACAATAACTTCCGATATTTCGTCACATGCCGTTACGTCACGTCCGATTGCCTCTTCAGTTTGCTCATGTCTTATTCTTAGTTCCTCCTCTGTGAATATTTTCTGTTTGAGGATATTGTCACGTCGACGTCGAAACTTAAAAGCAAATGTCCGAATATGTTTTAAAATTCGTGACAGACTAAAAAAAATAATAATAAAAAACAACAACAACAACAACATCAGATATTTCATCACGTGCCTTCACAGAGCCAACGAAAAAAAAATAAAATGTGCCTTGACGGAGAAAATAAGTTTCGGGTATGCTAAACATTACTTCGACGTGTTTTGACTTATGAGTAACTTACAAGGAACTTGTGTCGACGTGTGTCAACGATCGCTTATCGTGCCTACAACTTATTCCCAGCGTAGCGGAACGTGTGGGCCATACGGCGAGTACGTCGTAAAATTGTCAGCATGCTTGAAATTTCACAACGTATGAGATGTACCACGAAATATGACAGAGTACTTCATCGTTTTTCAGCGTGCTCTTAACGTATACACAACTTACCCATACCGTATTCGACGTGTGCCAGTTTGGTTCGGCAAATTTTTCATTGGTCGGCATACGCTGGCTAAATGGTCAAGGTGTGACTGCATGGTTGACACTTTCAATTCTCAGGCGGTTATGATTTAAATCGGCGTGTGGCAGCCTTTTAATAGGCTTCACCACGAGTTCGTCGGCAATACGTGCAGCGTGCTATGCCTAAGTTAGACTATCGTTGGGCATAGGTTGTGAACGTCAACAACAGGCTAAGCATTCGTTGGTATAAGTTACCGATAAGACAACGAAACGTTCTGTGCCCGTTACTAATATGTTATGCATACGACCAACACGTTATGAATATGACCAAAACTTAAAAAAAAACATGAAAATTTCAGCGTACGCCAACGTTTTACATACATTTTTATCCCCCGCCGCGTGGCGGAAGGGGGATATTGTTGTCACCCAGGTCGTCCGGCTGTCCGTCCGTCCGGGCGTCAACATTTATAGCTGTAAGTGCAATAACTCATAAACTGTTCGCCATATCGATTTGAAATTTGGCGCACACATGTACCACCTGAAAAGGAAGAATCCTGTTGATTTTGGGCGTGGCCGGATCCAAGATGGCCGACTGGGGTGGCCATCTTGAAAAAAATGTTTTTTCGCCATATCGACTTGAAATTCGAGTCACACATGTACCACCTGAAAAGGAAGAACCCCATTGATTTTGGGCGTGGCCGGATCCAACATGGCTGACTGGGGTGGCCATCTTGAAAAAAAATGTTTTTTGTAATAAATGGAAAACCGCTTATCTGATTTGAATTATTTTTGGTAACTATGTTCCTCACCCCTGGGGAACTTTTTCAAGATGATGACCAAATGGTGTCTTGTTTCCAATTCACCTCCCTCATTATCTGGAATATGTATGACCTTTTTCATTCAATGGCAGGGGATTCCCCATCTCTGATGGTATATTTATACGTTGCCATTGCTTGCTAAATCGTCAAGGTGTGACAGCGCCTTAACGCCACTTACACCCCTCACCTAGCTTTTTTTTTCTCCCCCCCCCAACTCACTGTCTGCCCCCTCCGAATAAAATGCACCACTCTCCTCGCACAACTTTGTCGCTTCTGTGCATCTCTCACTCATCCTCACCCATCCCTCCCGCAGTGTATAGCAACGTTTCGTGAGGTGTTGTTCTCCCCACCTCAACCCCCCCCCCCCTCCTCGCTCTTCTCCCCTTCCTAGCTTCCCTTTCTTCACCCACTCCTCTCTTCCCCTCCCTTCCCTCAGTCCTCTCTGCTTCACCTCTCCCCTCTCCCTTTCACACCCCCGTCAGTGAAGCAACGGGTTGTATCAGCAAGTAATTAATACACACAAATCACGAAACACACACACCTCATCCATTTATAGTCAAAGGTACAATCCATACTTTTAAATAGGTAAAGGGAAATGGGCCGGAACTTCAAGGACCTGAAAATTTCTGCATAAATCACAACTGTTGGAAAAGCAAAATAAGATTCTCTCACTTGTCCAAGGAAGTTTAATTAATGTGATTATAAAGTTCAAGTCATTGAATGGTTAGAAAGATAACCTTTGCTTTTCAGCAAAACAATTTCTCTGTTCACAGGTCTTTGCAGGGTCATGTTTAGCAGAGTTCGGTTTGCTTCCCTGGAGAGCTCTTCTCACCTTGATTGAGACATTAATTGGAAAATGTACTTTTAAACACAGCATATAAAACTAGAAGGGTACTCGGTAGAGCGCATACCTCCACCACGTAATGCCTGATCCACGAGAACACACTGGGCCAAATAAATTTCTGAAATATCATGATATACATCGTTTTGGCCCTATCTCTCAATGCTAAATAATCACTTTAAAAATGAAATAATTATCGTATCCGTATCCGAATCGGATCTTCACCAAAATTGAATCACTTTGTCGTGGTCACACACCCAACCTGCCCATCAAGTTTCATCCGAATCCATCCACAACCTTTTGAGATATCCTGCTATATAATCAGTTTAGCCCCATCTCTCAATGGTGAAGAATCACGAAAAAATTATCGGATCCGGATTCGGATCTGCACCAAAATTGAAACAGTTCTTGCTTGTCACACACCCAACATGTCCACCAAGTTTCATCCATGTCCGTCGACAACTTTTTGAGATACCCTGTACACAGACAGACAGAGAGACAGACAGACTGGTGAAAAAATAACCTCCTTCATCTTCGATGGCGGAGGTTAAAAGTTAATATTCGTACAGAGTACGATGTGCACCACTTAGTCCAATTTTCAGGAATCGTTGTTGTCTGAATTTAGTGATGCGGCGGCCCCAGGACGAAAATGAAATGCTGTTGTTTTTTGGTGCAATCCCGTGACCCAGAGCCGGATTAAGCCTCGGCTGGCCCAAAGGCACATTTTGAAATTTTAGAGAATGGCCTGAAAATTTTAAATTAGATCTCGGGCTCATGGAAATGGACCCCAGACAAAAGATGAACTAATTCAAGAACAAAATATTTAATACAAAAAAAAGACAAATATTTAATGTGAAAAGAAAATAGTTTATTTAATCCCTCTATACAATTTGCAGTGTATGAATATATGCATGAAAAAACACGAACAGATTTGGCACTTTGCTTTACAGTTTACTAGACCTTAGATTGCAAAGTTTGTGGCCAGAATTTTTGGCTGGCCCTAAGGCACATGCCTTGTCTGCCTAATGGTTAATCCAGCACTGCCATGACCCATCATGTTTCTTATCCATAGATAAGCAACACCTACCAACTTCCCTTCGGATTGCGTGGCTGTATTTGATAAAAAGAATTGCAAGTACGTGGTTCACAAGAAGGACGATCCAAAGGTCACGTGTCCGATTTTTGGTCGCGTGGGGTGAAGATGCATCACGTGCCCACCATGGCATCTCAAATGAGCACAATTCCTGGAATCCAAGTCATTTTGTTCCCTGATTGTCTTCTTGGCTTGTGAATCA
This sequence comes from Eptatretus burgeri, assembly GCF_056783735.1. NCBI lineage: Eukaryota > Metazoa > Chordata > Myxini > Myxiniformes > Myxinidae > Eptatretus > Eptatretus burgeri. Next base: position 83,159,276 of record NC_140965.1, read on the forward strand.
TTTTTTGAACAATAAAAACGAATCCACACTTTCCTGGTTTATTATATTTATATCTCGTATCGTGCAGCAAGCTGTTTGGTCTGTGCTAACAAACTGTAACGAGGTAATACCAGGTGTTTGTGTGTTCCGTCAGTCAGCAGGCAGCTTGCTATCGCTTGCCAAGCTAGCCGTTCCGTATCAAGCGCTTTTCCATTTGTGACTTCATGTGAGCCAAAATGACCGCCGCACTTGGATTCACCCCATGTGGATAAACACTCTTCCACGAGCCTCGACCATGTATATAAATAAAAAATTGGATCAGCTTCTCAATGGAAACAGTATAATTTACATGATCAAAGGCTTTACTAAGGTCAATGTTGCATAAGTTCGCATAATTTCCAAGTTTGTTAACACCTCCATGAATGCTGTCCAGCAGACTCACAGGGTAGTGCACATCTCAACTACCCTTCATGTTGCCACACTGTTGGCAATCAATGTCGTGTTGTGTATATTCCTCATCAACCAATTGGGAAGAAACCTCTCAAATCCTCATGCGATTACAGGTGTGACAGAGATCAGGCGGAGTTGGTCGTAATTAATAACAGGTGTCCTCTTCCAAACTACCAAAATAGTTTTCCAAATCTGGATAAAACATCCAGATCTGAGACACAAATTAAATATTTCAGTGAGTGGTTCCGACATCTCATTTGCAGATTCCTTTTGGGGTCGTGTTGGACAGTCAGTTGTAAGTGTTTGAACATTTGGACTACACATCGCTCAAAGATTGGGGACGGTGTTACTGCCAGGTATTAAAAACTTTAACAGTGATAAATGCAGAGAAGGTAAGTCTGAACAAATTTGGACAAAGTGTCGATTGATTTCACTGGGAACCTCAAAGGAAGAATTTATAACTTTCAGGAGTGAAATGATGCACTTGTTGATGCCATTTGCACTGGTCCTGTACTTGTTTGAAGTGATCAATATTTCTCGTATCGAAACGAGTTTTCACAAACTTTATTGTCCTTTGCACTTTGTTTTATCATCAACCTGCGTAAACCATTGTTCATCATTTATGTGACATTTTAACGATGCTAATTCAAAATGCTATTTGTACCGAGTATTAATGAGAAGAGAAAAACGAGCCAGACCACTGGAATTATCACACTGATTTAGTATTGACCAATCCATCTCCATCATCCATTGTCCAAAAGTGCGAACAGAAGAGTCATGAAAAGACCAGAATGAAACCCTACGAGACATAACAGATGATATCGATTGATGATGACGAAGAGTAATGACTGCATGATCACAAGTAGATACAGGGGCAGATGTACCTGCATCGTGATAGCAATCACCTGAATCGGTGAAAATCTTGTCCAGAACAGCAGGACCCCTTGTAGCCTTGTTAACCATTTGTAACAATAAAGTATGCTGCATAAAAGCTTAGCAGTAAGTATGGATTTTGGGAGTAACAGAAGGAAGGGGTTGCTGTAAGGAGACTTTTTGCTGGAAGGAAGGGGTTTCATGAGGAGATGGGCACAAAACAGAGGCCACCAACCTGTCTGCGATGTGAGAACAAAAAGCTTTCTGCTTCACTTCATTGTCAGAGATTACACAAGGAAACAAGAAGATACAAAAGGAACTTTGGCGCAGGAGGAGCCCATTCGGTCCATCATACCTGTGCTGCACCGACCCCAACATCATCACCCATCCACGTACAAGCTACCTCCCATGCACACAAGCTAATGTCCCCAATACACCTCTGTCTCCAAAGCATCCAGGTACCTATCGAAATTCCATTTAAACTTATCCACCCCCCCCCCCCCGATGCTGCCAGCACCTTCCTGGGGAGACCATTCCATGCATTAACTACTCTGACCCCTGCCTTAAAATTGTCTAAACTCTCATCTTCTTTACCCTCAAGCTATATGGCCCCGGGTCAAAACCCTTTCCACTTTGCTAACAACAAAACGACACTGCACAGATGGCCCACCTGGGTCCAGTGCAGTTGAGTGAGATATGTAGGTGTGAGGTCTGCTGTCTATGAATCGTGTCAGGAGGCGAACACTGAATGCATAGCCCACTGGGAAGACGAGGTCACCTCTGACAGAGGAGACTGTAGTATTACCATAGGCATTTGATCCTCTCATACACAAATACACCAGAGAGGCGCCGATGGCAGGAGAAGGACAGACGAATTGGGACATAACCATCACAGGGAATGAAGATAACACAAACACAATAACCTCTCCAACAGATGCTTGCAACACAAGCGTGCGATGAGGCAATGATGACGAGGACCCTTCAGATACTTTTAAGTTGTTCCATCACATTCCCACAACAAAAGTGAAATGTCAAAAGATGTCGTTATGGTAATCCATGAGAGGATTGTGCCGTGATGTTGTGGCATCGTGATGTGGCGTCATTCATTCTTCATCCAACAACAAAAGTAAAATGTCAGAAGATGTTGTGATAGTAATACACAAGAGGATTGTGATATGTCATTCCAACCTTGTTTGGTTGATTTTTTTGAGATTTCATCCCTCGAAGTTTTAACATTTTTAGCCCACCTGGAACGTAATTTGAGGGAGCTTATGTGATGGCCCATCGTACCCGTTGTATGTCCGTCCGTCAGTCAGTCCACAACACGTGCAATTTCAGTCTTTGTTGTGAAATGTACTACGCAGCAGAGGAAACCTACAGGAACAGCTGATTTTATTCTGCAATAATCAGAATCACTACAATTTAACACAGGTGGAGGCCAATTAACTTGGTGTGTGATTTTGAAGGTGATTGGTCACACCTGAGCAAATTTACAATTGCTGTTATAATGGGGGAGGACACTTAACCAACCACGATATTCGAATTTTTGATTTTTAATGAATTTTCTGAAATTTGTAGAATGTGTTTTTCACTTTGAAGTTGTGGGTTACGACGTGTAAATAAAGGTGGAAAAAGTCTGATTTAATGCAATTTAATTCCAAGCTATAAGGCAACAAAAGGTTAAAAATTTCAATTGGGTGTAGAGTGTAGACTTTCTATCGGCACTGTATATACATGTCGTGAAGGTAATGTATACAGTATATATATATATATATATATATATATATATATATATATGTATATATATATATATATATATATATATATATATATATATATATATATATATATATATATATATATATATATACATATACATATACATATATATATACATATACATATATACAATGATGCACTCTTGAAATGTACCTTTCGACACTTCAGACTGCTGTGACCCCTTCAGCCATTAAGACTCCTGAATACCCATAATACCCAAAATACCCCGAGGACCCCAAAGACCCAGAGGACACAAAAGACGCTGAGGTCCCAAAAGACCCTGAAGACCCAAAATATTCCAAAGACTTAAAAGATCCTGATGACCCAAAATATCTTGATGACCCAAAATATCCCGATGACTTGCTGTTGTCATTCTCAAACCAGTAAGGCATGAGCGTTCACCATCTGGCATAGAAAGCACAGACGCATGTACCCTCCGGCCCTTTCAGGTACCTCTCAGTGATCTCCTCAGGTGGTTCTGCCCCCCCCCCCCCAGGAAATGTTGTTGTGGTTGTTGATGGCACCATTCAAGTGGAAATGAGCTTCATCGCTGAACCAGATCAGGTTGATCCAGTTTGGTTACCACTCCATCCTGTCACTGAGGCAATTGCACATATGAAGTCTCATTCTCAGGTCATCTTGACTCAGTTTATGCCGAATAGTGATGATGTATGGGAAAAGCCTCAGTTCCATAGTGAGGATATGCCAGACTTATGTTGGTTTGAGACCTAGCTCCCAGGAGCACCAGCAGTGAGACTTCTTGGGACCGTCCACGGCAGAATCCCGCACGACGTCGATATTGGTTTGGCTCTTGGTTACTGATGCTGGCCTGCTGCTGTTGCCCTTGCTCTGGTTGTGCATTGTACCCTTGTATTCAAAATGTTTCACATTACATTGAATGGCACAATTTGTGGCTCCATCACGTCTTCTGAGGTCGTATTCCCAGCAGAATCTCCAGCGGGTGTCCACATATGATGTAGTCTCATACCACAGAGCCACCACTTTTGTCTTCCGATTCACTGTAACTAGCATAGTTGAGTTACGGAGCTAGAAATCCCAGGAAATAAATAGCACGATAACACCACCAAACCCTGAAAATAAAAAATGGTATAGGTCAAAAAACAAAGAAATGGCAAGAAGTCAAAGTTGTATCAATCTTTTTGAAACACCCTGGTATGTTATAATTTCAACTTGATTGTCCACATAGTCTGGTAGCCAGAATTATATATATATATATATATATATATATATATATATATATATATATATATATATATATATATATATATATATATATATATATATATATCTATTCAATAAGGCTCATTTGGCTGTGCCTCGATGGGTTTGAGGATAGAGGAGTAGCAGCTGAAATGTGAATTCTATCTTGATTCCTCCTGATGACGTCATCTTTGCTTTTTGCTTGTTTGGGTTCCTTCTGATTACTCCAATGCAGGACTGTACCTATTTGATCTCCCTTTGATTTCAATTGAATTTATTTTAAATTCAATTGAATTATAATTAAAAAAAAAACAAAAACGTAATGGTTCAGGGTCAGGTGTCCAATCATAGCAGGGTTGCATCAAAGCAGGAGGTCTTGGTTCCCAGTCATCACTGCCAGCAGTTTTCAAGTGGCAATACGAGTTATGTCTCTTATTGAATATGTAACACACCAGTACACAAACACCACACAACATACACCACACAAAACTAAACAAACACCAAACAAAACAAGTCCTGGTGAGGGTCTGCAATCTCTGATTGCGCTTTTTCTTGTTATCTTCAATATTGTCTATTATGCCACACCGGCAACAATTGTGCCACACTGCTGACACTGTGAATGAAAAAGATGCAAAATGGTGCAAACCTAATTTTTTGAGCTTGAGCTGAGAAAAGCTTTCAACAAATAGAGTGCTGCACAACATCACTGCCCTGCACAAAAAAGGTGCAAAAACAGATCCCTGCAACTATCGACCAATCAGCCTTCTCCCAATCATCAGCAAGGTTATGGAATCCATCATCGCTTCAGACATTAAATCCTTCCTCTTCTCCAATGGCTTGATTTCCGATCATCAATTTGGTTTCAGACCAGGTCACTCCACCTTGGATATGCTGCTTCTGCTCTCCCAACAATGGATGGAGGTACTCAATGCAAGACATGAAATCAGAGCCATATCCCTGGACATATTGCGTGCTTTTGACATGGTGTGGCACCTGCCCTGCTCACCAAACTCTCTTCCTATGGTATCCAAGGCCATCTCCACTCATGGCTCACAGACTTCCTCTCCTGTCGCAGTCACCGTGTGCCCCTAAATGGAGTTCTTTCATCCCACCCCCCCCCTTCCTGTCCAGGCTGGAGTTCCTCAGAGTAGCATTCTGGGCCCTGTTTTTTTCTGGTTTTATTCAATGATCTCTCCGATTCTCTGGAAAATCCTCTTTATCTCTTTACTGATGACTCCACCCTCTGTCATCCCTCAGACCGGCAATCCGCAGCTTCTTCGCTCACTGCAGATCTGGATAAAAATCACAAACTGGTCCAACACGTGGAACATGTCTTTCAATCCTGACAAATCTCACACTCTCACTCTGTCTCTCTGAAAGGAACGTTTGGAACAATCCCCATCCCCCCCCCATCTACTTTCTTACCAATCCTCTGGAAGAAGTCCTTTCTTCCAAACTTCTGGGTCTCAATATCTGCCATGGTCTTTCCTGGGAAAGCCACATTCCCAACCTGGCCTCCAAAGCCAATTGCCAACTGGGAATCCTCCATAGTGCAAAAGTCTTTCCTCGGCCTACCTAAGCTCCTGACCACATACAAAGCTTTCGTCCGCAGCCTGATGGAGAAATGCTCTCCCCTCTGGGCTGGTGCTCCCGCCTCTCACCTTTCTCGGATTCATGCTGTGGAAACCAAGGCATTTCGGATCATTAGCATTACCCGCGATGAGGCCAAGTCTTTGGGCCTCTCAATCTCTCACCGCCGACAGGTCGGTGGTCTTTCTATCTTCTACCATCTCCTCTCCGGTCTCGCTCCCCTCCCCCCCAACTCTGTCTGAGATTTTTCCCCACCATATTTCCGCAGGGCGCTCAAGGTCCGCCAACAACCCCCTTCTGGTAAAACTACCAAAATCACGAATCGCTGCTCAGCTTCACTCTTTCATTCCTCCTTTTCCCGCCATTGGAATAAACTCCCTCACTCTGTTCAATCCCATTTTTCCCTCCAGGCCTTCAAAACAGCTGTTCACCTCCACCTCTTATCGTCCCCCATCCAAATCCTCGATCTTTTCTACCCCCATTAATCCACCCCAAACCCACGTCCTTCAAATTCCCTGCTTTCCTTCCTGAAAGTCCATGTAATGTCCATCTTGTATGCCCCATGTTCCCCGCCCCATCCTGCTCCCTTCCACAGGTCTCCTAATCTCTCTGTTCCCCACTGTTTTATCCTTCCCTCTCTCGCACCTGTCTCATGCCCTCCTTGCTGTGTGTTAGCTCTCATACGAGCCTCAACAAGGTATACAAAGAAAAAAAATAGAGCCCAAGCTCGGGTAAATCATTTCCCTGGAATTCCTGGAAAATTTCTGGAAATTGATTTGGAATTCCTGCCTTTTCTCGTTTTTTTTTCATTTCGGACCTTAGATATGGTTCAGCTCAAAATTTGGGCTCGGACCATCTTGTGTGGATGTGCTTGCACTTATGCAGTGTGCTCTCTGTACCTCATTTCCTTCATCAACATGTATTGTACACCAAGGTACACTTTTAAAAGACTCATTCACTTGTATTGAATGGCCTTCAAATCCATCCCACAACCAAGTTGACTAAACAGGAAATGTGTGCAATGGTAATAGCTTCCTACGAAGTTGCAAGATGACTGGATGTAAAATGTGGCAAGCATTCCAATATGTCTGTTTTCTGTAGGCACGAGTTGCAGGGTGTTTCATGTACAGTATCAGTAATAAACGGTATCGAGTTCTCTTTGCTCGGCCTCAGCCGAATTAATGACGTGTGCAATTGGATCGTTCGGTTACCATTCACACATTCTGGAATTATGAAGTGGGAGACCACATGACCATCTGAATTATGAAGTGGGAGACCACCTGAATTTTTAAGTGCGAGACATGAATTATGAAGAGACCTTCACATTTGTCCCACTATTATGCCGCAGCCCCACTGTCAGTTCATACCATCCATCACCTTACTCTTAAAATAGCCTCAATCCTGTAATAAAAGCAAAACAATCGGTTTGGCGTGGTGCATTGCCTGGGCAAACTTTTATGGAGATCGAGTGAGACCGGCGTTGGAAAACACACCTGTGCAATTGCTAGTTGTCAAACGATAAAATAATGGAAAATCAAAAAAAAAAGCACTAAATTTACCAAAATATATATTAAAAAAAATCCAACACATCACTGGTTTAAATCTTTTCCTCCAATCATCAACATAGACGAACATTAATTGAAAATGTAAAGTTGACAGTCGATAAGAAAAGTATAGTTTCGGGAAAACCCATTGAGTCAAGTTTTACAGACATTTCGATCGAAATGGAGATATGTGAATTGAGAAGCAGGTGGTGAAGGTGAGTTAATGAAAAGTGATGATGAGAAAAGTGGAATGCAAATAGAGGTTTGTAGAATAACAATGAATATTTATTAGCAAGAAATGCCAGATGTGTATATACATATCAATAAATAAATATATATGTATATATGTATATACATATATACATATATACATATACCCCGGTTAAAATAGGTGTACCATATCCCTGTGTTGTAAGAGGCGACCAGGGTTGCGTCAGGAAGGGCATCCGGTGTAAAACTTGTGCCAAATCACTATGCGGATCATGCGGATGATCCGCTGTGGCGACCCCTAACGGGAGCAGCCGAAAGAAGAAGAAGAAGAAGAAGAGAAGATATATGTATATATGTGTGTGCGTGTGTGCGTGTATCAAACAACTTCGTGTCAGTTGTAGGAACTGGAGAAACGTCAAGAGTTCTGACACAATATGGTGAGTTTTATCCAGTGATTACATTTTTGTCAACAGGTTTTAAAACTTACTTGCTATGCTAGCCGTGGAAATCGAACACAAATCAGTGGAAAAAAACAAACCTGGTGTTCAACCACTCTCCCAAAATCCTCGATTTTGTCGAGACCATTGTCGATCTGTACCAGCAGACAGCTAATTCAAACAGAGAGGTCTTTATCAACTCATGAAGGTTTTAAAAAAAAAAGTATGGTAACCTCTTGGTTTGACGACATGCAAAATGCTGAAACGCTAGCTTAACTTTGCTTCCCACGGTGGTTAGCACAGTTTTGTCAACGTCCAGTTGATAAGACTATCTATTCAATGATCATGGTTGATTATGGCTTGGTGCTTGTCTTTTGCACGATTCCTGACCTTCGGATACGCCATTAAATGATATGTTGGACATTTGTTAGTGCTTTTCCCAAATACCAGTTTCCCGTTTATTTATATTTCACATTTTTATATGTATATATATATATATATATATATATATATATATATATTATACACACATCACAGGGGTCACCACAGCGGATCATCCGTTATGATCCGCATAATGATTTGGCACAGGTTTTATGCCGGATGCCCTTCCTGATGCAACCCTGGTCGCCTCTTACGACACAGGGATAGGGTACACCTAATTCGAACCGGGGCATACACCGGGCCCAGTTCACTGGTACTCACTTCGCCGACTTCGGAAGAATGACAGGCTGAGTCAACCTCCTGGTGTGTATTAACTCAAGTGGCCAGCGGGGCTTGAACTCAGGACCTTTTGGCTCCCAAGCCGCTATCCTAAATACTATGCCAACACCAGGCTGTATATATATATATATATATATATATATATATATATATATATATATATATATATATATATATATATATATTATATATTATATATATAGTTGTAGTATTCCCGCTCGCCCGGCGTGCGAATGACCGTGTTTCACCAATAGCAGCCGGTTCGCCCACCGAACAGACAATCCAGTCGTGACTTTCTCCAATGGCGTCAGAAACCAGTCACGGATGGGTTTTCAATCCCACCACAACCTTGTCCGTACCCTACCTGCGCTACAGGGTCCGATCGCCAAATCTTCGATTTACCTCATTATTCGCGCAGGTAGGTTACTGAGAGGTTGTACCTCAACGGGACCGCTTGGAAACGAGCTGCTTAAGCAGCCCGCTTCCTTTTAGGATAACCGAGCGGGGTAATATCGCGTAGTCCCGTTGGACCCGATCACTTTCCCGGCCATTTAAAAGCCAACTAACATTCCACAATACAAGATGGCATTTCAATGGGGGAATGGACGCAACGAACAGGTTTACATCGAAACCAGCACATTTATTTACTCTCCGTATGCAGGAACAATCATGCAGTCATTCAAAAACACCAACAAGCACGGACACAGAACAAGCAATGGATGCGGCACGGCACGTGGGCAAGACAAAGCGCTACAACCGTCTATAAGTGATTATTAATGTACAGTCACTTACACAGTTTTACTTACGGGACTCGGCGCCACAAACATTCATTCGAAAGAAAAGCAGGAAAAAAGACCTTATCAAAGGCAATGGGGTCAGACTGGACCTCTTGGGTCTTTATGGCGTGGGACTTGGCAGACCGAACGAGTCCCACGAGACCGTTGCAGGTTACCTGCACCCTCGTGGTGTCTGGCTTGGGCGACCCGCGACGTCCCGTCCCTACAGCAGCGAGCGTAGCCGTGGTCGAGCTCGGGCCTTCCGTGTGGCAGGCGAGCTCTCTCCGGCTCTCTCCACACGAACGCGCTTGGGCGACCCGCGATGCTCCTTCCCCACGGCAGCTAGCGTAGCCGCGGTCGAGCTCGGGCCTTGCCAAGCGGCCGGTGATTCGGTCTCAGTCGGCAACTCGTTTGAGAGGAACGAACGGGTCTTTGCTCTCTTAGAGTTGATGCTCTGTAAGAACCCGTCCGTCCCTCAGTGATGCTCGAACTGCGCCGAAGCCCGATCACCTCGGACCGCCTGTCGCTGGCTGGCGAGCTCTCTCCGGCTCTCTCCACACGAACGCGCGGTTCCACGCGACACAGCAGGGAAGGCCGCGCCTCCAGCTCGCGTCTCCTTGGCGACGCCCGGACTCTCCACCGACTGCCAGCTCCAAGCTCCCGACTCCGCCACGAGCCCAGACTTCCACGCAGCTCCTTGGCTTCCGGCTTCCTCCCGACTCCCCGACGTCTCCAGACCGACCGATCAACTCGGACTCGACCCAACTCGAACGCGAGCTTGGAGCTCTGCTCGTCCTTTTTTCGGGCTGGTGAGACGCGGTTTGGCCTTCGTTTCCTATCCCACTGTTCCTCTCGTTCTTCCCTCTCCAATCTCGTTGTCTCCTTCATTCCTTGCTCCTTCACTCTCTCCTCCTACTGCAACCTATTTTTTTCCCTTTTGTCGTTCAGTTTCAAATTCGTACTCTTTTTGTTTTCGATTCCACTGTCTCTCTTGTTCCTTCAGTTGACTGACTTCCTTCGCCTGTCTCAATCTTTGTTCTTTCAGTACTCTTTCTTGTTCCTCATTCTGCAATCTCGTGGTTTCCTTCCATTGGTCGATTTCCTTCTTCTGTCTCATTCGTTCTTCCTTCATTACTCTTCCTTGTTCCTCATTCTTTAATCTGACCTTCGCTTCCAGCTGTTCGATCTGCTCAGTGTGCTTCCTTAACGTTTCATTCTCTGTCTCCGTTCTTTCCTCTTCCAACGAACTCAGCTCGTCTTGTAATCCCCTCTCTTTGGCTTTGTGCTCCAGTATCTCATCAACTTTTTCCCATTTTTCCTCTCTCTGTTCATCCCTTTCCTTGTTTTGCTTTTTCCCTTTGTTTTGCTAAACTTTGCTTTTTCCCTTTGTTGTTCCTGATATTTCTGTTCTCTTTTTACCTTCTCTTCTAGTTTTCCCTGCCATCTCTTATTTCTTTCTATTGTTCTTTCCAGGCTTTCTTTGTCCTGATTGCCTGATCTTACCTCTTTCTTTAGTTGCTCTACTTCCAAATTGTGTTTCCGTTTTTGCTCTTCGAACTTTTTTTCCATTCTTCCTCCAATTGTTTCCGAAGCCCGCCGATGTCCGCCTGCCTCGCCTGCCATGCCCACGTGGTTTGAAACGGTTGTTGGGAGCGCTCGCCTCGTGTTGTGCCATTCGTTGCGCTATAAATAGCCGCCCGCTCACGCCTCGTGCCGCGCTGAAGCGCGGCTGCGCCGCCATCTTGCGACTCCGTTTGCCGGCAAAGTTCATGCTCAGAAAATGAGGGTGAGCTCCCCCATGGATTAACATCAGCGGCGAG
>NC_140965.1:83175674-83323174 GCF_056783735.1 Eptatretus burgeri
ATAAAACAAGACCAGTGTCAACATGTTTTTTTCAAGTTTCCATAAATATATTTTTCAAGCTTCGTTCATACCAAAACAATGAATCCACATGACACGGCCAACAAACTCCTGTTGTTGTTTCGTATGCAGTCTGTGGCTGCTGGTTGCATCATTTTCTGGAAGCATGGCTGTGCCAACAGATTTTTGTCGCACCAACCACAAGTTCAAGCACATCTGTGTGATTTTTATAATGTTCTTGAAGCAAGACCCACACAGTAGACTTAAAAACGCCATTGTTTTGTAATATTTTAAGGCAGAGCCGATGTAGTAATTATTAGGAAAAAATGTTTCCTTACTCATAATATATATATATATATATATATATATATATATATATATATATATATATATATATATATATATATATATATATAAAACTTATTTAGTGAAACAAAAACGTTGGTGTATGTTGTTCCGAAAGCCCCAATTATGTGTCCTAATTCCGAACTAAGCAAGTTTAAAGACGTTGTTTACAAAGCTCTGGATTACTAAACCATCGCACGTCTTCAATAATGATATGTCTATTGTTACACCTTTCCTTTCCCCACAATCCACAGGACAACAAAAGGTTTGCATCGACTCAGAAGGTATTGAGAGGAACGTCGGTGATGCATGGCACACCAATTGCCATAAGTGTAGATGTACGAATCAAGTCATGAAATGTTGCAACACATTTAGCTCCAAGTGTGATAAGCAGTAAAACAATGAATCTGCATGACAATCTGCAATAAACATCACATAAAACTCCCCTGAATATGCTTGAGTGTTTGTTCTTTTAACTGGGAAACAGAAATCGGAGCAACCACAGGAACGATGAAGCAGAAGTTCTGCGATTTTGGAAACTTTACTGGGAAATGTTGCAACAAATGAATTACGATCGGAGGTTGTCTGGGTCAACCTCAACCCACCTCGGATTATTTCATCAGCATGACAGGGGTTTCAACTCAAGACTCTAAGATCTTACGCCAGCCACATTAACCATTAAGCCAACACCAGGCTTAGTAATCCGAGTAAATTGAAGGGGAAACTTTGGGTCATGGGAGGACTCCAGTCCATCTTCTGACTGACCACTAAATCAAGAAGTTTACAAGTAATGTGAAATACAACTGCCATTACTCCCTGGCAAACTGTGATATATGCCGACGATAGTGAGGAAACAATACCCTCTCATCTCAGTTATCGCTTTCCTTTTCTTTATCTTCAAGCTGCACCAGTAAAGGGAAAAGCCTCTCCTTCTCTCAGAAAGAATGTCAAACCAAAACACGTTCAGGCTTTGTTGTAGAATCAGCTTTATTCACCACACTTTAGGATGACGAAACACCGTTGATGACAAGATGGGCAAGGCCGGAAAAATGGGGCCACGCATGCGCATGCCAACTGATCATGCACATACCACCTGCACAAGCATACCTCACTCTATCAACGGCGACGACGACACAAACATACAATGGAGTGACTACCTTTCTTTTCTTTCCGATTATCTCAATGTATATAACTGGATCCACAATATTATACCAGATCAGAGTCAAGGAAATATTTAGGAATTAAAGAGAGCCAACAAATGTTGCAACGAGTCAAATACAAGTCTCAGAGCAATTGAAAATGAAATATAAATATTGGAAACCAAACAGCTAGTAACATAACCGTTCCAAGTGATAAATGAACTCAGACCATTCCAAACATAGTCTTTATCATGACAAAAACCAGGAGTGGTAACAAGACTACTGCAGGTAAAAACCAAAACAAACACTGGACGAGGGCCATCATTTACGCACTACTTCAAAAGTCTAAATGGTAATCGTTAAAACTGCATGGATGGATGACGTAGATGAGTAGAGTGTCTCTGAGCCACAGCAAAGTCTATCCTGTCCGATCTACGAAACGCAGTGGGCACATGAGCCTGGTCAGCACATGTAAGAAAGGCTTGGCAGCATCGGCTGGAAATGGATCGGAGGCACGTGTGGTCGACTCATCCACGATTATGGGTGTTGATAGTTGGCAAGGAATATGGGGTGGGTCTGGAGCTCGAGGTGGTTGTTGGTGGTGTCAGTAACTCTCATCAGAGGATCCATCACCTGTCCTCTTCTGTGGGTGTGGGCAAACACTATCTGAGCAAGGCAGAACCGTGTGGCACTCCGATTTCTTAATGCGATAGGAAGTGCTCCTGAGGTGAGAGCTGGTACATTTGTGGATGTTACACGAAGACACAACCACCAGAACAAGCAGATACAGATCACAGGCTCGAGGCTTGTTACAGTCTGTGTGGAGATCAAATAAATCACCAACCTCTATTTGTGCGGGTTGGGGAGTCCTACCAACAGGGGCCTTTGACTTCTCACTGTAATGTTGGTTGGAAGTGCGCTGATCACGTTGTTCTTTCATCAATTGTCAATCGGTTAGAGGAAACTGATTGTTGCTGACCTGGTCCCGCTGAGTCCACATCTCACGTGCAGATGAGCCCCTTATATGGATGTGGGAGTTCAAATGAGAAGTAGCGATAACAAGTGACAATGGGGAAACTGCCACACAAAGGGTCCTGACCAAGAGCTCGCCCTCCAGTTCTTGAACAGCCTTCTCGGCGACTGGAAAACAGTTATTCACACGTCCAATTATTAAGTTTATCCAATAAGGTTGGAGAAGATCATCGTCCACGAGGGAGAGAAATCCCGAAGCAGGAACAAAATACGGTGTCAGACCAACCTTATCTGTTAAAAACTCTTGCATTCGGCAAATAAGACCATATTTGCATGAATAAGGTTTCTTGTGAAAATGTGTTGTTTTGCTTACGACAAGCTAAAATTTGATGACAAACATGCGTTTCTGCTTAAGAATAATGATTTGGAACAAAAAAAAAGCTGTCAGAACAAGCCAATCAGTTAAAAAAAATGCTTCTATTAGGCAAAGGAGACCATTTTTGTGTGAATAAGTTTTCTTGTGAAAATTTGGTGTTTTGCTTACTACAAACGAAATTGTAATGAAAAGCATGCATTTCTGCATTAGAATAGTGATATGGAACAAAAAACGGTGTCAGAACAAGTCAAACTGTTAAAAACGCTTCTTTAGGCAAAGCAGACCTTTTTTGCATGAATCAGGTTTCTTGTGTAAAATGTGTTGTTTTGCCGACTACAACTTAAATTTTGATGAAAAAGACACGTTTTTGCATTAGAATAGGGATTTGGAACAAAAAGCAATGTGAGAAGAAGCCAATGGGTTAAAAAAATATATTTAAACTTGGATAAGGCAAATCAGACCATTTTTGTGTGAATGAGGTTTCTTTTGTAAAATGTATTGTTTTGCCAACTACAAATTAAAATTTGATAACAAACATGCGTTTTTGCTTTAATATAGTGATTTGAAACAAAAACATAATACTGGTGTCAGAACAAGCCAATCTGTTAGAAACACTTCTATTCGGCAAAGAAAACCAATTTTGCGTAAATAAGGTTTCTTGTGAAAATGTGTTGTTTTGCTTCCTCCGAGCTAAAATCTGATGAACCATGCGTTTCTTCTTTAATATAGTGATTTGGAACAAAAAAAACGGTGTCAGAACAAGCTAATCTGTGTAAAAAAAATTATTGTATTAGGCAAATCAGTCCATTTTTGTGTGAATGAGGTTTCTTTTGTAAAATGTATTGTTTTGCCAACAGCAATTTAAAATTTGATAACAAACACGCATTTCTGCTTAAATATAGTGATTTGGAACAAAAACCTAAAACCGGTGTCAGAACAAGCCAATCTGTTAGAAACACTTCTATTCGGCAAAGAAAACCAATTTTGCGTAAATAAGGTTTCTTGTGAAAATGTGTTGTTTTGCTTCCTCCGAGCTAAAATCTGATGACAACCATGCATTTCTTCTTTAATATAGTGATTTGGAACAAAAAAAACGGTGTCAGAACAAGCTAATCTGTGTAAAAAAAAAATTGTACTGTATTAAGCAAATCAGACCATTTTTGCATGAATAAGGTTTCTTCTGTAAGATGTGTTGTTTTCCTTACTTCAAGCTAAAATGTAATGAAAAACATGTTTCTGCTTTAATATAGTGATTTGGAACAAAAAACGGTGTCAGAACAAGGCAATCTGTTAAAAACGCTTCTATTAGGCAAATTTATCCATTTTTGAATAAATAAGGTTTATTTTGCAAAAAAAATATTTTTGCTTACTAGAATCTAAAATTCAATGAAAAACGCGTTTCTCTACCACCTGAGAAGGACTATGCAAAATATCGTTTTTGAGCCCTATCTCTCAATGGTGAAGAATCACTTTAAAATTTCGAAAAAAAACAAATCGAATAATTTTGTCATGGTCACACACCCAACATGTCCACAAAATTTCATCCGGATCCATCCACAAACAGACAAACAGATAGACAAGCAAACAAACAAACAAACAGACAGACAGAAAGGGGTGAAAACATAACCTCCTTCACCTTCGGTGGCAGAGGTAACTAGGCACAGGGTGGAATCCATATTGGGCATGAGGGATGGTTGAGGCTTGCAATAACACCCTACGCCAGTGAATGCAGTCACCAAGCGGGAACCACCATTCGGCCTTTTAACCAAGAAAGAAGGGTTAAGGTATTCAAACGGTGATTTGTACATCGTCATGGCATGCAAAGACCCACATTTCCTCAAGATCATTGAATTGTTGTTGGAGTTGAGCAAGCTTGTCACGAGAATATTGAGGAATGCCGCCTTTATGCTGTGGTGGTTGGACTGGACCCATGTTAACAACTGTCTGAAAAGGGCCAGAGGCACCAATATAGCCTGTAATCTTCAAATCAAACACTTCATCAAATTCCTCAAGGAGGGTTTGGAACTTGGTCCTGATGAAAGGGGGTGGGGGGTGGGGGTAATTTTGTGCAGGTCTAGTTGAATGGATTCAGAGTGTCTGACATCTGACCGTAAGGGCTTTTGTGTTGTGCTAAAGCATGGCTGGTCCTCCGAATTTTCAACAGGGACAAACACAGGACAAACTTGGCAGAAATGCTTGGGTTGTTGCAGAATGTTCGTCAGATTTGGAATCTGTATCATCCCCGAGACGTTGGAAATGACGTGATGTGGGGGCCATGGTTCCCAAGCATTTCCATAATCATGTCCATAACAGGTGTCTGTACATGGATCGAGTGCGAACGTGTCATCTGAAGAATTGAACTCATGCAGGAGGGCTAGCTCAAGGTAATATCCTGGCCATAGCGTTGTTGAGTTGGATGGAACTCGCAAAATGTGGGCATGTCTTACATTATGTTGATGGTAAGGCCTTTCCACAGATTCGTACTTATAAATTGTGCCATCACTGAGAATCACCTGGTGTTTAGCAGGTCGAACACCAACGTCATCGTACTCCATGAAAGGTGTTCCTGCTAATATGTCCACATACACATTTTCTACAACCAGACCCTCAAATATGAACTCTCCATTGTCACGGACTAACATGAAACGTATTTCTCAAATAACCTTGAGTGGTGAGAAACCGTCAGCCTGGTGAGCAGACTGGGAGCTCTTTTTCATTGGAACACCGAGGCTTTTGGCTGCAGACCATCTTATCATAGTATCCGTTGCTCCGCTGTCAAAGGTAATGCGTGGCATTTGATCACCGTAAAAAGTGTCGAAATATGGGGACTGACGAACCTGGATTTGGAGGGCAGAGGCAGAATTTGCATCATTGTCAGAGTCAAAGTTATCATTTTCAATATTATCGTTTTCGTCATGTTCATCATTGAAAATCCGGGCGACTTGTCGAGTTGCATTCGCGAAGAAAATGACGATCAGCATGCCCAGCTTGCTTACACAAAGGGCACAATTTTCGATTCTTGGTTCTCGAGGCTTTCCTGGGAAGGGGACAGGGCGAGGGGAAAATGGCTGTCGCCAACCAGGTCCACTTGGACGAAACGTGGCAGCACTCATAATTTTAGCAATCGCTGAAGCATGGACCTCATCTCACAGGGATGCCAAGGCTTCGGATATCTCAGATTTGATGGATGCCAGAGTGCATGAATGAATCTCCATACCGTATCATTGTTTGACTAACTTGGGAAGGTCATTGTGTAACAAACGAAGCCACGTGAATACAATCAAATTTTCAAGAGAAGGTGAAAGTTCTTCGTCTTCAGCTGGACCCACCCCTTGGTGGGTGCCGCTATTATTGCAGCAGATTGTCTTCAGTAAAGGCCATGAAGTGCTGATAAAGGTCTTCAGCACACTCATCTGGTTTGAGGCGAATGTCAGAAAAGTCATTGAGGAGAGCACCAGTGGATTGGACTCCATCGTATAGACGTATTACCTGCCAAATGCTGTGTATGGATGTGGAATTTTTCACAATAGTGCTTCGAGAAATAACAGGACAATATTGTGCTATTAATTCCAGAATATTCACTTTCTACTGGGCTGTATGGCATCCCGCTTCCTGGATTTCTGCCCCCATCATTCGTAAATCCCCTGAGGGGGGCAGACCTGGTCTTCTGACACCATTGAGTACCATAAACAAGAAACGGGGTAAAATTGGCTTCCAGTGAGAGTGTACAATGCTAGTTCTGATGCCAATTTTCGAAAGAATTCACAGTTTCAATCTTAATGAGACACCACTATATTGGTGCCCAATGTGTATTTACCATGTTGTGCACTGTCTGTGTGCTGAGGAAATGACAAAGGTCGTGCTATCCAGATAGTATTCTTCTGGTTAGTTGGTCAGGTTTATGTGAAAACGCTCGTGTGTAATGAGGTGGGATTTTATCGTTTGTTCTCTGTCGATTGTTGAGCCAGAGGGCAAATTGAGTTCCAAGAAGACGCTGCCACCACACCAGCAAAGGTAAACACCTCTCCTTCTCTCAGAGCGAATGTCCAACCAAAACACGTTTAGGCTTTGTTGTAGAATCAGCTTCAATAACCACACTCTAGGACGACGAAGCACCATCGATTACAAGATGTGCGAGACCGGAAAAATGGGACCACGTATGCGCATGCCAACCACGCAAACCTACGTCACTCTATCAACACCGATGGCAACACCATAACATACAATGGCACTGCCTTCATATAGTCCGAGCCACAATATCTGTGCAGTAAGGGCTGAACTTAAAGGTTGAAGGAAATCTGCAAAATGATTAGGGTTAGGGGTGAGGCGTGAAGGCAATATGGGGCTGCGACACGCTGCCTGTCACTATCACCGATGAGTGAGTTCATGAGTGCACTGGACTATTGAAAACCTGTAAAGGTGTTAATGTGTGTGAGGAAAGTGTGCAGGTTGATAAACTCAAAGTAGACAAAAATCGTAACAAGGTATCCGCATGAAGAGCCTGGAACATGAAATAATGGGCTGATGGAAGTAAACGAGCGAAATGGAGGCAGACATTCTATGGCTTGGCATAATCCATATGTTTGCCTATTGTCGTGGTGAATGATCGTTGATATCTGATGTTTCGTCCATGCATGGAGGATCAAAATTGGGCATATTCGTCCCGATAAATATGAATTGGGGTTGCATTACCGTATGTCTCGCATTTCCATGGGAAATACACATAACATCCTGTTCGGGGACTCGCTGCCAACATGCTCAGACCCATTAAATAAGGATCGGCTGTTGTGATGCCAAGCAGGTCGACGACTTGTTAAAGTAGATCTCAACCCGAGGTATACTGCATGCAATACCATTCGCTTGACCAGCTAAGGGAGAAGAATGTTGTTTTGCAAAGTGATGACACAATGGAACATAGAAAGAGTGGTTGGCGGGGGCATGGATTGTCTGCGTTTTCATTTAGCATTCGCAGCAGTGTGGTGTTAGAGTCTCAAAAGTCCATAACTACTGTGAGGAAGACAAGATGGACAATAATGTAGTAAAAGGTGGGAAAAACATACAATGTATACATATATATATATATATATATATATATATATATATATATATATATATATATATATATATATGTATATATATATAGACAAAATATGTACATACAAACATATATATATATATATATATATATATATATATATATATATATATATATATATATATATATATATATATACATATAAGTGGAGTATGCTTGGACAATACAAGCAACAACTCGGGTGCATCCTTCATGCAGGATCCCCTTAACTGAATTAACTAGATGGTATTCATGGAATATTTACCCTGCATAATCAACAGTTTTGGAGATATTGAGGTCCAATGTTTTTTGGTTTTTCCAAAGATGGCGCCTGCACCACATGACCTATGATATCATGATCATCATTACAATATTTTACAGGAGGAGGTGCTCCTATGGTGGACATTTTGTGTGCTTCAGACCAATAGTTGCTGAGAAAAAAATTTCAGAATGATCAGATAAGTGTTGTACTTGTCGAATTATGATGTCATAACGAAGTCACTGATGACATCATCATTAACATATCTTATTCCCCAATGGGGAGTAGTAGTTGACAACGAGCCAGGTCTCAATTTTTTCCATGGAGTGGTTTCAGAGATATCGAAAAGCCTGGTGTTGGCTTATTGGAGAGGGTGGCGGCTTGGGATCCTAGGGTCCTGAGGTCAAGCTCTGTTGGCCACTGAATTAATACACCAGTTGGTTGACTCAGCCTGTCATCCTTCTGAGGTCGGCAAAATGAGTACCAGTGCACTGGTAAGGGGGACACTGCACCAGCGGCATAGCCGCGTCCCAACCAATGATGCAACCAGCAGCCACAGGCTGCACTCAATAGAGGGATATAGAGGTGCGAAGTTTTTCCAAGATGGCACTTGTACCAGATGACCTATGATGTCATAATTATCATTATCCTATTCCACAGGAGGAGGCGCTCCGTTGGTGAAAATTTGGTGTCAATCGGACCAAGAACTGCAGAGAAATAAAATTCATACTAAGCGAATCAAGTGCTGTACTTGTTAAATTATGACGTCATAATTAAGGTTACAATGACATCATCAATATATCTTATTCCCAATGGGAGTACTTGACAATGACATGATTCAATTTTTTTTTTCCACGGAGCGATTTTAGAGATATAGAGGTGCAACTATTTTCAAGTTTTCCCAAGATGACATCCGTACCACGTGACCTATGACGACATAATTCTGAAATCAAAAAATATGCTGGGGGAGGCACTCCTTCGATATAATTTTGTGTTAATCGGACCAACGGTTGCCGAGAAAATGAATTTTAAAAACTACAGACACGCACGCACGTACACAACCGAATGCCTAACCCTGCTTTTCGCTTTGCGAGCACAGGGTAATGAGCAAAATCCATCCATCAGTGCTGCCTAAGCAGTCTCCTTGGCTACTGGGCACAATCCTGGATGGGTCACCACTCCAACACAGGATTCCAGCAAGCTGGCACTCATTTTGTCAACCTCAGAAGGATGACAGGCAGAATCAACCCTACCCATTATTAATTCAACAGCCAAGGGGGATTTGAACTCTGGATCCTAGGATCCCAAGCCCATTACACTAACCATGAAGCCAACATCAGGCATTTTGCAAAAATGGATCTCCTTAACTACAGACCAATTAGCTTGCTTCCAATCATCAGCAAGGTCATGGAATCCATCATCACAGTTGACATTGAATCATTTCTTTTCTCAAACAGCCTCATCTCAGATCATCAATTTGGATTCAGACCTGGTCAGTCTACCTTGGACATGCGGCTTCTACTCTCCCAACAATGGTGGAGGCCCTCAATATCAGACATGAGATCAGGGCCATCTCTCTGGAAATATCTCGAGCTTTTGATGGTCTGGAATCCTGCCTTGCTCTCCAAAATTTCTGCCTATGGAATCCAAGGCCAACTCCACCCTTGGATTGCTGACTTCCTCCACTCTCATAGACAAAGTGTGGCTCTCAATGGAACCCTTTCTTCACCTCTCCCTGTCAAGGCCAGAGTACCCAACGGCAGTGTTCTGGGTCGCGTCCTCTTCCTAATCTTCATCAATGATCTCTCTGACCGGAAAATTATCTTTGTCTCTTGGCTGAAGACTCCACCCTCTGCCGTGACATCCCTCAACATTCTGGCAGACAGGCAGCAGCCTCTTCCCTCTCTTCACTCCTTCACTCCTTGACATAATCACAAACTGGTCAAACACTTGGAACGTCTTTTAACCCTGAGAAATCCTACACTGCACTCACTTTCTTTCTCTCTCTGAAAGAACTGTACCCTAATCCCACCCCTCTACTTTCTCAACAACCCTCTCAAAGAAGTTCAATCACTCAAACTCTTGGGTCTCACTATCAGCCATGATTTCTCTTGGGCAAACCACATTTCAAAGTTGACTTCCAAAACCAGACGCCATCTGGGCATCCTCCATCGTACAAAGTCCTTCCCTAGCACACCTGAACTCCTATCCACCAGCAAGGCCTTCGTCTACAGCTTGATGGAGTACTGCTCTACCCTCTGAGCTGGTGCCCCTGCCTCACATCTTGCTCAGCTTGACGCCGTGCAAACCAAAGCCTTCAAGATCATTTGAATTGCTCACGATGAAATTGTGTCTATGGACATCACTTCGCCACCGTCGACAGGTCGGTGGTCTCTTTGTCTTCCACCGCCTCCTTTCTGGTCTTGCACCCTCTGCCCTTTCAGTGCTTTGCTCCCCCCCTCGCCCCAGAGTAGGGCTCACACGATCCACCATCAACCCCTTTCTTGTGAAAATATCTCAATCCACTGCTCATGTCCACTCATTTGTTCCTGCTTTTTCCTGCCTGTTGAGTCAGCTTCCACATCCTCCTCAATCTCATTACTTCCCACCAGGTCTTCAAGACAGCTGTTCACCACCATCTTAAATCGTCCCCAATCCAAAAACCATGATCTACCCTTATTAACCCCACCCAAATCCCTCCTCCTTACAATTTTCCATTATTCCCTCCTTGGAGTTTCCATCTGCATCCAGAAGGAATGCTATCCACTTTTGGCACCTGTCCCTACATAATCTGAGAGCTGGAGCATGTCTTTCTTCAGGGGGTATATAGAGCCTGCTGATACATTGCTGATACAAAACCTGATCTGGAGGAGACGTTGCAATCACGATGGTTCTCTTTCGATTTTAAAAATAACCAAAAGTGGCTGGTCATGAGGTCCGGTGAATATGGTGGATGTGGTATTACCATTTATAATGTTTTGCGTGTTTTGCCTTCTGTTTCCGTCTGTTACGTATTCATCCATCCAGTGCACTGGATCTTCCACGAGCCTCGACATTGTGTACAAAAATAATAAAATAATATGTATTTAGTAAGAAATGTATTGAATTTTTTTTTTATTGATATTTTGCCCTGTTTTTTTTTTCTTTGGTGTGTCTTTCATTCTTGTGAATATATCATTTGTAGAACCTTTTTGACGAACTCACGTAAAATAGACGAGGTGGAGGAGAGAGTTGAGTACTATCACCTTGATTTGAGGATTTTCATTGTTGTTTATGGAGTATCTAAATGTTGGCAACATGTTCATGACACTTTAATGATGCTCGAGTTGGAGTCTGCACACATATTAGCAGGGTCGACCTGAGGGTCAGAGAGTCGGGCTCTTGGTGGTGGACTGTTCAAGTTACTCCCTCATCGGTTCATTTGCACAAGCTACCTGATGCAACTGGTGCATCCTCCACTTGGGTCTGCTTCCTGGTCCTGATGGTGAAGGTTCACATTGGCATTGGCAATGATCAAGCAACATTGCACACTTGGATTAGTAACAATTCAAGGATATCTATTTCACTTTTTAGGACTCATCATTTTGGAGCTAGCTCTGAAGGTCATTTGATCGGAGGAACCTCCACCATGAGCAGTGGTCGGACCAGTTTGGATCCTCTGCCTGCCAAGGTTGGAGTAGCTTGGACAATGGTCCCAAAATGTATCCTTTTAATTTGAGGAAAAGACAGTCTATGTTATAAAAAAAAACAATTATCTTCAACATTCATGCTGGAGACATTGTTCATTTGCATTTCATGATAATGAGCAAATGGCTTCTGAAAACAGCTTTAAAATTTCCAAGATGTGTGAGATGTTAAGAAGTAAACTTTAAAAAGTAAGTTTATTCTGCATTTTCGTGCTGTTCTTCGCATCTGACAGCCAAGTTATGTACTAATGTCTAAGGGTCAATGTGGTTCAAAGCAAACAAATGGCACCAGTCAAGAGGAAAAGGCGCCTTGTTTTGATGGAGGACAGGACTGCCCCCTTCTCCCCCACCATCTCCAGTATACAATCCATTCTCCTCTTGAGGGTCAGTGTTTGACATGCTGTTCCTATCAGTATCATGGGAACCGGCAGAGCATGTCTGTGTTGTGAAATGAAAGCGTCTCTGTGGAAAACTACTGAACTTAATGTTTCCCTCGTTTTAAAATATCCTGCGGAGATTCATGATCTTCAAAATGATTGTTTTGTTTTCCTGATATGCAATCTAGAGAAGAGTTGTTTTTTTGGTATTTTTCTGACTTGTGCACAAGCAGGACAACATCTGATTTGTATGTAGTTCCTAATACGTGTGATCATAGTCTAATCACCTGATCTATCTTTGTATATAGACTCACCTTTTGGAGCTGCCACAGTCGTTATGGACCATGAAACCAGATGGTCAACCACATACACAATACAAGGAATTTGCAGTAGGTCATACTACTGACCCAAAAGTATTATTGCAAAGACCATATGATATATTGTTATGGGTCGGGGTTCGAGTATGGATGAGGTCCACAGGATTGTCGCGGGACCCACCGCTCGCCCTCTAACCCTGAGATCACGAGGCCATGGCCAACTCCGTGGCCTGATGAGTTGTTAAGCAACCACGGGTGCCGGTTGTGATCATTAGGTCTGACAGGGTCCTGACGCCTTCGATGTTGTGTTACTTACTTGTGACCGAATGACCTCAACTAGGGACAGCACATTCAAAGCGTATCCGAGTATTATGGTCGAGCGGAACTGTGAGTGCAGCTTTGGCAAATCACAGAACCAATCAGGGTGGGAAACACTTCTGTCTATCTATTAGGTACACCCCATATCAGATCAATGAAAGGACACAAACGAGAAGGTTTGAAATGTATCAATTATTTATTAACATAAGCACGCAAAGATATAATTAAACCACATATTTACAAGCAAAAGGCAAAAAGACACAAAGAAAGGACTTACCCCAAGCACATATTGGTTTCCCTCTTGTTCAGTCTCACTTACACACAAGACATGGAGCCATCAGCTATCCAGTAAGAAGAGACAAGAGAAGCAGATCGAGGAAGTTATTGGTTCAACTCCTCACTTACCTCACGCAACCAAGCGGGGTTGCGTCGGGCCAAATACTGTGAGAGTAGGAGTTATGGAGATGATGAGTTTGGCGATTGAGTGTCAATGTTGTGTCAGAACCATGTGGTGTGAGTGTATACGGAGCCTTACGACACCCAGGGACTTCAATGTACCCCTTGGCTCGTGGGGTACTCACCTCCAGCCCTGGCATGACTCACTCCTGCACCTCGTACCCCCAACGCAAGATGTACACTACAGGGACTTTCAGATCCAAACACAACAGGGACTTTCAGGTCCTTACATGGCAGGGACTTTCAGGAAGGAAAGCAGGGAATTTGAATGAGGTGGGTTTGGGTGGATTAATGGGGGTAGAAATGATCATGGGTTTGGTTGGGGGAGGATAAGAGGTGGAGGTGAACAGCTGTTTTGAAGACCGAGAAGGAAGAGTGGGATTGAAGAGAGTGTAGGAGTTTGTTTCAAAGACAGGAAAAAAGAGGAATGAAAAGGTGAAGGTGAGCAGTTATTCTTGATTTTGCGACTTTTACCAGAAGGGGGTTGCTGGCAGACCTTGAGCGCCATGCGGAAATATGGGGGGGGATATCTCAGACAGAGCAAGGGGCCCAGCCGCAGAGTAGATGGTAGAAGACAGAAAGACCACCGACCTGCCTGCGGTGAAAGAGTGAGAGGCCTAAAAACTCAGCCTCACAGCAGGAGATACCAATGATCCTAAATGCCCTGGTTTCCACAGCATGAAGCTGAGAAAGGTGAGAGGCAGGAGCAGCAGCCCAGAGGAGAGAGTAGTACTCCATCAGGCTGTGCATGAAAGCTTTGTATGTGTTCATGTGGGCGGAGGAAGGAGTTTGTATGATGGAGGATGTCCAGTCAGCGACTGGCTTTGGAGGCGAGGTTGGAAATGTGGCTTTCTCAGGAAAAATCATGGAGGATTGTGAGACTCAGAAGCTTGAATGAAAGGACTTCAAGAGGATTGTTGAGAAAATAGATGGGTGGGGGTGGGGGGGTTCCAGATGGTGCTTTCGGAGAGACATTGTGAGAGTGTAAGATTTGTCAGGATTGAAAGACACGTTCCACGTGTTGGAGCAGCTTGTAATTTTATCCAGATCTGCACAGAGTGAAGAGGATGCTGCTTGCCAATCTGAGGAATGGCAGATGGTACGGCAGAGGGTGGAGTCATCAGAAAAGGGATAAAGAGGATTTTCCAGAGATTCGAAGAGATCATTTGTGAAAAGCAGAAGAAGCACAGGGCCCAGAACACTTCCTTGAGGAAGTCCAGCCTGGACAGGAAGAGGGGATGAGAAAACTCCATTTAGGGCCACACGTTGGCTGTGACAGGAGAGGACGTCTGCGATCCATAAGTGGAGATGTATTTGGATTCCATAGGAAGAGAGTTTGGTGAGCAGAGCAGGGTGCCAGACCGTATCGAAAGCACGTGATATGTCTCGGGATATGGCTCTGATTTCATGTCCAGCATTGAGGACCTCCATCCATTGTTGGGAGAGCAGAAGCAGCATGTCCAAGGTAGAGTGACCTGGTCTGAATCCAAATTGATGATCAGAAATCAAGCCATTGGAGAAGAGGAAGGATTTCATGGCTGAAGCGATGATGGATTCCATAACCTTGTTGATGATTAGGAGAAGGCTGATTGGTCTGTTGTTGCAGGGATCTGTTTTTGCACCTTTTTTGTGGAGAGTGGTAATTTTTGCTGATTTCCAAGCAGATGGCAGATGACCTTGAGCAAATGAGAGAGTGCATCAACAACAGCCATAACTGAGCCCAGTCCTGGCCTTTTACGTGCCATGCTGGGCATGACTTCAAGGGAGCAAATGTCACGTGAATATCTTTCCCATTGGTGTGCGTTCGACAGGGATGGGTGCAGTGATGGGGTTGTGGAAAATCGCCACGTCGTGATGTTCAGGCGGTGACGCGAGCCTCCCCGCTACCCCCTCATGCGCCCAACAGCGAGAGAGCACCCCCACTCCCTCCCTCGCACACAAACATTCCTTTGTACTATGTGTGTTTGACAAACATTGTCCCGGGCAACAAATGTAGGGGTTCTGGGAAGGAAGAATGGGGAAAGGTAATTTAGTTCTGGTCCAGAGGATTAATTGTCTCCTAGTGAGGGACTAGTTCACCTGTTCGGGTTTTGACAGAGGTAAGTGCATTGAGGAGATTAGAAGCAGCAAATGGGGAGAACTCACACCAGGAATACACAGACTAACATCTCACAACACATTTCCCCCCTTAATCCCCTGGACAAAGGGGTAAAAGTCTCCCTCCCAAATAAACCAATGAAATAACTCATTCTGGGGAACTTGACCGTGTACATGGATGCTCTCCCCTGGGGTACATTTCCCAAACCATAACCATATAATTATACGCCTCCACAATGCAGTACAAGCGAATGAGACAGCCAGCTTATTGTCTAAAAAAAAAGGTGTGCTCTTGCTGCTTTTCAAAGCTCTTAAAATGAATGCATAATTTTATGGTTATTGTCAATTAAGGAGCTCTTTGGGTGGCCTCTTATATGTAAATATGATTCGAGAAAGAATATCATAGAGATGTGAGATTACCAAATCGGTGCTGCTAACTCACCAATTGGGTGTTGCTAACTACTTGTCGTGCCCCACACGGGTGCTGTTAACTGCACACCTATGTACGTAGGTGCAAACAGGTATGTACACTTGTACATATGCAACAGCTGATCTATCTAAACTTGTGACACAAAAGCTATTCCATAAGTGAATGTCTGGGTGCCACATCCATAAAGATGTTTAAAATTTGAGCATTAAAAGTTTTGAAGAGCATCCTACTGCAATAAAACCAGCAAAGTGAATAATTTGTAGTTGGGGGTTAGCAGGATAGCAAAGAGGTAACCCTCTCGGCTCTGGCTGTTGAGCTGTCAAGTCTAGGTTCGATTCCCGAGCAACAGTAAACTGTCATCCTGGTGCTTCACAGAGAGGGTTTTGCACTCCATAAGTGTGCCATACTTCGAAGGGGGTGTTAAGCGGGCTGCTTGGATAATTAGTAGAAGACGTAAAATATTCCACTTAAGTCTTTCACAAGAGTAGGTCATTGTGTACCGGTGTCTCGACCAGATTCCTAATTGCTGCCTATACCTGCTGCCTGCGACTGTCTGTATCAGCAGAGTTGCATGCAGGCTTCACAACCACGACCTGCGTTATACCCAGTCAACAGGACGAAAAGGTATGCAGTGATGAGACTTGGAATACCTATTTAGAACACTTCACTTCTCAAGGGAGAACCAGTACTTCTCGAACGGATCTACAGCTACAGCTACAATTTGTAGTTTGAACAATCCATAATCACCAAAATTGCCAGAACTGGCAGAGCAGAGAACGTAAAAGCACAACCAACCCGGAATTGAATTGATGGATCATGAAATATGATGTGGATGTATTTTTAACATCAAAACAGGATTACAAAAGTCCACAAAGTCCAGGCCCTTGTCTATCTGACCCCTTCGCTCGTCTTCAATGATAAACCCTCGAGTTGGTTATGACTTTGTTCGCTTCGCTTGTGGTTCTGGTAATTTTGATGATCGCCGGAATGAAATAAACATCACTTCACCACACTCGCTTTCTGGCTCACAATCACACGAAACTGTTTGTCATATTTGATGTTGAAGATTCAGAAGTAGGCCAGATGAGTGCTCCGCATTTGTTCACTCAAAAGTCGTTTGGTTTTGTGTTCGTTTTAAAATGTAAAAGGGGTCTCTGAGTGCAGATTATTCGCTGCTTTATGGAATAAATGGGATTGATCCACAACACACACCTTGCTACATGGAGTGTCATTAGCCCGTCCCCCCACGCGGTGGAAGACAGGGGTTTGCAATCACTTCTGTGTGTCCGTGTCTGTCTGTCTCTGTCTGAGTGTGTGTCTGTCTGTCTGTGAGTGTGTGCATCTGAGTGTGTCTGTCTGGGCCGTAACGTAACGTAACGTAACGTAACGTAACGTAACGTAACGAGAACACAAATTAATACAAGAAAAAGAGCAATCAGAGATTGCAGACCCTCGCCAGGACTTGTTTTGTGTAGTGTATTTTGTGTGGCGTTTGTTTACTGGTGTGTTACATAATTAACAAGAAAAAGAGCAATCAGGGATTGCAGACCCTTGCCAGGACTTATTTTGAGTGGTGTATTTTTATGGGTTTGAGGGTAAATCCAATATGGCTGCCAAACCATGTGACCTCTGACGTCAAATGTGTGAACTTTTTGTTCCTCATGGATAGGTTGTCAGATGTGTAAAGTTTCGCCTCAATCTGTTCAGCCGCTTCAGAGAAGATTTTTGAAGTTTTTACAAAAACAAACAATATGGCTGCCAAACCACGTGACCAATGAGGTCATCAAACGTTTTTCTGTGGATCATGTTATCCCCAGATGACCCTAAAAAATTTTCATACTGATCAGATGTAGTGTTCCACATATGCAATTATGACATCATAACCCATGACGGCATTTTTTTTAAAATGCACGTATTCTCCACGAGGAGTGTTTGCCATCTGCCATGTTTCAATTTTTTTCCTTGGTGCGATTTTAGATACAGAAGTCCAAAGTTATTTGGCTTTTCCAACATGGCTGCCATAACACGTGACCGAAAACGTCATAATTATCATTAAAATATTCTACACGAGTCTAAAATTTTGAAAATTTTTGAAAATTTTGTTGTTTTGTTGCACCTTTGGTGAAAATTTTGTTGTTCTGTGTGGACAAACAGACACAGAGACAGACAAACAAACGGACCCAAATGCAATACCCTCTCCTCCCCTTCGGGCGAAGGTAAAAATGTACAATGGACATTGACCCAATCGTACGTTGGACTTTCGAATCATTTAATGGCAACTTCAGTAGGTCACGGCATCATCTTCACAACCGCAACAAAAGTTATGACCCATTTTTATCCATTCCTCGAGTTTGTTGTCACCAGTCCTCGTGCAGTTGATACAACTGAGACAGCAAATCCCTCGGATGGTGTAAAATGGGAATCTTGTCTGCCAGTATTCGTTGGTGGATGTTACAGATCCCATGGTGTCCTTCGCAAAAAAGTAGGCAAGCTATCGCCAGCAACCCTGGCCAAATTCCAGATTCCTGCCCCAACTAGCAGAGAGCAATACATCAGCGGCACAGCTACACCCTCAGCAAATGATGCTACCCCACAGCCTTGTGTTGCATACGAACGAAGAAGAACATGTTGGTTTCCATGTTGCTAAGAAACTTCATTGCCTAAGTTTCATAGACGAGGCCAAATTTCTGAAAAGTCTCATGTTTTAAAATTAAAGGGGCATAAATGGGGGGGGGAGGACAAAGGAAAATATTTGCACCTTGTGGAAAAACAATTTTAGTGTGAGGGAACCCCAATATCAAAACAGACAGAAGAGTAGAAGAGAGAAGCAAAGAGACAAGATATTGAAGAAAGCATGAGAAAGAAACATATTACAAATAAAACTAGAAGGGCACTCGGTAGAGCACATACCTCTGCCATGTAATGCCTGATCCATGAGAACATATCGGGCCCAATAATTTTTTTTTAATATCGTGCCATCTATCGTTTTTAGCCCTATCTCTCAATGGTGAAGAATCACTTTAAAAATTAAATAATTCTCGTTTCCAGATCCAAATTCGGATCTTAACCAAAATCGAATCAATTCGTCCTTGCAACACACCCAATGTGTTCACAAAGTTTTGTCCGAATCTGTCTACAACTTTTTGAGACATCTTGCACACAAACAAACAAATGAAATTGCTCGTTGAGCAAGGAATTGCCGGAATAACTTTGTCATATCTCCATGATCTCTGAAAAAACAAAAACCTAGAAATCAATTTGGTTCTTATAAGTCGATAGTGCTACTGTTTAATGAGTTATAGCACTTAGTTTGGTCAAGATCATAACTTGGAAGTCAATCGGACTTGAAATGGCGTTTTTATTTCAACTTGAAAGTTTTGACCCGACCCCCCCTGACATTCGACCCCTGGCCGCTAAGAAGGGTGTTGGGGTGACACCACAATGAGACATATGGTTGGATGCAGTATTGGAAGATGCACATTTTAGATTTAGTTTGAGGTCGATACGACCATTTTAGTGGACGTTATTGCGAAAATAAGAAGTTCGGTTTTTCGGTGACCTTGACCTTGACCTTTGACCAAGATTCACCAAAAACGACAAGTGTCTAAGTTGGACCATGGCCGACGTCTATACCCAGATTAGTCATGATCGCTGAAACGGTATGGCTGCTACAGGGTAAACAAACACACAAACAAACAGACATACACACACACAGAATGACACACACAACCGACCAACATAATTGCCGGAATCCTTCGGATTTCGGCAATTAACAAACAGACAGGGGTGAAAATATAACCTTCTTCACCTTCGGTGGTGGAGGTAATAAGTAAAATGACTAAGGAATGATCACAATACATCCCAGAGGGAGCAGAAATAAAATGTCTATCTCATAATGAAGAAAAATGATTTTTAATAATAATCTTTCTCAATATTAATACAAAATCTTTCCCTATATACAGAAAATAGTGAGAAAAACTCATCTGCAAAAATCATTTTAAAATAATATTCTCTTTTAAAAATCCTATTTTTCTTGCATATGGCAGCTTGCCTGCCAGGTAGCTATCAGTTTGTTGGGGTGTGGTTGTGCCACTGATGCTGTGCCCCATACCAGTACACTGGTACTCATTTTGCTGACCTTGGAAGGCATGACAGGCTGAGTCAACCCCACCTGGTATTAATTCAGCAGCCAACAGGGCTTGAACTCAAGAACCTGGGATCCCAAACGCACCACCATCACTGCTAAGACAGCAACAGGCTTTTCTGTATAAACATGGTGAATATTACTCATTGTGATCTCTATCACAACTAAACCACTCCTTTCATGCTGTGAGCCGCATAAGGCTGCCAATGCAGTTTCATTTGGCTAAGGAGTAGAGTCCTGGACAGGTTGCCACTCTGATGCAGGATACTCAAATGGCTGATTACCCCAGGAAGCTGGTACTCATTTTGCCAACCTCAGAAAGAAGACAGGCTGAATCAACCCACAGGGGCTCAAACTCAGGACCCTTAAAGTTCTTAAATTTGCTACCTTAACTGTTTAGCAACACCAGACTTGATGTCTATCACAAGGACGACAAATTCTACAACACACACCTTTCTTCTCACAAACATGAAATCAACATTGCAGAAATCCAACCCACCAACCAAAACAATGTACTGTGAAATACGTATATACTAAAGATATTTAGAAATTAAACTTTAACACCAAAATACCTTGAAGTAGAACTAAAGTATAAAGATAGTTCCCACTGCTACTGAGGATTAATTACGTTCGTAGTCATCAGCTATTAGGAGAATTGGCAACCAAGCCGAATGAGCTTCCCCAGTCCGTTGGTGTTACTTCAGAGTTTTCCTTCTCCTACTCTTACTCTAACATGTATAACCTCTTCTCCTATTCTTACACCAACATTTTTCTACCGTCTCCTCTCCGGCCTTGCCCCCCCCCCCCACTTCCCGCTCTGTCTGTGATCCATCCATCCATTGGGACCATAACCTGTACAGAGCAACAGTGATGCTGAAACAGTCTCCTAGGCTATTTGGCACAATCCTGGACAGGTCACTACTCCGATACAGGATAATCGAATCGCTCAATCATCCCAGCAAGCTGGTACTCATTTTGCCGACCTCGGAAGAAGGACAGGCTGAGTCAACCCCACCTGGTATTGATTTAATGGTCGAGCAGGATTTGAATTAAGGATCAAATAAGCCCACCATCCTAACCATTAAGCCAACACTAGGCATTGTCTCCTTCAATGTACATCTGAAAATCATAGAAAAATAAATAGGACTGGCCTGATCGCCATCAAATTTTGCATATGTGTTGGTAGTACCCTGGGTAAACCTCCTCCACAACCTGCGAGGGGGAGGGGAGACAACTTTAATGGAGTCATATGTCTACCCTTTTTGGTGGTCTCCAATCCAATTATGTACATGCATTGGATAATCTCAATGTCACTGATCGACCCAAAACCCCCTTCTGGTAAAACTGGCCAAATCAAAAATCACTGCTCACCTTCACTCTTTCATTCCTCTTTTTTTCCCACCTCTGGAACAAACTCCCACATTCTTCAATCTCACTCCTCCCTCCAGGTCTTCAAAACAGCTGTTCACCACCATCTCTTATCTTCCCCCATCCAAGATCTTGATTGTTACTACCCACGTTAATCCACCACAAACCCACCTCCTTCAAATTCCCTGTTTTCCCTTCCTGAAAGTCCCGTAGTACTACATTGTTCACCCTGTGTACCCCATTCCATCCCTCTCCCTTTCACAGATATCCTATTGTCTTTGTTCCCCACTATTTTGTGCTTGCCTTTCCTGCTCCTCTTGTCTCCTGCCTTGTTATATGTTTCTGTGTATTCGCTCTTACATGAGCCTTGACTTGGTTTACAAATTTTCTTTAAAAAAAAAAAACCCATAAGACAGTGTGAGGAGGTTTTATGGCACTTCTGACTCACTAGGAGATTGCATCATTGGTTATTTAAAGGATTTGTAAGGATTCCACCACTTAACCAAATTCACCCTCTACAATCACCGCCAGTTTGTACCCGACTGCTTAAGGCCGTCACACCTTGACGTCTTAGCCAGCAATGGCAACGTATTAAAATGTATGTAAAACGCTGGCTAACGTTGAACTTTTGATGTGTTTTTAAAGATTCGGACGGATTCATAATGACTTGGTCTTATGCATAACATATTAGTAAGGACACAG
Source organism: Eptatretus burgeri (assembly GCF_056783735.1). Taxonomy (NCBI): domain Eukaryota; kingdom Metazoa; phylum Chordata; class Myxini; order Myxiniformes; family Myxinidae; genus Eptatretus; species Eptatretus burgeri. The sequence goes on from NC_140965.1 coordinate 83,197,732, forward strand.
AACGTTTCGTTGTGTTATAGCTAACTTATACCAACGAATGCTGAGCGTGTTGTCGGCGTTCACAACCTATGCCCAACGATAGTCTAACTTATGCATAGCGCGCTGCACGCATCGCCGACGATCACGTGGCGTAGCCTATTAAAAGACTGCCGCACAATGATTCAAATCATAACCGCCGCAGAAATGGAAGTGTCAACATCGCAGTCACAACTTGGCGATCTTGCCAGCGTACGCCGACCTCTGAAAAATGCATCTAAAACGCTGGCGCACGTCGAATACAGTATGGGTAAGTTTGGTATACGTGAATAGAACGCTAAAGTACGCTATCATACGTCGTATTAAGTGGAGTACGTCTTGCAATTATAAACGTGTTAAACATTTTACGACGTACTTGCCGTATGACACACGTTCCGCATGCGATGGGAATAAGTTGTACGCACGATATGCAAACGTTGTCACACGTCGACAAAAGTTACTTGTAAGGTGCTCATAAGTCGAAACACTCAAGGTAATGGTTAGCGTCAGTGTTCCAGACTTTTTTTTTTCTTCGGTATGACGGTGATGTCGACACTTCGATTTCTAGTGCGGTTGTGATTTAAATCGTTGAGCGGCAGCCTTTTAATTATATTATATTGTAACCGCACTAGAAATCGAAGTGTCGACATCACCGTCATACCGAAGAAGAAGAAAAAAAACCCCAGGGAGTCTGGAACACTGACGCTAACCATTACCTTGACGTGTTTCGACTTATGAGTACCTTACAAGTAACATGTGTCGACGTATGTCAACGATCGCGTAACGTGGCTACAACTTATGGCCAGCGTTATGCGGAACGTGTGAGTCATACGCTGGCATAAGTCTTAACATTTCAAGCATGGAAAATTTGAGGACAACCGAAAAGTACAACGTTTAAAGCCAGCGTACAACGACGTATGGCAGTGTTTTTCAGCGTGCTCTCAATGTTATCAAAACTTACCCATAATGTATTCAACGTGTACCAGCGTTTTAGACAAATTTCCCAAAAATCGGCATAAGCTGGCTAAAACGTCAAGGTGTGACTGGGCCTTTACGTAGCTAACCTTCGTATCTAAGGGTCATTCAATCATCCGCAACCTATGGATGGGGGTGGTTGGGGATGGTCGCCCCTAGTCTTCTCACATGAAAACACCTCTTCCACCTGAAACAAGTAAAGACATTATATTATCTTTGCATGGTGTACCACCCACCTTATGACTGTCAGGTGCTGTTCAACATCTGGGCCTGAAAACTTGTCATTTGCTGCATTGGTGATGACCTGAATTTCTGGTCTTTCCTTCAACTCTTTCCAAAGGGCAGCACATCTATATGATAAGAGAGATGTCTGTCTGTGTCACTTTTTTTTTATCAGAGATGGCCAAACAGATCTTCAAACTTTCAGAGGCTCATCAATGAATGCTGGGGAGTGTTTTAGGTAAAAACAACAAATTGAAAATTTTGAAAAAACAAAAGTTCTGATTTTTTTTTTTTAATTGCTCTATAGTGCCTAAGCCTTTGCAGCTAAGTGAAAGGTAATATTAAATGATCCCTGACCCCATTATTTAGTGGGTTTAGGGATGTGTTTTTAGGCCACCACAAAAAAAAATTGATTTCTTCAAAAGTCCAACAGGATTAGAACAGCACCAGGCAATGCACCCCTGCTAGTTCTTTATATTTACACGAGCATTTTCTGCTAAATGGAATTACTTTGCTGTGAGCTGAAGTTACGTGCATACAGTAAAACACAGAAGAAATGTCTTCAGAATCGTTTGCTGAGACACTGGCATCTGATGACATGCACATCTCCATATTTCCCAGTATTGATGTTCGGTGAAACAATGCATGTGATCGGCCAAGGGATGCATTGCATTGCTGATGGTTCATGAGAAACGTGCCGTGATTAGACATTTTGAAGAAAATATAATTTCGTATTTTTCGTAGTTACCTCCGACACTGGAGGTGAAGGAGGTTATGTTTTCACTCCGTTCTGTCTGTTTGTTAATTGCCGGAATCCTTCGGATTTTGGCAATTATGTTGGTGGGTTGTGTGTGTCATTCTGTGTCTGTTTGTCTGTCTTTTTGTTTGTGTGTTTGTTTACCCTGTAGCAGCCACACCGTTTCAGCGATCAAGACCAAACTGGGTACAGACGTCGGCCATGGTCTAACTTAGACACTTGTCGTTTTTGGTGAATCTAGGTCAAAGGTCAAGGTCGAGGTCAAGGTCACCGAAAAACCGAAATTCTTATTTTCGCAATAACGTCCGCTAAAATGGTCGTATCGACTTCAAACCAAATCCAAAATGTGCTCTTCAAATACTGCATCCAATCCTATGTCTCATTGGGGTATCACACTAACATGCTTCTTAGCGGTCGGGGGTCGAATGTCAGGGGGGGGGGGTCGGGTCAAAACTTTCAAGTTGCGATAAAAACGCCATTTCAAGTCCGATTGACTTGCAAGTTATGATCATAACAAAACTAAGTGCTATAACTCATTAAACAGCAGCAATATCAACTTATAAGAACCAAATTGATTTCTAGGTTTTTGTTTTTTCAGAGATCATGGAGATATGACAAAGTTATTCCCGCAATTCCTTGCTCAACGAGCAATTTCATTCGTCTGCTTGTGTACAGGATATCTCAAAAAGTTGGAGATAGATCCTGATGAAATTTTGTGGGCATGTTTGGTGTGTTACAAGGCCGAAGTGATTAGATTTTGATGAAGATTCGGATCCGGGTCTGGATCTGATAATTTTTTAAAGTTATTCTTCACCATTGATAGAGATGGCGAAACTGATATATAGCACGATATCTCAAAAAGTTTCGACAGATTCGGATGAAACTTAGTGGGCAGGTTGGGTGTCTGGCAAGGAAAAATTGATTCGATTTTGGTTAAGATTCAGATCCTGATCTGACTACGATAATTTTTTAAGTGATTCTTCACCATTGAGAGATAGGGCTAAAGATGATATATAACACGATATCTCAAAAAGATGTGGACAGATTCGGACGAAACTTGGTGGACAGGTTGGGTGCATCACAAGGATGAATTGATTCGATTTTGGGGAAGATCTCCGAATCCGGATCTGGATACGAGATTTATTTAATATTAAAGTGTTTCTTCACCTTTGAGAGATAGGGCCAAAAATGATATATTGGTGTATAGCATGATATCTCAAAAATGTATTTGGCCCGATATGTTCTCAAAGACCAGGCATTATGTGGCAGAGATATGTGCTCTACAGAGTGCCCTTCTAGTTTTTTGCATTTTTTTTTTACAGTTTTGTGCACTTTTGGTGATTGATGACCGACGAGTAACGAATATAAATTGAAAATATGTTTTTAAACAACATGCAGAAAAACCAAAGTAGATACCAGAGTTGGGGCACAAAACTGAACAATTCAAGTGTTCAGACCATGGTCAATAGCTTACTAAAACACATATTAAAGAGAATTGTAACCCCAACTGGTTACAAGGTGACAAAGGTTTCAGTTGATTTCCTTTTCATCTATTTTTTGTGTGCAAGTGACAAATTTGCTGGCCTTCACCTCCTTAAACCTAATTTCAGATGGGTTCTTAGATGTCTTTCGATTGTTAATCATTTGTTTGTCCTCTTCCGAGCAAGATTTCTTTCTTGTCTGTGAATTGAATGGATTTATTACATCAGGACACATTTTAAGTACAGTATGGATATTCCCATAGATGTATACACAGTTCTCCACATATGGATAAGAGGTGGCACTATATATCTTTTAATTGAAAAAAACAAATGCTATAACTCATTAACGTGCAATTTTGCACTGACGAGTTTTGAATTATTATAAAGTAATATTTCAACTACCTTCATGCAAAAATTCAGGTAGATACCAGAGGTGGGTCACAAAACTAAACAATTCAGGCGTTTGGCCCGGGGTCAATGTGCACTTAACTGAAAACCTCGGAAAATTTTTCTGATTTTAAAAACTGTTCTATTTATAAAGAACTTAGAAGATCAAACAGAAGGCTCAAGATTTGTAATTCAAAACGTAAAGTATTTAGAATTACACATCTTGAATCAGACCCATTAATTATCAGCATCATCTTACATAGACCTTCCTAAATCCATAAACGATTTTTAAAAGTGTATGAGAATTCAATTGACTTCGTGAGATTAAATGATTTGATACAATATACAACCTCAAACAAAATGGCTAGGTATTCGAAAAATACAAAAATGTTCGCTTCAATACCAAGTCATACATCATGCAATGATTCAATTGGAATGAGCTTTTTCAAACATTTTACAAAGAGATATTACAAACATAAATTTTACAAACATGGAATTAATTTGACAACATAACCTTGGGCATATGATATGCATGATTTAGAATACAATTGGTCATTTTCAATCAACTTACAAGACCTACAACAATTACATCAATCTCATAAGGAAGAATATTATCTGCTTGGTGAGGATAATGAGATAAGATATGGAAGCACCATTGTCAAAATAAATGTTAAATAATTAAAGAAAAAAAAATTCAATGTTGCTTTCGCCGTGGTATATATTACCAGCAAATACCCCCCATTGCTTCGCAGACAGGAATAGTAAAGGGGGTGGGGAGGAAAATAGGGAGGAGAGAAAGAGAGGAGTGAGGGAGAGAGAGGGGGGTTAGTATGTGGAGAGGGAAAGAGCGAGGCAGGAGACAGAGTAAAGAGGTGGAGGGGAAAAGAGTGAGGAGGGAGGGTGAGGAGGTGGAGGTGGAGGGGAAAAGAGTGAGGAGGGAGGGAGAGTGAAGCAGGGTGGGTGAAGGAAAGGCAGCGAGAGGTGAGAGGATGAGAAGGCAGATGTGCAGTGGAGCATTAATTACGATTCATACCGTCTCATCAAAATGATTCTGCATAGAATAACAATGAAGACGGAAACAAAATAATATCTGAAATGCATTTTCTACCGGTCATGTTATAATACAAACACCACCCGGACATGTCCGGAGACAAACTCCCGTCCGGACATGAACACTGGCCGGACGTGGCTGGAGCCAAGCTGTTTGGAGAAAAACTCCCATCTGGAAAAAGGAGAGAGACAGAGACAGAGACAGAGACAGAGACAGAGACAGAGACAGAGACAGAGAGAGAGACAGAGACAGAGACAGAGACAGAGACAGAGAGAGAGAGAGAGAGAGAGAGAGAGAGAGAGAGAGAGAGAGAGAGAGAGAGAGAGAGAGAGAGAGAGAGAGAGAGAGAGAGAGAGACATGGGTGGGGGGGGGGCAGTTTGCAGAGAGAAAATGTTATGCTTTCTGAACAACACACACACACACACACACACATACACACACACACACACACACACACACACACACACACACACACACACACACACACACACACACTTATTAGTGTAGATGAAGACAAAAAGAACAGAGTTCTGCATAGCAAGGGAATAGAAACTGATTTAACAACAGGAAGATGGGGGTCAAAATAGTAAGCATGTCATCATATTAATATTACATATATTTCTGAAACATCGTTTTTATCATAATAATCTTTCTGATACATAAATGGATGGAAGAAGAATTCGACTTCAAGAAACTCAGGCAAAAATGCTACAATTAGAATTACTACTGCATGCCCGTAGGTGCAAACAAAACAAAAAAAAAAACTTTCAAACCGCGTGCCAGAAACAACTACACAGGCCGTTCCTTCGCTCTCACGTGCCTGTACGTGCGTGGCCGTACATGCAAAAAAAAACTTTCAAACCGCGTGCCAGAAACAACAACCACACAGGTCGTTCCTTCGCTCTCGTAAACGACGACTGGATTGGGGCATTGTGTTTATCTATAAATGCGCATAACAAATCGAGAAATTATTAGAATACAGTAATTCATCACTATGCGGAAGTAGTGTGTGCCTATATGGAATGTTCACTTGCAATCCACAAATTATCGCTTGCATTGATTTTGCCTTTTATCGCAAGGAAAAACACAAAGAGAAGAGGAAAGAGGAGAAAAAAAACATGCAAAAATAATTTACTTCCTGCTTCGGAGCATACCAGCACTCTGATGTTACCCAAATTTATGCACCGTCTAATATGAAAACGATCATAACTTGGGGCATTGTGTTTATCTATAAATGCGCATAACTAATCGAGAAATTATTAGAATACACGAAAATAAAAAAACGTGCAAAAAATAATTTACTTCCTGCTTCGGAGCATACCAGCACTCTGATGTTACCGAAATTTATGCACCGTCTAATATGAAAACGATCATAACTTTGGGCATTGTGTTTATCTATAAATGCGCATAAATCGAGAAATTATTAGAATACACGAAGTCATCATTATCCGGAAGCCCGTACGTTGTAACCCGTAATGGGGAACGCGGCTGAGCTTCCCTTCCCCATAGGCCACGCCAACGCAACAACGTGTATTGTCATTGGTTTGGTAAATAAATGGCCATAACTTGGGAAGCACTTGTCCGATTAATATCAAACCTTGAAAAGGCACATCCTCAGGTCCCCAGCAATATATCTGGCAAGTTTCAATTAGATCAGTCCAGCGGTTGTCGAGAAACAGCGGTCACAGACACACAGACACAGACACAGACACAGACACAGACACAGACACAGACACAGACACAGACACACACACACACATTGCTGGAATTATAGATAGATAGTATACGAAGTCCGTCTAAAAAGTTACAGGACTGACTTCACAGAAATTTTATTCCAAAAAATATATTGAAATCACAGCTTGTCCCCTTCAAAATAGTTTCCCTACAATCTCACACACTTGTCCATCCTCTTCTTTCACGCTTCGATGCACCCCTGGAAGGCTTCTTCTGGAATCCTCCAGAGCTCCATCATCACGGCCGTTTTGATGGCCTCCACATCAGGAAATTGGGTCCCCTTGATCACCCCCTTGAGCTTGGGGAATAGGAAAAAATCACAAGGGCCAAGTCTGGCGAATATGGGGGTTACTCCAGAGTGGGCACATTCCTCTCCGCTAGAAACTGTTGGATGCTCAGGGCACTGTGAGCAGGGGCGTTGTCATGGTGGAGCACCCAGGCGTTGTTGTCCCACAGATCCCTCCTCTTGTCCCAGACTGATCTCATGAGGCACCGGAGGATCTCCTTGCGCACGTATTGATTCACTGTTTGACTCTGTGGAATAAACTCGAAGGGGACGATGCCCTTGATGTCAAAAAACGCGATGAGCATCACCTTGGCCTTCGACTTCCACATCCTTACTTCGTTTGGTGTTGGTGATGCCGGACTTTTCCACTGACGACTCTGCCGTTTGGTCTCGAGATCGTATTTGAATACCCACGATTCATCACCAGTAATGACTCTCCCGAGTAGGTCTGGATTGTCCTCAAGGCTCTCGATAATATCTTGACAGACAGTGACTCTTTGCCGTTTCTGGTCCTCAGACAACAGCTTGGGGACCCTCTTTGCGCACACCTTGCGCATTTCGAGATTTTCAGTGATGATGCTCCAGACAGTGTCCTTGTTGATGGACACTTCCTTAGCAATCATCCGCACCATGAGTCGACAATCTGCATGCACCATCTGCTTCACACATTCGATGTTGTCCGCCGTTCTGCTCGTTGAAGGTCTTCCAGACCGTGGATAATCTTCAACCTCCTCCCATCCCTCTTTGAACCTCCTGTGCCATTCAAATGCACGTGTACGTGACATCATTTCTTCCCCGTAGACTTGCTGCAGCATCGCAAAGGATTCGGAAGGTGTTTTGCCAATCTTGGCAAGAAACTTCAGATTGACTCTCTGCCCACGACTCATAGCACGACGACTCAGACTAGACAACGTGTAAAGCACGTGTAAAAAAAAAATCACACAATTAGCGCAGTCAACCATCACCAATCACATACAGTATATTACTGGAATGTTGCGAAAGACTGACGCAACCCGTTCATTCAAGTTGTGCAAGTGGAGCCCACAGCAGGCTTAGTCCCGTTACTTTTTAGATGAAACTCGTATAAGAATTGTCCTCTCATATACTGTAGTTGGAAACAGGTCCGACCGCAGTGGGCTGCAGAGAATTACTACAAGAAAGGAATGCTATTTTTGCTAGGGAAATTATCATTTCTGTGTTCAAGGATATTCTGCTTGGTATTTTAATAGGTATGTTGTAAAACATTAAAATGGGAGATTTTTCAATGAAAGAGTGGCTTTATAATGAAGTTGATAAAGCTATAACTGCTGAGTTAATTAGAATAATAAATAATGACAATGTTCTATAAGTGATGCAATGTACTGGAGAGCCCTTTTAAAAATCTAGAATCAATCTTATTGGTATAATGTTATGAAAAAAGTAATCATAGACATAGGAATTTCAAGAAATCCAGATGAATATAAAGTATGTTTGATATCCTGTGGGGAGATCATGACTCAAGGGTTGTGAGGGATGTTGATGAAGTGGAAGAATATTCAGGTAATGGTGAAAATGATTAACGAGAGAGAAATTGAGGAGGAAAAAAAGAGAGGGAGAAATATATGTAAATGAAGAAATGATGGGATATAAAGAAAAAGAAAGTGAAGAGGAAGAAATGAAGAATGGAATTATGATGACACTATAGACTTGAGAAAGATTACTATTTCTTGAAGATGCTTAATTTTAATCATAAATAAATGAGAGAGGTAAATATTAAGGTGATTCTTAAATTGTTTATGATGTGAAAGTCTTTCCCAAACAAAAATCTAAACAAATCTTTCCTTTGCGTAAGTCTATTAAATTTCTAAAAAATAAATATAATAATATAAGCTGAAGCAATCGCTTATTGTCTTATTTTAAAAAAAAAGATAATTAAAAAAAATTGTAGAGACCTACCCAAAAAGACTCAAAGCAGTCATTGCTGCAAAAGGTGTTTCCACCAGGTACTGACCAAAGGGGCTGGATACCTTTGCAACCAGTGAATTTAGATTTTCTGCAGGTATTCCTGCCATGTAACCTCCTTCAACTATGACAGTGTTTCATTTGATCTCTTCAGTTATGAATAAAAAAGTTAATTTGTAAAAATTCTTTCTACATAATTCACAATTCATCTAAATGTGGCATTATTGGTAGGGGAAGAATACTTTTGCGGGCCACGATATCAATATGTGATATCGTTGCCATTGCTGATCTGTCTCATTAACACGGTCAACACGCTTCGTAATCCACAATTCAATGATGACGACGAGGTGCAAGTGGCGATGGAGGAATGGTTCAGGGACCAACCAACATTATTTTGTTGCAAGGGCATCCATTCCCAAGTGAAGCAGTGGCAGAAGTGTGTGTGTGTGTGTGTGTGTGTGTGTGTGTGTGTGTGTGTGTGTGTGTGTGTGTGTGTGTGTGTGTGTGTGTGTGTGTGTGTGTGTGTGTGCGTGTGTGCACACAAGGGGAAACTACGTGGAAAAATTAAACTCTACCCCACAAGTTACATATCCGCTGGGTAATTTACAAATTCACTTTACTTTCTGACTTGTGCTCATAATTCTGTGGAATAAAGTGCTCACCTGCCATTAAAAATTTAGGAATTGATTTGCGTACCTATTAAGTAGATATTCCACGAGAAAGTAAACAGATCGAAATAAAACAGATGTTGGGGAATATATAGTTGATGACGTGAGATTAAACAAGAAGTGACCCCTGGGCAGTCTATCTCGGGATAAAAGGCAAATTATGTAAACTTTGGCCAAACAATTGACTACAGGGAAAATAAATCGCAAACAAGAAATATATATGTTTATTAAACGACCCACTCCTCCCTCTCTAGGAGAGAATAAAACTTGCTGGACTTCTTGTGCAGATCTTAGTGAAAGCATCAAAGGGAGAATCACCAGTCAAACCAATATGGCTTCCACGACACTGGTGCTCGTTTTCATCCTCCTCGTGAGCCTGGAGTTTGCTCGTGGTGAGTGTTGCACCTGAATAGGGTCGTACATCAGCGTTATGGTGTATCCGTTAGATTCGCAAGCGAATGGTATTGACTCCTTCGATGCTTCGGAGGCACCAAGGACATGCTCTCCAAATCAGTCAAATATTCTCTCCATACCAGAGTCGGAATTCAGCTGGTTGCTCAGTACGTTTGTACTTGTGTTATTCCTTATTTATCGATAATGGACGAGCATCAATTACTCCAGCCTCGAAAAATGAAAAGACATTTGGCTTTAAAAAACAGAAGAAAGAAAACGAAAACAAACGTTAGACCCAACCTGCCTTGGCAATGTTATGGCCACCAAAGTTTTGCTTTTATTTTTAAGGTCTTTTGGAGTTGTTATTGTAATAATTGAGGATGTTTTGGGCTTGCTGCTGTTGTCTTAATTTCACTACATAACTTTGTTATGCTCGAGTTTGAAATTATATCAAATCGTAATTAAATAAGTTGAGAAATATTTACACCTTGTCGAACTTTTATGATTCAAGTTTGTAAACTATTCTACAAGTATATAATAGTTACTCAACGAAAGTATCACCTAATTCCAATAAATTTCCTCGATATTCGATTCACATAAGTTATGTGGAATATTAAAATAAGATCATGGGGACTTTGGTTGAGTTTTCCATCTTCTTCCCCTATTCCTCCACCCCTTCCTCTCTCCCAAGTCAAATAAATCCAAATGAACAAAGAAATAGAAAGACAAACAAAGCAAAATGCGAATAAGTAATGTAAAATCCCCTCTGATCGAATTTCCATCATTATTGTTTATCTCCCAACAATTGATTGCCTTTTATACAAACCTTGATTATGAGATCACAAAGCGGAAATGGAAAGTCTCAGCAATTTGTTCTCGGACTGATTATATCGTTTTGCTGAATGTGCAGAGACTTGTGATTGTAATATTCTGACTGTGATTCTGCTGTGTTTTAAAATTGAACTCTCACTCACCCCCCCCCACACCCCCCCCCGTCCTCCCCCACTCGCCCACAAACTCCTGCAGCCATCACCGTTTCCCTGCAGTTGCGCTGTCCTTGCCGGGTGGTTCAGAACGTCAAACCGAGATACATCGCTCGCCTGCGAATCTTCCGCTTCATCAACTGCCCACTACAAGTCATGTAAGGAGAATGTACGGTACTCCAAGAGTGGCTGTCCTCACTGTAACCATGGAAACAAACCACCACCTCTCTTATTTACCGTGTTTATAGTTTCTAGTTGGGTTGAATTGATACAAGTGGTATTCAAAAGGTTATACGAACAGGGTATTCACAATAGTCAGAGAAACACCATCATTTAATTATAATTCTCCATGTGTAATTATAGCATGTATATACTTAGTAAAAAAACAAATATTTCCTGAACTGTATATGCAGTTCCTTAAAAAAGTATTCACACTCCTCGACTTTTATCAAATTTTGTTGTGTTACAGCCTGAATTTTAGATGGATTACATTTTTAAAAAATTATCACTAATCGATACAAAATAACCCAAAATGACAAAGTGAAACAATGCTTTTAGAAATCTTTACAAATCAATGAAAAATAGCAGCATTGGGGCAATACCTGTGGGCACTCACCTGGTAGTGGCTGGATAAGATAACCAGGGAACCACGAGTAGGCATGGATGACCCACAAAATATGTAACAGAGATAAAAGTAAATACCCATGGATTTTTGTTTACCTCTATTTTTTACCTCTACTCTTCTAAGAAGAAAACGAATACCTCTTTTGGGGACAACCCCCCATAGATCCCCTTAGACCCCGATTTATTTTTAATGGTGTGAACAATCTTTGGTACATCACAGGTGATGAAAGTTGTGGTCAAGTTTCATCGAAATTTTGTGTGTAGTTTCGGAGAAGGAAGAAAATACATATTTTGGGGGATAACCCACCCATACACCGCCTGAGACCCAGATTTTTCTAATGCCATGAAGAAAATTTGTTACATCATGGGTGATGAAGGTTGTGATGAAGTTTCATCGAAATTGTGTGGCTAGTTTCTGAGAAGGAAGCAAATACATATTTTGGGGGATAACCCACCCATACACCTCCTGAGACCCAGATTTTTCTAATGCCATGAACAAAATTTGTTACATCATGGGTGATGAAGGTTGTGATTAAGTTTCATCGAAATTATGTGGCTAGTTTCTGAGAAGGAAGCAAATACATATTTTGGGGGGCAACCCTCTCCCCCCACCCCTTACATCTCCTTAGACCCACATTTTTGTAATGTCATGAGCAAACAAGTTTGTAAACTATTCTACAAGTATATAATAGTAACTCAACGAAAGTATCACCTAATCTCAAGAAACTTCCTCGATATCACTGGGCTGCATTTGAAATATTTTTTCAGAGGTCTAGGTTTTCTCAACAGTCCTTATACGTTTTTTTGCATGCTGAATTCAGAAATGTATCTTATTTCGCTCAATCAGGTCAAGTTTTTATCTCAAAATCTCAATTTTAAGGAAAAAAGTAATCAAAATTTTTGTTTTTTTAATTAGCATTTTTAAAAATTCAAAATCAGACTTACATTGACAGAAAATGTAGAAACTATACATATAATGATGTACAAGTACACTTAATGTGGACGAAAGTGCCTTCTCAATTACTTTCATTTCAATTTCAGAAAAATATACATAAATCGTTGTTTCTGGCAACACCCAACTTCAGTCACTCCAGCAGTCGCTGTTTTCCTTCGTCTTTTTAATGTTGAATTTCATATTAACGGTACTTGTGCGTCATTATAGGTATAGTCTGTACATTTTCTGTCAATGTAAGTCTGATTTTGAACTTAAAAAAATGCTAATTAAAAAAAACAAAAATTTTGATTATTTTTTTCCTTAAAATTGAGATAAGATAAAAAACTTGACCTGATTGAGCGAAATGAGATACATTTCTAAATTCAGCATGCAAAACGCATATGAGAACCGTTGAGAAAACCTCGACCTCTGAAATGACGCAGACCAGTGTAATTGATTCGATTCACATAAGTTATGCGGAATATTAAAATAAGATCTCGGAAGCTTTGGTTGAGTTTTCCATTTTAAAAAATTTTCAAAAGGAATTTTTAACATATTAGCTTGTTTTGAACCCAATTTTGTTCCAAATCACTATTTTCATTTCAGAAACGTGTTTTTCATCAAATAGTGTGTATTTTAGCTTGTATTAAGCAAAAGAACACATTTTACACGAGAAACCTTATTCATTCAAAAACAGTCTCACTTGCCAAATACAAGCATTTTAATACATTAGCTTGTTCTGACCCACTTTGTGTTCCACATCACTACTGTCGAGGTAAATTACATTAAACATACACAATTCGACATCGACGCAACCCTCACCGTTTATATAAACCAATGTACTCAAGTTTGATTATATATCTGCCTATTAAAATTTTAAATAAAGACCAATTACTGCACCGTAGTCCCACGAAGGAAGCTAGACGAACCCCCCCCCCCCACGCCACCCCGCCCCCTGCCCAACACACACACACACACACACACACACACACACACACACACACACACACACACACACACACACACACACACACACGCACACCATGTACTGCTAAGTACTTACAAAAGCTATTTTATTTGAAGTAATCACCTTAACTTCTAAACAATTGACTGATTTCCCAACTGCCTGAATCATCAGCTGCGCACTGTTTTTCATCGAGGTTTCGATCCTTTCAGCCCAGAACCTCTCCAAACGGCGGATCCACAGCCCGGTCGCAGGTCCACATCGGTAGATTACTCAACATCAATGGACCCACAACCTCAAAGTTGTATCCAGACAGTCAGTCAACACAGCAATGGAATATCCTTATTCCATCCATCCATCCATTGGGACCATCCTCTTTGCAGAGCATTGGTGCTGCTGCCTTAGAAGTCTCCTTAGCTATTGGACATATATATATATATATATATATATATTTTTTTTTTTTACAGCTTTTTACACTGAAAAGATGACAGTTCCCCCTTAATTCCAGTTTTTGTTATAATGCTAAATATATAATAAGGACAAACTTATGATCATGTTGGGGTGTTTTTATCGGATGCTGTGTTTATGCATGGACAGCTAGAGAGCTAGCATTAACGAGAACTACGTTAGAAAATAATTTGAAGCCGTTTTATATTGACAATGGGAACCACAGAACTTTATTGAAAGAGAGAAAAATGTTTACAAGAAATATATTTCCCAAAATATTTTATTCTTGAAAAGTTTTTAATTTCTAACCATCCATCCATTGAGACCATACTCTGTGCATTGTGTTGGTGCTGCTTCAGCAGTCTCCTTGGCTATTGGACACAATCCTGGAAGGGTCAGCACTCCGACACAGGATACCAGCAAGCTCGCACTCATTTTGCCAACCTCGGAAGGATGACAGGCAGAATCAACCCCACCTGGTATTAATTCAACAGCCGAGTGGGATTTAAACTCAGAATCCGAGGATCCCAAGCCCACCACCCTCACCATTATATCCTTCTTCAAGCTTATTTAATCATTACTTTTATTGTATGATTAAAGTTATTCATATGTAGTAATACTTAAATCACTTTATATGATAACACTGAATATTAAGTGCTGAACACTTTACCTTGCAGACATGTCCATGACACACAGGGCCGGATTACAATTTTGTCGGCCCCTGGGCTACAGATACTGTGATCCCCCCAGTGATAATTAACAAAAGCATGCAAATCGATTTTCGGATTCTTGAAATCAGTTTGTTCAACTTCTACAACATGATGTCAACATTAGGCCTGCATAGATGGGTGCAAGTGTAACCCAACAAAAAGAGAAGAGATATTGTGATATTTTCAAAAGTAAAATAAGTTTTTGAAATATTAAATTTATTTGACAAGGCTAAACAAAATTAAAATTCAAACATTTGCTTTGCGTAATTTCTTGGTAACAAATTTCTCCAAAACATCAGTAAATTGTAAATTTTTGAGAACATCATTTTCAATTGCCATGACAGCTTGTCTGTTAAGTCGTTCTTGTGTCATTGTTGACCTGAGTACATTCTTTATACGTTTCAGCCTGGAGAAACTTCTCTCCAGTCACATTAGTTATCATTAAACACAAGTAAATCCGGTGATATTTCAACATTAGGGAATGAAGAAGTTAATCCATTTTTTAGCACAAGGGTGTAGATATCAGAAGCTTGTGGTGTTTCATGCTTGTCCCTGAATTCATCAAATTTCCCAACAAAGTTTTTAAAGTGAACAATTTCTGGTACAAATTCAGGCTCGATGTCATCTGAGTAAATCTTCTGAAACTTGGCTGCTGTTGTTGAAATGTCTTCATCGTTCATTGTTGGAAATTCGACCAGGAAACCAAACAATGAATGAACATTTCTATATGCTTCAATGTGATGAGAAAGAGCTGAGCATAACTTATCTATGATGGGTAGAATGGTAGATATGTTTCCACCTTAAACTTCTGGCTTCCTCGCAAAGCACAATCGTCAGCATTACCATCATTGATTTGTTTTCTTCTCCTATGCTCTCGTTTTTGTTCGTCGTGGTATTTCATACTTTCTACTTTGTTTTTTGCTTTATTTTCAAACACTTCAAACTGATTCCGCAGTGACATCAAAAACTCCAGTAGTGATGTAAGAAGTTTAATAGCTGATTGAAGCTCCAGTGTTTCATGCTGAAGTGATTTGCTGACTTGATTGAACCTCTCAAGTATGACAGCCCAGAAGTCTGCCAAGAAAACTGTTTCCAGTTTTGATAGCTGCTTGAGTATAGCTTTTGCCTCATAACGAGTGTCAACCTTCTGATTTACATTTTCTGAGATTAACTTCAAAGCTTCTTGAAAATAGATGTACCCTTTAGAGGAGGCTTTTGTGGCATCGGCCCTTGCAGACCATCTAGTATCTGATGCTCTTTTAAGTACCAATGTAGATTCACTTCCACTTTCAGCTTTAAGGCACTGAAGCATTACTGATCAACGTTGAGTTGAAGCAGAAAAGAAATTGTAAAGTTTTTGTATTAGACCAAAAAATGAAACTGCTCCAGTGCAGCTTTCCGCAGCACATACACTTACCAAATTAAGTGAGTGTGCAGCACATGGAATGTAATGGACAAGATGATTGATGCCGAGAATATGTGCCTGAAGCCCTTTGTAGCATCCTGACATGTTTGATGCATTGTCATAAGACTGTCCTCTTCGATTAGCTACATCAATTCCAATTTGTTCAAAGAATTCCAAGACAATGTCGGCAAGAGCTTCTCCAGTGTGACTTGCAATGGGAATGAAAGTAAGAAAACGTTCAACCACCTTATGATCTGATTTTCTAACATAGCGAATAATCACAGTCAGCTGATCAGTGTGTGATATGTCTGGTGTTGAATAAACACTTCGAGAAAAGTATTTAGCTTCCTTGATTTCTTTTACAATAGTTTTTAATACTTCGTTTCCCATAATCTCTATGACTTCCTCACATATTGTTGAAGATAGATATGAAGCTTTTCCTCGTCTTTGATTACCATATTTTGCTATACTAGTGCGTGCCCGTATGTGCGTGCCCATACATGCGTGCCCGTACGTGCAAAAAAAAAGACTTGTGACGTCAATTGTGACGTCATAGCACCGTGTACTGTCATTGGTTTGGTAAAAAAAGAAAATGGCCATAACTTGGGAACCACTTGTCCGATGAATATCAAACCTTGAAAAGGTTTGTAGCTACTCTTTGCATTACTTTTCCCCAGTATTATTTTTCCTTTGTGAATTGGATTTCTAACATTGAATCGATTCGTCCAAGTGCATTTCGTCTAGAAATCAATGTCATCATACAGGTCTTATGTCCAGAACTGTTCTCATGTCCTGAAATCCGTGTAGAGGCATGTTTCCAGTCTGAAAATCCACCAATGGAGAACTGGGTTTTTGATCCATGTATACCGTCAAAGAGAACGCAAGCAAAACAATATACATTTGGCATTTCCTGTTGAGGGAGAATACATTAGCCACTCCCTTTTAATATTCTCACCAGTTATATGTTTTCGGAATATCAATGAATGAGAACATTTTCTTTTCTGATCAGGGTATTGACTTACTGATGAAGAAAAGTCGTAATCATGGTGCTGGTATTCCACGTGATCTTGTTTACACCAAAAGCCACGTACCTCTTCTGTTATATTTGAGGTACTCCACAAACCAATGTCATCTTGAAACTCGGATCCCAGGTCCTCTTTCCTCAGGTGGACAAGCTCAGGCTGCTCATCATCATCAACTCTTGTGACATTGGTATCGCAAGAGACAACTTCAACTTCTAGCACCTCAACCTCTTTCATGTTGCCATCAAAATCACTAGGTTGAGATGCATCTTTTGTCTGCTCTGTTTGCTGTTCCACTGCTGCTGTTGCATTGCAGTTGAACCCAAAATCAAATAACTTTGGACATTTACTGAGAAGTTCTTCATGCTTCAGCATCTTCTCTTGTTGTTTTTTTTTAACTTTGTTTGCTCCACTCTCAAACCTCTTCTTCTCCGACATGATTAATCTAAAAGGGTGAAAATGGAAGGACTGAACAATCGAGGTCCGTGAGTGCGCATGCTGCACATGCGCACTCGCGGACCCCGATTGTTCAGTTGGTCCGAAAAAATTGCTATCGTTATTCATAAAAAATGGTAAAATGAAAATCCTATATAAAGGAAGGTAGGCCTTTGCAGATATATATGCTTGACAAGTTGCCACAATGAGACACAACTATAACACTTTGACTTGGTATGAAGATAACAAATTGCAGAATTCCACAAAATGTATAGGATAACGTAAATTCAAATTACATCACAGAACAATGCTAATCTACCCTCTATCAGCACTTTTGTCTTTGGTGCAAGCACAACCGCAAAGCAATGATGAAAGAAGAAGAAGGAAAGTTTTGATGGAATGAGCGATTTCTTGTACAGGCCCTAAGCGAGTACGAGATCGTCTCATTGTAATCAGGATTGCCAGTGCCAACGAGTTGGAATAATGGGCAAGAAAAAAAATTCCAGTATATAATACAGTATATTAATTGAGCCCTTTTCAAAGAGATAATTCAGCATACTTATACTTTCATTCTGCATTTACAAATGAAGTAACTTTTCACAGTAAGTTAATTTCACTTAATTTCTGGAGGCCCTCAGCTGGCATAGGCCCCTGGGTTGCAGCCCATAAAGCCCATGCCTTAATCCGGCACTGATGACACGGCACCTCCATCTCACCATCGTCTCAAACTGTCATCAATAACCGATTTGAACATGCTGCATGCCCTATCCTAGCAACCACCGACAAATTCTTTCAATGCTCATTTACCTCCACCACCAAAGGTGAAGGTGATTATGTTTTTCACCCCTTTTGGGTGGTCGCTGCTAGACGACCCTTATTTTCACTTTTTCCGTCTGTCTGTATGTTTGTTTGTATGTAATGGACAGCTCTGGAGGCCAGAGAAGTCAACCGATTTTGATGAAACTTGACAGGTAGGTTCATACCAGGATCGGGTTGTATGCTTTTTGAGCACCGTTGCTACGGACACCACCGTTGCCTAGCAACGGGACTTTGAAATTTTTGAAAAATCTTTAAAAATTAATTTTTTCGAAAATCAAAAATCGGCTTCCGTGCTTTTATGCGCACTATAATCAACCTCTTTGTCGAAAACTGTATGACTAGTATGCAATTATGTAGCGACCACCCATGTCACCTACCGGCTTATCTGTCTTTTTGTCTATATGTGTACAGGATATCTCAAAAAGTTGTGGACGGATGCGGTTGAATTTTTGTGGTCAGGTTCGATGTGTGACAAGGACGAACTGATTCGGTTTTTGTGAAGATCCGGTTCCGAATCCGACTAGTAGAATTTTTTTGTGATTCTTCATCATTGAGAGATAGGACCAAAAACTATATATAGCACGATATCTCAAAAAGTTGTGGACGGATTCGGATGAAACTTGGTGGACTTGTTGGGTGTCTGACAAGGAAGAATTGATTCAATTTTGGTGAAGATCCAGATCCGGGTCCGGATCTGATAATTTTTAAAGTGATTCTTTCACCAGTGAGAGATGGGGCTAAACCAATATATAACAGGAAAGCTCAAGAGTTTGCGAACAGAGTGAGTCAGGATTTGGGGTGTGTGGGTGGTGTGGGGCATCCTGAAGAGTTGTGGAGTGCCTTCAATTCTACCAACCTTGATGTTGCCAGCAGATGTCTTGGAATCCACCGTCAGGCGAAGAGGAACTTTGTCTCCCGAGGGACACTGAATACCATTGATCAGAGTTGCAGGGCCAGGATTAATGGCAGAGCTGAGCTGTTCAGGGAGCTAAGGTGTAAAACTGTACGTGTACTGAGGGCAGACAAGGAGGCCCAGGTGTGAGGAATCTGTGAAGGGGTAGGGACCTGTGACTGAGAGATTTTCTTCTTGTTTACAGAGGAATTCAAGCATTGCATTCCTCCAAGCCCATCCTTCGGTGTACTGCTGTTAGAACATAGAGTGGTGGACTCGACAGAGGAATCCAAAGTGAAGGCTCGCTGTGTCTGTTACTTTGAGTGGCTGTACCAAGCTGACCCACCGGCTGTTGAGTTGGATGTCAGGGGTATAACTATCCCCATTGCTGCCCTCCAATCAACTGTGAACCACCTTTGTTTGTGGAAACAGGTTACAGTGAACCCGTTGAAGGGGGGTAAAATGCCAGGGATCTGTGGCATCCATGCTAAAGTTCCAAAGGCTGGTGGAAATGTTGTACTCATGTCATTGCATGCAGCTCTTTGCTCTGTTTCGAGCACAGGCTTCATCTCAACTGATTTGAAAAGAGGTCTCGTTGACCCTCTCCTGAAAGTGAAGGGTGATTGCCAGGACTGCAACAACTACGAAGGGATGATGCTGCTCTCAGTGATGGGCAAGTTTTTTTCTAGGATAATTATTAAAAAGGATGATAATGCGAGGATAATTATTAATTATTGCCACCATCTGCTTCGGGATCAGAGCCCGGAGCAGTCTGGCTTTACACCAACGAAGACATGATTGACCGCATCCTTCCTCTTCGGGTCCTCAAAAAACGCATACGAGAGTTTTAGCAGGGGCGGCTTGCAGCCTATATTGATCTCTGCAAAGCGTTCAATCCAATGAATTGGGATATCTGCTGGAGGATTCTCGGACTTCGCGTGATGCCACCAAAGTTAATCGATCTTATTTTTGAACTATACGTTAGAACAGAGTGCAGTGAGGTGTGGTGGTTCCATCTCCGACATTTCCTGTTGTTACTGGGGTTCGTCAGGGTTGTGGATTGGCCCCTACACTCAACGCTTGCATGGACTGGATTTTGCAGAAGATGTTGGAGAGATCATGCTGCAGTGCTTCGATCTCTCACCTTGATTTCTCAGATGATGCCGTTATCCTTGCAGAAACATGGGATGTCCATGTTGGGGGCCTCAAAGCACGAATGAGGAATCGGAGCCACTGTGACTATGGGTCTTCTGGGTAAAACCAAAGATCCTGGCTATCAATGACATATTGAATGCTGCCATCTCGTCTGTACCTGTTTGGGTTTTGGATGTTTAGGCCAAGGAGAGATTCACTTCCCTTGGCAGTGATATTCATGTCTCTGCTGGCTGTGAGCTTGAGGTGAACAGATGTCTGGCCTGGCTTGGGGAGTCATGGATTCACTGGTTCATGGGGTGTGGCACTGCCGGTACATGTACGGGAGGACGAAAGTCTGAGGCTTCAGGTCCTTGGTGCTTCCATCTTGCTCTATGGATGTGAGATTTGGACTCTGACCAGGGATCTAAGACGGCGACTTAATTCCTTTGATGTCACGTCTCTTCAGAGAATCCTTGGCTACCGTTGGTCAGACTTTGTGTCCAACGAGCAGTTGCTGAGAGAGACTCAAATGAGATTTGTTACCTGCATAGTCCATGAGCATCAGCTGTGGCTGTATGGGCCTGTGGCTCATTTTTCTGATGTTGATCCTGCTCACCAGATTCTCTCAGCAAGGGAGTTTCGTGAGTGGAGGAGGCCAATGAGCTGACCACGTGCCTCCTGGTTGCAGCAGGTTGATCAGCATCTCAAGGAGATGGGGATAGGCCAGGCTTTTGCCTGGGTGATGGCCAGACGGAGGCCCCTGGAGTACCGGCGGAAAGTGGACGCAGTAACACGCTACTCCCATACCTGACCTGGTCGAAAGGGTTTCAATCTCTCAAGCATGTAAAAATGGTCGAAAAAGGTCTAAGTGGTCTCAACCTCTGAATGGTCAAGCTATCTCTAACATGGATGAAGGCTGCAAGGGGTCTAAATGGTGTTAAGGTCTAAGATGTCGAGAGGGAATCAATAGACTTAAGAGGTGAAAATGTGTAAAGGTTGAGGGTGTCCAAAGGGTATGAAAGGTCGAAAGGGTAAAAGGATCTGAAGGTGTCTAAAGTGTCAAAAGAGTCATAAAGGTAAAATGGGTCTTAGCGGTCTACAGAGATCTACAGGTGCTTAGGGGGTCTTGGGAGGTCTTTGGCAGTCATGGGGGTCTTTGTGATATTTAGGGTTTTAAGGGTCTTCACGGGGTTTTTGTGGGTCATAGAGTTCTTCAAGGGTTTTGGGGTGTCAAAGTATATAGAGGGATTATAGGGATCTAAAGGATGTAAATGTCTAACATCGTCTGAAGGGTCTTAAAGGAGTCTCGGTAGTCTAAAGGGTCAAAACGTTTAAAAGGTACGTTCGTTCCAATTGTACGTAATTAATAAACTTAGTTGCAGTGCAACTGACTTTCAAACAGTCTATAATTAAGAAATATATATGTATGTATGTATGTATGTATGTATGTATGTATGTATGTATGTATGTATGTATGTATGTATGTGTGTGTGTGTGTGTGTGTGTGTGTGTGTGTGTGTGTGTGTGTGTGTGTGTGTGTGTGTGTGTGTGTGTGTGTGTGTGTGTGTGTGTGTGTGTGTGACTGCGGTTTCACTCACGGCTTTACGCCTTCTTTCATGGCTTCACAGTTTCACTCACGGATGGCTTCACAGCAACACCGTGTTTTTTCTTGATTTATGTGACTTTGACCTTTTCCCTGCTGACCCCGACACAACAAGTTTGTATCACTTGTGATTGTATGGTAGTTGTGGCGGGAATTGTTCAGCATATAACGACATTTCGCTTCTCCTTGTCTATCGTTTTCAGGGCAGTGCTTCGAGGATCGAACAAGAGAGTGTGCGTCAACCCAAAAATGAAATGGTTGTTCAAGGTGGCAAAACGAATGCAATGACATGGACCAGCGCAGCTGGCTGCTCAAGGAAATCCAATTGTACTCAAAATCACCCACGTCCTTCACACAGCTTCATCTATACATTTCAGTATACATCGGGAAATAGTTGTTACTTCTTCCACAATGCAACACCCACTTCGGCTAAACTTCATTCATAATTCCAATCACTCACATTCATCGGTTCCTCTTGGAGGTTCATGGGTCGGCTGATGACTCTAGATGAATGGTGATCCGTTTTTTGACGATTTGTTTCATTTCAATCGCAGTAGTTCTGCACTCGAATTTTAAAAGTAATATCAGTTTAGAAAGTTAAACTTTGTTTTCTAAAACTGAAAATTCCTGTCGTTATCATCTTTGCATCCTGATTGCAAAACGATGTATCACAAGGGAGTAGACGCAACTCCGTTGACTTTCCCAGTCATGTTTGCCTTCATGAGCCCCTAATTGGCTGTGAAGCATATTTACATCACAATAAGTCGTCACAAGCAGTTTCAGCCATGTAAACCCTATAGACAAGTTTCACATTTAAAGAGCACGTTAGTATGGTGGACCATTATTGTACGGTATATCCTTTACCTGCAGAGTGTAGTGCTTCTTCCATCCTGTACTTTTATTTTCCATTGTGCAGCAAACATGTTGATGTTACAAACTCATGCTCCATGAGCTTGCATGACATGGTCATGTGGGAGCGGGCCAAGCCCACTGTTTGATTTGTTCTCTGCATTTAACAGCTGTACTGATGGGCTGGTACTGGTAGGACACCCGAAAGGTATGTGTACTTGCCTTTGAGCTGTTTTGCCAGGGTTAGAATCCCGATCCAACGATCCAGATATAAACTATCCTGGTGTTTCTCATTTTGGACGAGGTATAAATGCGTACACCATTCATCAGATGGACGTTTAAGCCAGGTGGCTTGTCTGCCCGCGCTGGTTGTTGGTTGACATTAAAGATCCCACGGTGTCTTTCAAGAAGAGGTGGCGAGTTTTCGCCGGTACCTTGAACAAATCAGAAATTCCTGCCCAAATCACCTCCAGTCCAAAGTTATGCCCGAGTAGCCAGTTGGTGAAAGATTTGGACCAAAAACTTTCCCCCGACTACGACCTCACATGAAGCTGGAAATAATTGGGGCCCATAAACAGAGGGTTGCAGATTCAACGACCTGTTCAGAGAAAAGTGGCAGTACAACTAATATACGTGGAAAGGAAACTTCAATTGCATACATAAAATGAATATGGAATAATGGATAAACAATATGGAATGGCAATGCAATCACGAGTTACAGTATGTAGCCACCACAATTCATTAATGAACTACAAGAAAAGGAAATATCATATTGACACTATATTTTTGTAGCAGTATTGAAATGTATTATATATTCGCTTATATTGCAAGAATTACTTTTCATCGTGTTTGGATGGATATTATAATAAAGAGGAAAGTATTTCGAAAATGCTGTTTTTCTTGCTGCCTTTGTTGGAAAAACAAATCGTCAACAAACTTTATCACTTCCAGATGGATCAGATTATCATGGAAAGTCATGGATGGATGGATGGGAAAACAACTTACTGTACCTATACAATGAGGGGAAGGTGTGTTGTATGTTTCATACAGTCGTCCGAGAGGATTTGTCCTGAGAAGCTGAAACCTTCAGGGATTAATGAGGGAACCCTGAAGATGTGCCTGTGCACGTTTCGTTTGATTCCATCAAGTTTTAAAAATATAGATATATTATTTGCCAATCTTGGCATTTTATTCCTTTTGGGGGAGGGGTGAAATTGAAATGATTCGACCGATATAACCATGTTGTAATATATCCATACTAATACATGTCAATGTGTGTGTGGTGTGTGTGTGTGTGTGTGTGTGTGTGTGTGTGTGTGTGTGTGTGTGTGTGTGTGTGTGTCTGTGTGTGTATGTGTGTGTGTGTGTGTGTCTCCTCCATAACTCCAAAACCATAAACTTTGCATGCATACTAAGAAAACTCCAAGAAAGTGCAAGAGTGAAAATTGAGTGTTTGCAGTGCCAGATTTAGGCATATGCTAAACAAGCTACAGCTTAGGGTCTCTTAGGGTCTCTGTCTCTGTCTGTCTGTCTGTCTGTCTGTCTGTCTCTGTCTCTCTCTCTCTCTCTCTCTCTTTCATTTTTAGTTGATTTAGAAGCTTCAGAGGCACAGCTACATGGAACAGTAGAAACTTTGATGAAAGAGTATCCAAACGATGTTGATATTGTTGTGGTTGAGGAAATTCGCAAACCACCATTCAGGTCCCGTAGGTGAGATATCTCTGTAAGTACATGTGTAGTTAGCCCAAACCCATTGTTTAAGGGGAATAAATGTGATTCATTCGGGCTGCGACCCTTCAAGATAGCCGTTTTTCTGTTCTATCTTTATTTTGAACCAACCACGTCTCAACCGCCATCACACAACAACCACCAACTGCAACGCCGCTTCACAACAACAACAACAACAACGCCAACAGCCACGACCTTTACCTTCACAACTCGCTCTCGCAATCATCGCATCACCACCATTCCAAGCGTCACCGTGGCCAGGGACTGCCACTTTAGACCCTCCACCGCCTTCACCTCTCCTTCTGCGGCCATTCCCGCGCCGCTTGTGAACGCCGAGCGTCGGGCTGTCCTGGCCTTGTACAGGGCGCGCACTGAGCCGCGGGTACAAAGAGCGGCCTTTCCGAGGGGAAGTAGGATCAGGAATGATTCACGCCCACTTCTGATCCGTCCAATCATTAAGCGCGGGGCGATTTGGCCCCGCCTCCAGGCGCGTCGGAGTAGAATCGGTATATGCAAATTCGAGGATCAGGAATGATTCACGCCCACTTTTCCTCTGTCCAATGGGTGAGCGTGGCTCTGCCCCGAGCCGATCCTGATCGGGAAATTTGCATATGGTTTCTCCTGCTGCACTATAAAGCGCCGAGCACGGGGCGAATTCAGTCAGTTGTCAGAAGTTTCTGTTTCGGGCTCGAGTTGGAGAAGAGTTTCTGTTTCGGGCTCGAGTTGGAGAAGAGTTTCTGTTTTGGGCTCGAGTTGAGAGAGTTTCTGTTTCGGGCTCGGGCGAGTAGTGGCGGCGGCGAAGTGTGGCAGCAGCAGTCAAGACGGGTCTGGAGGAGAGTCGGTCTGTCGGGGTTCGGAGTCTGTCGGCGGGCTGCAGAGAGGAGAAGCCGGGAACGCGGTCGAGGGCGCAGTGGAGTCGCTCGTCGCGGGACCCAAGCAAGCCAGCTATCCTCTTTCCCCAGACCATCAACAACCCCCCCTGTTTCCCCCCCGCGCTGAGATAGTGCGAAAAGGGGGGCCCCGTTCCCACCCCATTCCAAGCAGTGCCAACGAAACCCGCGGAGGAGCGCGGAGTCGGGGCACCGCCGCCATTTTGCGGCTCATCACAAGACGGGTAGGCTCGACGCGGTCTCAGCCCACAGGCCCGTCTGCCCCCTTGTCATTGAGGGTGGCCCTTTTTCTTTTGCTTTTGAGTATATGTGTTGTCGGCGCCGTCTGTAAAGTAAAACTGTGTAAGTGTTGCCGCATGCTCGCGTAGTCGGTAGTAGATCTGCATTGTGTTTCTTTTGTTGCATTTGCTTTTGGTACATAATTGTTGTGTTTCTTTTACATTTGCTTTTGGTGCATAATTGTTGTAATTGTATATGTGTGCTTTCCGTTTGCCGCGGAATAAATGTGAATTATGTTGAACTGTTTTTCCCGTTTCGCTTCGTCTTTTCTTTAATTGAATCTCCATCTTACTTCACGTAAAGGGTTGGTCGTGGGCTAAAACGCCCGATAATTTATCGGAACCGTCGAGGTTGACGATAACACCGCTCGGTTATCCCGATAGTACGGAACGGGTCGCTTAAAGTGGCCCGTGTCCGAAGTCGACCTGCGG
This sequence comes from Eptatretus burgeri, assembly GCF_056783735.1. Lineage (NCBI taxonomy): Eukaryota > Metazoa > Chordata > Myxini > Myxiniformes > Myxinidae > Eptatretus > Eptatretus burgeri. Next base: position 83,223,792 of record NC_140965.1, read on the forward strand.
CGAGGTGCGATCGCCCGGTCTACCCTCCGTGTGGGTACTTAGGTAGGTCAAATTTGGCGAACAACCCTATCCCACGCAGGGGGCCGATTGGCACGATCGTGGTGAGGCCGAAAGGCCCACCCGTGACTAGTTCCCGGCGTTAGTCCGAGAGGGTCACGACGGAATTGTCCGTCCGGTGGGCGACGTGCCGCGATTCGAGTTACGTGGCCGCTTGCACGCCGGCGGGCGCGAATTCGCAACAATATTAACCTCACAGCTGGAATGAGGGACTTCCATGCTGATGTCAAGCAGAATTATCCAGGAAAAGAACAAATTTGCCACAAGTATCTGTATCAAATCATCTTCCAAGATAAAATTCATTTCGTTTTCCCTCATGTGGAAGCAATATTACTATTGTTGTGGTTACCAAATTCGCAAACCACCATTCAGGTCCCTTAGGTGAGGTATCTCGGTAAGTGCATGTGTAGTTAGGCCCAAACCCGTTGTCTAGTGGGAATACATGTCATTTATGCGAGCTGCGACTCTTCAGGATAGCCGTTTTTCTTTTACTATCTTTATTTTGGACCAACCGCCATGATTACCACCACAACCACAACATCAACCACCAACCACAACACCGCTTCACCACAACCGCCACGACCTTCACGTCACACCTCGCAACTGTAGCATCGCCACCGTTCTTGCCCCGCTGTGGGTACCGGTGTTGGACTCGTGCAGGGCGCACGTTGAACAGCGTGTACAAAATCACGGATTTTGTGCTTCAAAAACGGATCAAAAACGACACACGCCCACTTTTTGCCGTCCAATCGGTGAGCGAGGGGCGATTTGGCCCCGCCTCCAGAACGATCGATATATGCAAATTTGTGGATCAAAAAGCCTTCACGCCCACTTTTTCTCGGGCCAATGGGGAGCGAGGTGAAAGGTCAAAGGGAGGGGGTCAAAGGCGAAGCTACGGGGGGATAAAAAGGACCGTGTTCGTCAGTCAGAAAAGTAAGAAGTGTGGAAGTCTGGAGCCCGAAGCCTGCAGTAGCTGGAGAAGCTGAAGAGAGTCGAACGAGGAGAGCCCAAAGAAGAGTCCAGGGTGGAGAGTCCAGAGGCGGAGAGGCGGCAGCGGCGAAGGCAGACGAGGGGGTGCTCGCGACGGTGCCGGGAGCTGCACGCCCGAGGAAGGCCGGCAGCGCGACCTGGCCGAGGTGGAGACGCACACCAGGGATAATAAAGATCCTCTATACCCCGAGCATCAGCAACCCCCTCCTGTTTCCCCCCGCGCTGAGATAGTGCGACCAAGGGGGCCCCTTTTCCCACCCCCTGCCAGGCACTGTCCGCGAGGCCCGCGGAGTGAGGCGCCATCGCCGCTCCGCGTCTCATCACCAGACGGGTAGGCGCGACCCGGTCTCGGCCTCAGGCCCGCCTCATTCTTGAGGGTATTCTTTCCTTGGTTTTGGGTATGTGTTGTCGGCGCCGTCTGTGAAGTAGAATTGTATAAGTGTTGCCGTGTGCTCGGTAGTCGGTATTAGCTCTGCACTGTGTTTTCACTTTTATATTTGCTTTTTGTGTAAATGGAATTGTGTTTTCTTTTTTTTGTGTGCTTTTGGTGGAATTGTATTTGTGTGCTTCCCGTGTGCCGCGAATAAATGTGCTTTATTATTGAACTGTTCTCCCGCTTCGCTTCGTCTTTTTCTCCCATTGAATCCTCATCTTGCTTCACGTAAAGGGTTGGTAGTGGGCTGAATACGCCCGATAATTAATCGAACCGTCGAGGTCGACGATAACACCGCTCGGTTATTCTGATAGTACGGAACGGGTCGCTTAAGTGGCCCGTGTCCGAAGTCGACCTGCGGCGAGGTGCGATCGCCCGGTCTACCCTCCGCGTGGGTACTTAGGTAGGTCGAATTTGGCGAGCAACCCTATCCCACGCGGGGGCTGATTGGCTCGATCGCGGTGAGACCGAAAGGTCCACCCGTGACTGGTTCCCGGCGTTAGTCCGAGAGGGTCACGACTGGATTGTCCGTCCGGTGGGCGACGTGCCGCGATTCGAGTTACGTGGCCGTTCGCACGCCGGCGGGCGCGAAATCCGCAACACTATTCTTACGTCTGATGGTAACAAATTGTTCAGGAAAAAGGTCATTTTCACAACTAAGGAGAATCAAAAATGAACTGAGAGCAACCATGTCTCAAGAAAAAAACTGTCTGCACTTAGCATCAGGTGTATAGAAAGTGATAAGCCTCGTTGCACATCATTTGATGACACAATTCATGATTTTGCTTTTGGGAAATCAAGAAAGAAAATGTTTCAAGTTGTATCTGAAATCATTTTTCTGATTTTGTAAACAAGTTAATTAATACTTATATTAATGAAAGTGATCCTGATTACATATTTTGTCAGCATTTTGTACATAAATATTAATGTATGTTAAAATTATTTTTTAAATTATATTTAAGCATTGTTTCTACGGTATACTATATTATCATCTATGATAGAGATCAAGCCAACCAAATGATAAATATGTAATTAGTAAATGCATTCATTTGAAAATAGTTTGTATTTTTCACTTTAAATACCTTGCTATGAAATAATTAAAAGGCATATATTGTTACGAATCTGGAAGCTTACTGCACTCAACATTCAGGTCCCTATAGAACAGTTATATCGGTAAGTACGTGTTTCTAGTTAGGGTCCCGTCCCTAGTCTAATGGGACTTAAATGTTCGTGCGCTGCGGAGTTATTTTGATAGTCAGGGTTTTCTTTTACGCTGAAAACAACAACACCAACACCAGCGGCGCCATCGCCTCGCTCACCGACGCCATATCACATGTGGGTGGGACCCCACGCTCCAGAGCCGACTCTGTACACGAGGGCAGGGGCGCGCCCTTCGTCCAATCAGGAGGCTCATCTCCTCAGATCGGGACTCCACCCAGAATGGTGGGAGTCGCCCCGCCTCCCCTGGGCCTGTCCAATGAGAGACGGCCAGCGAATCGCACGACGCAACCGTCCAGTCAGGAGGCGAGTGACCAGGAAAGAAATCCCTCCCACCTTGGGAGAGGAAGAGTGTTCGGGGCGTTCTGTCTGGAGAAGGTCGCGTCGCCTGGTCAGCCTCGTCGCCTTGTGAGCCTGGTCGTCTCGTTTGGCCTGCCGGCGTTCTGTCTGGTCCACCTTCGCGCCGGCCGGCGTCCATCATTGCATTGTGTTGTGGGTTTGAGTCCCGCCGAACCGGATCATCGAAAACCACACGAGGCGGGGAGGTGGTTCTCCCCTTCGGCTCACCTTCCCTTCCGAGCTGAAGGGCCGAATAAAGGCCGCGGCCATCACTTCTTTTGGGTGTCTGTGTGTGCGTGTGATTCTGTGGGCCCGTCTTCAAGTAGAATTGTTTAAGTGCCTTGTACATACTTCCATTTCTTTTAGTCGGTTTAACTCTGCTCCTTGTGTGTTCCCTTTCTCCCCATTATAAACAAATCCCGTGTTAAATGTATCAGCTCGTTTCTGTGTTTTCTTCATTGGTTTAGCACGGTGTGTGTTGGTGGATTAAAAAGGCCGTTGCTGCCGTAGTTGTGTATTTGGACCGACGGGACCTCGGTAACCATCCGCTCGGGTTACGCACGGGTCGAGCACGGTAACGGCTAGCCCTGTTCGAGCTCCGTCGAGGGTGTGAATTCCTCGGTAGCTCGCCACGTGGAACTCTAGGTATTTTGAAGTTTGGCAAATAACCCTGTCCCATGCGGTTGAATTATTGACTATTCACGGTACTGTAAGGGACCCGTACCTTCAGGGTTATCGGAAAGGTACGATCTAGATTCCGGGAGTTCGGTGGAGCAGACTCTACTGCTCCCTCTCGCGGTCGTGCTCACTGCCGATACCCGGTCCACAACAAATTGTTGTCAGGCATGGGATTCGAACCTCTCCGCCTCCACGAAATTCACGGGATTCGGACCAGGGGTGCGGAGCATTTCCCCCCCCCCCCAATTCCTTCTAAATTAAGGGCGGTTGAAATTTATTCTCAGGTCACGCCATGGCAAACCAAGATGGGCTGAAGCAGGTGGTAGTAGTGCAGGTTTGGTAGAATCCATGGTCCAGGACACCACCCCCATGCAAGAACTTTCCCCGCAGTCAAACCGAGAAGGGATATTAGGAGTGGCAAGGGCGGCATATGACACCCCCTCCCCCCTCCGTCAAATTTCCTCCCCGATCCTGGCCGTTTCCGCACACCATCATGGCGGATCGGCTCTGTCATTTGACATGAGCCAGTTGTTGGAAATTTTGACGCAGAAAATGGATGACATGAAGCAGGGTTTGGAGCACAAAATGGATGCGAACATGCGCGATGCGCAAGAAATAAAAGCGAACATGCAAGCCATGGAAAGCAAGATTGATGCGAGTGCACAAACACTGAGGGGCGATATGCGAACACAGCGAGGGGAAATGCAGAGCATGGGGTTGAATCTGCTGGCGAGCATGAAGGGCATAATGTTGGCGCCACGTGGCGGAGCGACCGAACCGACCAGAGGGAGTGCAAATTGTGTCCGGCCCGTGATAGAGACGGGTGAGGTCGGGACGACGAGAGACGCCACCACAGTTGATGGGGGAGACGTGTAGGACGAGACACGAGGGGACGACGGAAAAATTAAAAGAGGTGATCCAGTGCTCTGTCAAGGGTCTGAGTGACGTGATCCAGCTTGCGGCAAGCTTTGACCCCGATTAATTATTTTACCATGAAAGCACACAAAGCATAATAACTCAACCAATCTGAACATGAGTGTTTTGAGCCCACCTGGAACGTAGTTCCGGGGAGCTTTTGGGATGACTCGTCATCAGTCAGTCAGCTGGAGCCTGGTGTTGGCTCATTGGTTAAGGCCCAGTCACACCTTGACGTTTTAGCCAGCAATGGCAACGTATTAAAATGTATGTAAAACGCTGGTTAACGTTGAACTTTCGATGTTTTTTAAAAAGATTCGGACGTATTCATAACGAGTTGGTCGTATACATAACATATTAGTAACGGACACAGAACGTTTCGTTGTGTTATAGCTAACTTATACCAACGAATGCTGAGCCTGTTGTCGGCGTTCACAACCTATGCCCAACGATAGTCTAACTTATGCATAGCGCACTGCACGCATCGCCGACGACCACGTGGCGTAGCCTATTAAAAGGCTGCCGCACAAGGATTCAAATCATAACCGCCGCAGAAATGGAAGTGTCAACATCGCAGTCACACCTTGGCGATCTTGCCAGCGTACGCCGACCTCTGAAAAATGCATCTAAAACGCTGGTGCACGTCGAATACAGTATGGGTAAGTTTGGTATACGTGAATAGAACGCTAAAGTACGCTATCATACGTCGTATTAAGTGGAGTACGTCTTGTAATTATAAACGTGTTAAACATTTTACGATGTACTTGCCGTATGAAACACGTTCCGCATGCGATGGGAATAAGTTGTACGCACGATATGCGAACGTTGGCACACGTCGACAAAAGTTACTTGTAAGGTGCTCATAAGTCGAAACACTCAAGGTAATGGTTAGCGTCAGTGTTCCAGACTCCCATGTTTTTTTTTTCTTCGGTATGACACTGATGTTGACACTTCAATTTCTAGTGCAGTTATGATTTAAATCGTTGAGCAGCAGCCTTTTAATTATATTATATTGTAACCGCACTAGAAACTGAAGTGTCGACATCACCGTCATACCGAAGAAGAAGAAGAAAAAAAACCCCATTTAGTCTGGAACACTGACGCTAACCATTACCTTGACGTGTTTCGACTTATGAGTACCTTACAAGTAATGTGTGTCGACGTGTGTCAACGATCGTGTAACGTGCCTACAACACGTTACTCATATGTTAGAAATAAGTTTCGGGTACGCTAAACATTACCTCGACGTGTTTCGACTTATGAGTAACTCACAAGTAACGTGTGTCAACGTATGTCAACGATCCCGTAACGTGGCTACAACTTATGGCCAGCGTTATGCGGAACGTGCGAGTCATACGCTGGCATAAGTCTTAACATTTCAAGCATGGAAAATTTGAGGACAACCGAAAAGTACTACGACGTATGGCAGTGTTTTTCAGCGTGCTCTCAATGTTATCAAAACTTACCCATAATGTATTCGACGTGTACCAGCGTTTTACACAAATTTTCCAAAAATGGGCATAAGCTGGCTAAAACGTTAAGGTGTGACTGGGTCTTTAGGGTGGCGGCTTGGGATCCTAGGGTCCTGAGTTCAAGCCCGGTTGGCTGCTGAATTAATACACCAGGGGGTTGACTCAGCCTGTCATCCTTCCGAGGTCAGCGAAATGAGAACCAGTGTGTACTGGTAGAGGGGCACTGCGTCAGCGACACAGTCGCGCTTCCAAGAAATGATAGCTACCCCGACAGCTGAGCTGCCATATGCAAGAAGAAGAAGAAGAAGAAGAAGAAGAAGAAGAAGAAGAAGAAGAAGCCAGTCAGCCAGTCACTCAGTCTCTCAGTCAGTCCATAATCAATTGCAACTTCTCTGAAACTACACACCGATATTAATGAAACTTCACCACAACCTTCACCACCTTGTATGTACCAAAGTTTGTTCACGGCATGAAAAACAATCGGGCCCAAAGGGGATCTAATGGGGGTTGCCCCCCCAAAATAGGTACTTGCTTTCTTCTGAGAAACTACACAAGCAATTCTCATGAAACTTGACCAAAACCATTCAATACCTGTGATGTACCAAAGTTTGTTCATGGTATTAAAAAATTTGGGGTCTGTTGGGGACTTCAGCATGCATTTACAGGAAGGTTGTCCTCCAACCACTTCCCCAAAAGTGGTATTTGATTTCTTCTCTTAATAGAGTTGTATTAATATGAGTTCAATTAATATTCAGTGGATAATGACATTTAACGAGATTACAGTTCTTATTAGTGCCTGTATTCAATCAGATTGACTACAAAAATTTTAAAAGAGGGAATACACCTCGCCACTGGCTTGGTTGTTGCTGTTGTTGTTGTTTTAAGGACGTCACATTCCTTTTTATTGCGGTCATAGAAATGCAAAGACAGGAAAAGGTCACAGAGGGCAATCACATGCTGGGAGAAATTAGCCTTAATCCCAACCTAATTAACACAGCACCACTCCCCCCCACCACCACCCCCTACCCTGTCCCACACTGTGTGGTGACACTAACACTTAAGCTCACAGTTTCCCAACTTAATTTACATTGAGATGTCTCCTACACGTCCACGGACCAAGCAACTCTATTCAATCCTAACTTTGCAATGAAATTGCTCCATCTACCTCACAAACATACCAATATTTATATGGACAATTTGCGTTGGCCCCACCTTTGAAACGCCTGGGGGAGGGGAAACCATGTTGCTACGACCTTTGTCCCTTGATCCTTCGAGCCCCCCAGGCAAGTTTGGTTGAGTAAATTGAACCTTCCCACCTTCCTTCCCAGGATTTAGTTCTGAGTGAAACCAGGTGTGCAACACAATTCACCTTTTTAAAGTCCATGAAATAATTTAAATCGAATGATTAACTTAAACTTTCACCTTCATTGGGGAAGGATACTTTCGCTTGTAGATTGGTAAGATGACAGATTGAACCAATTACTTTGCCTCGCTTTGCGCTACATGCACGGGGTAAAAATCCAGAGGTGTGTTCAGTTACCAATGAGCTAGTTAGTGCTTTCCAAGGCAGCTGTTCCTTATCAACTGTTTCTACGGAGTGCTTGCTTGAGTGCTTCAGCCACTTCGCAAACACTCCACAACAAACTTGGTAATTGAACACACACCTGTTGGTGGCATCATTGCATAAACTTGTCTCCATCCTCCATCCTATCACAATCCGTTCTCCGTCCTATAATTCCAATCATATCGTGATTTAATCGGGTTCATGAAGTCTCTGATTACTCTTTTCAGTTGAATTGAAATAACTTCATAAAATGACGCATCTTTTACAGATATAAATATTTTTATTCACCTGAGAGTATTTTGTGAATTTTCCAACATTGTATTCTTTATTTTGAACGATTATTATTTACAAACAATTCTGAAGATCCATCATCCAGTGAAGGTGATATCGAATTTATTTATATATTAACTCCATGAATGCATCGTCAGAAAATGATTTTCTCTCCCTCCAAATGTTAAAATGCTGCACATTTGTTAAAAAAAAAGTAATCAAACTAAATTCTCAACAACCATACACATCTCATGATGTTAATAAGGAGGTTAAGATTTGTTAGATTTCGGAGGTTAGATTTGTTTAAAAAGATGGCAAAATATCTTGGTTGCAAAATAAAATTTGACATCTACATTACTCATGCCTGTTCTCCCATCATTTCAAAATTGAATGATGAGCTTTTCAATGCAGCACGAGAAGCGGCTGCCATAAACGGGAGACAGACGAATGCACAGACAGACACCACGTTTCACAATAAATAAAATCGATAACTTCCCTTCCAAGGAACTTCAACACAGAAAGAGACCATTTAGCCCATGGAGCCTGTTCAATGGTTGCCAACCTATGACTTTTTTATATAGTCAAGGCTCATAGAGGAGCTAGAACACAAAATTAACAGATCAGTACGCAACAGGACAAAAGGAACAGCTGCGAGGGTGGAAAATCCAACAGTGGAGTTGAAGGTCAAAATAGAGGGGGAATTGGACAAAATGGGTTCGGGAGGAATGTGGTGGACAGATGGATATGGAAGGAAACTTCTCTCCTCCCCTCAAATCCTCCCCTCTCCTCCCTTTCCTCTTTCCCCTCCTCTCTCTCCCTCCCCTCTCTCCTAATTCTCCCATCTCTCCTCCTTCCCCTCTCACTTTCCAATTCTCCTCAATCTTCCCTCCCGCACTCTGCCCCCTCCCCCACTCCCGTCTCTCCTCCACTCCCCTCTCTACCTTGCTCCCCTCTCCCTCCCCCATTACACTCTCCCTCCCCCTTTCCCTTCTCTCCCCCTTTCCGTTGACCCAAATATTTAATTATATCATGTTGGGTGACAAAAAAAAACAAATCGATCTTTGTTAAATATTTCCGATTTTGCACTGGATCTGGATTTTGCACCCGACCTGTAACCCCAACAAATAAGTCCTCATAATCAGCTAACACCGCTGCCTCTTGGCGACTATGCATCTTCAGCTGCTTGATCTCCACCCAGTTCAACTTCAACTGTTCAAGCCAGTTTCTGCACAACAAACTGGGCCCACTCTTAGTAACCACCACTCACAATAATTTTTGCTGACCTCTATATCTCATGATGATATCAGCCTCCCCTACCAAAGGGACTGTTTCACCAGTGAACGTCTTAATAGTACGGAGAGAATGGAGCAATGGTGGTCTGCTGTCCAAAGAATCATACACCTTCTGACTGATGACGGAGCAGGATGCTCCCGTATCTATCTCCATGTCAACCTTGGTGCCTTCCATTTCCAATGTGCATGTAAAAGCTCCAGAGCTGGACGTGTGATGCAGTGCATCATACTCCACGTTACCGCACTCCATTGAGGTGTAATCTCCATACCTGGACATCTCCGAATCTGGTGCGGCCTCCTCCGTTGATGAATCCATACAATGGACTCCAGACTTCGGTTGAGTCACTTCCTGACGATTGGAGTCCACCTTCCTCCCACAACGTCTCACAATATGACTCATTTTACCGCAACGATGACACGATTCGGTTTTAAATAGGCAACTGCTCGGAGCACGTTTTCCACCACATCGCCAACAGCCGACGGTCCTCCATGGCATGAACGACAACATCTGGACTGTACTCGGCGATCGGTTCCCCACGAATCACGAATTCACGAAGCACAGCAGCTCCACGTCGAGCTGACTCGTGTGCCAATGCTTTTTCAACCGCCATCTTCAATGTAAGTCCGTCAGTTTCCAACAGCTTCTTCTGAAGGCTTTCGTTACTCACCCCAAATATGAACTGGTCACCTATCAACTCATCAAGCATCAGCCCGTACTCAAACTGTTTGCTTGCCTCTCATAGTTCTGCAAGGAAAGAACTGATGGATTGCTCCGGTCTTTGCAAGCAAAACCCCTCAACTTCAAACGCGCCAGAGTTTCATGAGGCTTCGGTGAAAAATGTTCTTTAACAATTTCCACGATCTCTTCAAAATCGACTTCTCCCGGTTTCCCGGGTGCACACAGTGACCGGATGACTGCATGGGTTTAGGCTCCCACAACCGACAACAAAATGGCGCGCTTCGTGCCGCCCTCCGTGATCTTGTTCGCCTCGTAGTAAAATGACAAACGTTCCACGTAAGCATCCCATGACTGCTCGGAGTTGAACTCCTCCACTTTCCCATATGCAGCCATCGTTTACCTTCATCGCCAAATGTTACATTTGAAGCCAGGAACGAGGCCAGAACGACAGAGTCTCTCCAGGAACAGTCAACACGTCTTTAATGCACCCATCGGCTCTTACAGTGTGCACGTTTTCCACCCGGTTCTGACCACGCTCCCCTCTATCGACTCTCCAATACATCATATATATATATATATATTGTTACGGCTGTGGAAATTCGCATTACACCATGAAGGGCCCGTAGGTGAGATATCTCTAACTACATGTGTAGTTAGCCCCAAACACGTTGTTTAGAGGGAATTTATGTGATTCATTCAGGCTGCGACGCTTTCAGATAGCCGTTTTTCTGTTCTATCTTTATTTTGAAACAACCATGTTTCAACCGCTATCACACAAACACCAACCACAATGCTGCTTCACAACAACCATAACCACACCTGCCTCTCAACAACCACGCAATCCTCACCACTCCGCCAGCAACCGTCAACATCTCCACGAGCACAAAAGGGGAACAACAACAACTCCCACCCCGATTTCCCTGGTAAACAAGAATGACGGTTGGAACTCAACTCCCACCCCAATTTCCCTGGTAAACAAGAATGATGGTTGGAACTCAACTCCCACCCCGATTTCCCAGGTAAACAAGAATGACGGTTGGAACTCAACTCCCACCCCGATTTCTCCAGTGGAATGTCCTCCCCCCCCACCCCCCCGCGTTCCGCGAAGGGAGGGGCAGGGTGCTGGGGAAATAAAAGGGCGCACGGAGGCGCCGCTCAGAGAAAGTCAGGTCAGAGGAGGTCAGGTCAGGGCGGTCGGTGAGAGTGTCAGTGTCAGTCGGCGGTTCATGGTCTTCTGCCCGTCTGGGTCTTGGAGAAGCTGTCCGTAGAGCGACCCGCTCGTTGGAGCTTGCAGTCGGTGGAGAGTCCGGACGTCGCGGAGGGATGCGGACTGAAGGCGCCGCTCTGCCAGCTGTGTCGCGCGGACCTGCGCATTCGTACAAGGAGCGCCGGAGAGAGCTCACTCACCATCGCACCGCGAGGGTGCAGGTAACCTGCAACGGTCTCGTGGGACTCGTTCGGTCTGCCAAGTCCCACGCCATAAAGGCTCACGGGCCCCGTCTGCCCCTTTGTCTATGAGGGTGGCTTCTTTCCTTTGCTTTTGAGTAAATGTGTGTTGGCGCCGTCTGTAAAGTAGAACTGTATAAGTGTTGCCATGTGTGTGCGTAGTCGGTGTTAACTCTGCGTCGTCATTGCTTTTGTTTTGATTGCTATATGTGCATTTTGACTGTATGGCTGTATACACGTGCTTTCCGTGTGTCGCGTAATAAAATGCTTGCTTGTTGAACTGTGCCCGTTTCGCTTTGTCTTTTCTCCATTGACTCTCCATCCTGCTTCACGTAAAGGGTTCGTAGCGGGTGCAAGATCCCGGTAATTAATCTGAACCATCCAGGTTGACGATAACACCGCTCGGTTATCCCGATAGTACGGAACGGGCCGCCCAAGCGGCTCGTGTCCGGAGTCGACCTGTGGCGAGGTACGATCGCCCGGTTTACCATCCGCGTGGGTACTTAGGTAGGTCGAGTTTGGCGAACAACCCTATCCTACGCGGGTGGCCGATTGGCACGATTGTGGTGAGGTCGAAAGGCCCACCCGTGACTGGCTCCGGGCGATAGTTCCCGGAGGGTCATGACTGAATTGTCCGTCCGGTGGGCGACGTGCCGCGATTCGAGTTATGTGGTCGTCTGCACACCGGCGGGTGCGAATTCGCAACGATATATATATATATATATATATATATATATATATATATATATATATATATATATATATATATATATATATATATATATATATATATATATATATATATATATATATATATATATATATATATGGATGTATGTTCCCGAAATACAGCCAAAACGGTACAAGATAGGGCAAAACTTTTCAGCCCAACTTACTCGTCATTCACCTGTGGTGTGCAGTATCAAGTTTCCTTCAAATCGGGAAAAGAAAAATAATTTAAAAATCAATTTCCGATTCAGTCAAGTATTCTTCGGGAGGATTTGATCAATGCAAACAACCTCAGCAGTGGAGTTCACTGGAGCTCTCTTTTTTATTTATTTATTATTATTATTTTTTTGAAATGATTTTTTTATCAACCACTGTCACAACAAGAACCCATCGGGTTCACGGGTCGTCTCGTGAGTTATATCGCCCATATCATAATTTCACAATTCAGTTTCTTTCTATTATTTTGTCGTGAATAGTTCTCAAATTAAAAATTATCTTATTCAAAGTATCCAGCCATGTTGATGTTTCGATGGGTGACTGTTGGTCTTCAAATAATTTCAGATACCTGGGTACTATTTTTCCAGGCAGCGTGGTGTACTTCACCCTCCCTCCCACCCAAGTATGTTTTCAATGTAAAGTTTAAAACATGTTCAGGAGTTACATGTAAAGACGAGTATATCGGCTCTTGGAAGAGCGCATCCCTCTGACAGGCTGAACAGTTTACGTTTAGTATCGCACTGATAGGCCGGATCTTGATCCGGACCTGAACCAAAATCGAATCATATGGTTCTTGTCACCGAACCAACTCATCTACCTCGGTTTGTCACAAATCGTCCACAACTTTTTGAAGTGTCATGCTTCACTCTGGAAGTGAAGTATCATGCTTCACTATCATGCTGGGGAAGTAAACGATACATATCGTTTTTAGCCCCATCTCTCAATGGCGAAGAATCACTTGGAAGATAAAAAAAAAACACTCGTATCTGTATCTTCACCAAAATCGAAACAATTCGTCCTCTTCACGCACCCACCCTGTTTCACCTGAATCCATCCATAACGATGTGAGATATCAACTGATCATGCTTCATGTCAGTTTTAGCCCAATCACTCAATGGTGAAGAATCACATAAAATATCTACACTATCTGGATCCGGATCTTCACCAAAATATAATAATTTCGTCTATCTCACACACCCAACCTCTCCACCCAATTTCGTCCGAATCTTCCTTCAACTTTATGAGATATTCAAGATTCAAGATTTTTATTGCCAGTTATTGTCGGTTGATAGGAATTCGCTTTAGAGCGTGACAGTAATCAACAATCATCCATAACTTTACAGGATGTAAAACAAAGTAGAAACAGACAAAGTAGGAAGGGTGGGGGTGGTTTAACGGATGGAGAAAGGATCATGGCTTTTGATGGGGTTCGAATGAGGTTGAAGAGAGTGCGGAAGGTAGTTCCACAGGCGGGAAAAAAGAGGAATAAATGAGTGGAGGTGAGCAGTGGTTCTGGATTTCGAGAATTTCATTAGGAGATGTTTGCTGGTGAAATGTGTGCATCCTGCAGAACTGGAGAGATATCTCACAGACCCAAAGCAGACATTAAGACAAAGTGTGTAGTCCTTCTTTTGAGTAAGGAGGTTTTTGAAATTTTTCAAGATGAAGGTTGGAGATATCTGAGACTTACCTGGTATGGAGAAGAGTGAGGAAAGAGGAGAGGAAAGAGCCGAAGCACAATTGTTGAGGTTTGCAGTGCACGTGCCACTGTGTCTACTCATGGAGGACGTGTCAAGATCGATTTGGAACCTTTCAACCTTTGTGGGTGAGAAGTCCACGAAATGCAGAGAACAATCTGATATTGGGGAAAGGGTGGGAAGGGAAAGGAGGAATTGGACTAAATTGGAGACCTTGGTCTTTTCATTCAAGACAGTACGTATTAAAATATTCAATTTTTCCCAGAGCAGTTGAACCTGACTCCATCCTTTCAGAGTGAATGTACAGAAGGAGAATGTGTTCCAGACACAGACTTGACGAACTGTCACCTGGCTTTGGAGGATGGTAAGAAACTTGAGAGGTATGACCGCAGGTGAGTTCGATGTTGAGTTAATGACTTTTTGTTGGACTGATACACTGGTTGTGGACAACACAGAAGGAGCCTCAAGATAATTATATGGGTGATCCTAACCATTGTTCTTCATGAAAGAATCATCTGTCTACCATCAAGGTCATGCAGCCATTACTGGCAATATGTGCCAGCTGCTGACATGGCAATACACCACCTGTTCTCATGCCTTGATGTAACCCTGATCAGGAGGCTAAAATGGAGAAGTATACCTTACCCAAGGGTGACCCATGTGTTAACGAATGCAAAGGACACCTCTTTTAAGAAGGATTGCTGCCTTTACCCAGTTAAACCCTTAGCCTTTGGTGTCAAAACCTGAACCGCAAGGCAGAGGTGGATTGGGCCTCAAAGCTTCCTCCTAGATGAGCTGCCTACCAATGCCAATATGCCCCATCTGCCCAAATCAACTGCTTTTAAGGTGCCAGTGATAACGCCTTTCACCTCCACACCCAAGAGTGAAAATTACCCCACAACGAGAAGGGCTGGTTTGAGGCTGGACTTTCATAGGCTGTTTGAGATGTTGAGTCATTGGAGTATTTTATACACTTTGAGAGCTTTTCCTCGATGTCACTTCATGGAATAACGGTTCATAGGGTGAGAAGCAGTGGGTAAATTGGTCCACACAATGTGTAATCCACACAATGACTTTCCTTCATATAATATGTGTATACATGCCCATGCACATGTGAAATAGTTTGTAATCTATATTAATATTTCGGCACGCCCCTTTCTTTGTTCCACCATCACATTTTTGTTACTGCATGAAATGAAACAAGATTTGGCACATATACTAATGATATTATTGTCTTCCTTAAGAGGCCCCTCAAAATTCGTTTTGATGCATTTTCACAAACTCCAACCGATTCCATTCAAATTCGGTACGATTATGGCTTTTGGTCCAACTTAGGTCATTGGCTATAAATTTTTTCCATAACACTTCCGATATTCGAAAAAATCGATAAATCGATATCCCTCATGGGATTTTCCATTCAAATCCACTCAAGTTTAAGGCCTACGGGGGACGCAAATTTCCACTTTGCCCCGGGCGCTGTTTACCTCCGCTACGCCAAGCTGTTAGGGTTTGGGTTAGTGTTAGGGTTTGGGTTAGTGTTAGGGTTAGCTACCCTAACACTAACCATAACAGCTAACCGTAACCCTAACAGCTAACCCTAACCCCAACCGCTAACCCCAACCGCTAACCCTAACCCCTAACCGCTAACCCCTAACAGCTATTCAGGAAATTTGCAAGAAAGCCCGGGCTTTGCCCGAGCAACGCCGGGCTTTACTACTAGTACTGTATGTATTCCAGGTCATGTAAAATGTGACTTCAAGATCTCAATTCTCCCTCTCTCCCCACTCTCTCGCCCTCCACTCTCTTCCTCTCCCACACTCTCTCCTCTCTCCACCCTCTCCCATCACCCCCCTCCCCATCCCCTTCATCACACAGTCTGCACAAGGAGGAGGGAGAGATAGGGGGAGAGGGGTGGGAGAGGGTGGAGAGGGACTATGTCAGACGTTGACTTGATTGACTTTATTGACTTGGGAGGATTGACTTTATAGACTTGAGAGGATTCACCTGATTGCCTTGACTTGAGAGGGGGAGAACCTGCCTTGACTGTCTTCTGTCATTTATTTTTAGCTGATCTGTAATTGAAATTCCAGATAAGGTATTGTTGTTGTGCAACGTCTGTCCATCTGACCCTCCATCCCTCCGTCTCTTATTTTGACTTATCCGGCCAAATCGCTGCGCCAATCTGGATGAAATGTGGCAGCAACGTTCCGCTTCTGCCTGGTAAGGGGATTGCAAAGCTCGTTCCTGGAAGGTGATTCAAAATGACCGACTCTCTTCAAAAAATATTCTCCTCCAGACCGATCAGTCAGAATGCTACCAAATTTGGGTTATAACATTAGGCCAGGGCAGTGTCGAAAATTTCCTTTTTGATAAAGTTCCTGATATTCAAACATCTCTTCGCTCTGGCAAAATAAAACCTGAAAGTGAGTTCTAGAATTGATGAATGATTACATTTATTTCTCCATGAGAAAATTCCAAAATAAACGTTCAACATATAATAACAATGATACCTGTTTCCAGTGTATAATTTCATATATATTAATTTATTTATTGATCTGAGACTTGTGACACATGACATAATTTCATTTATGTAAAAAAACTTAACTTAAAGACCTGCGATTTTGGTTAACATTGAGAAGCATTTTAAAAAGCTTTGTGTTGCCATGACAGCAATACATTGGGGAATGGCTGAGATCATTCTTTTTTTTAAAGCATTATGACGTCATAATGGTGGTTAATAAATCCCACATTCAGTGCATTGTTCAAGTTCATTTGCAGACAGCTTTCGTGGTGGAACAACCATGTTGCATCATTCTGCTCTACCTCATTTTGGCTTTTTTCGCCTCCAAAGAGGCCAAGACGCACCGTGAACCGGTACGAAAGAACCACGTACCCATGTACCGAGTGCGTTCAAACATTTGGACTGAGAATATACCTCACCGGGTAAGTGGGAAGGAGAAGTGGTTGTGGTTTACACGAAGACTCGGGTAAAGTATCAAATTTGTGATGACAGAATATACAGGGTGTAGAAAAATGCTGGAATCGTGGGTTGGCGTTGGAATTGTTGACAAGTTTCTCTCTGTCTTAAACCTCCAGCATGTAAGAGGACCAGTTCAGCTTTGTCCTGCATAGTGTAACCAATTTCAATGGTACCATCCTGACAAAAAAAAATCAAAAACAATTAACCAATGATTCCAGAATTTTGTTACACCCTGTATAGCAAGGGATAAAAAGACGATCAGAGCAGTTTATTCGACATTTTCAGATTTAGAACATGTGATACAGATTATCAGAAAGTTCAATGTATTATATTTTTTGAATGCATAGTCAAGGCTTGTTGAAGAGCTAATACAAAGAGCATACTGAATGGATCAGAACACAACAGGACAAAAGGAAGAGTAGAGTGAAATTCAAAGATAGAGGGAGACTTGGACAAGCAATGGGTGTGGGGAGGCATTGTGGGGCAGGAGAGGATGCATAGGGTGGACAAGATGGATGCAGAAGGAAACTCTCAGGAGGGAAAACTGGAAATTTGGAAGGAGGAGGGATTGGCGTGGGGTAGGGTAAGTGGTGAGGGGTGGGGGGGGAGGGGGAAGGTGGGTTAACGAGGGTAGAAAAGATACTGGTTTTGAATTAGGGATGATCTGAAATGGTGGTGAACGGCTTTGTTGTGGACATGGAGCGAAGAATGAGATTGAAGAGAATATGGAAGTTGGTCCCCACAGGGGAGAAAAAAAAAATGGAACAAATGAGTGGAGGTGAACAGTGCTCCTGGATTTAGGTAGTTTCAACAGAAGGAGGTTGATGGTGGACCGTGAGTGCCCTGCAAAATCTTTGGTGGTGGACAAAGCACAGAAAGGGCAGAGGGTGCAAGACCCCAAAGGAGATGGTGGAAGACAGAGAGACACCACCGACCTGTCTGCAATGACGACCCAAAGACTCAGCCAGCTTCATCGCAGGAGATTCCAATAAGTATGAAGGCCTTGGTTTTCATGGCATCAAGCTGAGCAAGGGGTGAGGGAGAGTCGGCAGCCTAGAAGGGAAAATTTTTTGTACTCAGGCTGAGGTTGAAAGTCTTGTCGGTGGAAAGCATTTCTGATGTTGCGAGGAAGGACCATGTACGACAAATCGGAGGCGAGCTTTGGAGGCCAACTTTGAAATGGGATTCGCTCAGGAAAGATCATGGCTGATAGTGAGACCCAGGAGTTTGAATGACTGAACTTCATCAAGAGGAGGGCACAATGGTAAAACTGAAGAGGATTGTTTAGAAAGTTGAAGGGAGGGTTTTCCAGGTGGTCCTTTCAGAGAGAGATTGTGAGAGTGTGACATTTTTCAGAGTTGAAAGACATTTTCAAAGTGTTTGATCCACTGCAGACATTTGGACAGCTTTGTTTTTTGTACTCATACTCCTCGTGTCCGTATGCTCACAGATCATCCGGGACAATGGTCAGCAATGGGTTCAACAAATTGAAAGACAAGTTGACCTGCTGAAATATTTTCAAGTTGGAGTGATTCTAATCCTAGCCACGTAAACACTCATCAAATTTTTGATGGCGTGGAAACGTGCCCGATCATTACCAAATAAGAAAAGGAAAAAGTGCGTCCATCTCTGGTAAGGAACCATTTGCTTCCTGTTTATCAATCATATTATTAAATCTGAAGAGATTTCTTGCACCCCGTGTTGGTACATTTTCTGTCTATTGCATAATTTTTTTTCCTCTGTTTCATCATTTTGTTTTTTTGTCTTTTGGTACAACTATCTGGGTGACCCACAGGCTGAGTACAAAATTCTCCAGATGTCCAGATAGCTCAGATGGCAGAACACTGGTATGGTTTTACAGAGGACCTTGGTTCAATTCCTGGTCTGGGCATGTAATTTTTTCACACATGTACATATAATTTTTTTATTTCCTCTTCATTTGTAATTGAGTCAAAAAGAAGTTCAGAAGTCAACCATCAGCTGGAAAAGTGATAATCACTTTCCTGGGGCTCACGAGGCCCAATTTTGGAACCCCATCAATAGGAGAGCACAACGGCAAACAGCGTCCCTTATTGTGAAATGCTCTGTGACCAGATGAAACCAGCTATTTGATGGAATCACTGGGGGCAACTGTCAAAAGTTGTTGCATTGTTGCACGACATTGTGCATCCACACACTGCAGCCCATACATGCCTGGTGTTGGCACAGTGGTTAGGGCAGTGGCTTGGGACCCAAAAGGTCCTGAGTTCAAGCCCCGTTGGGACACTGAATTAATATATGTATATATATATTCTTCTTCTTCTTCTTTCGGCTGCTCCCGTTCGGGGTCGCCACAGCGGATCATCCGTATGATCCGCATAGTGATTTGGCACATGTTTTACGCCGGATGCCCTTCCTGACGCAACCCTGGTCGCCTCTGACAACACAGGGATATGGTACACCTATTTTAACCGGGGTATACACCAGCCCAGTACACTGGTACTCATTTCGCCGACCTCGGAAGGATGACAGGCTGAGTCAACCCCCTGGTGTATTAATTCAGTGGCCCAACGGGGCTTGAACTCAGGACCTATTGGATCCGAAGCCGCTGCCCTTACCACTGCGCCAACACCAGGCTTTTTATATATATATATATATACATATATGTATGTATATATATATATATATATATATATATATATATATATATATATATATATATATATATATATGTGTATGTGTATGTGTATGTGTATGTGTATGTGTATGTGTATGTGTATGTGTATGTGTATGTGTATGTGTATGTGTATGTGTATGTGTATGTGTATGTGTATGTGTATGTGTATGTGTATGTGTATGTGTATGTGTATGTGTATGTGTATGTGTATGTGTATGTGTATGTGTCTGTGTATGTGTATGTGTATGTGTATGTGTATGTGTATGTGTATGTGTATGTGTATGTGTATGTGTATGTGTATGTGTATGTGTATGTGTATGTGTATGTGTATGTGTATGTGTATATGTATATGTATATATATATATATATATATATATATATATATATATATATATATATATATATATATATATATACATATATATATATATATATATATGTACATATAAACCAAGTCGAAAACACCAGGGGGTTGACTCAGCCTGCCATGAATCTGAGGTCGGCAAAATGAGTACCAGTTGTACTGGGCCCGGTGTATGCCCCGGTTAGAATAGGTGTACCATATCCCTGTGTGTCGTAAGAGGCGACCAGGGTTACGTCAGGAAGGGCATCCGGCATAAAAACCTATGCCAAATCATTATGCGGACAACAAAACGAATTTCCATACCGGATCGGTCGAGGCCCGGGTTACCAACGACCGCCACCGGTACCGGTGGTCAGCAGGGTACCAGTGGAAATTGTGCTACTGCTGGGTGAAGGAGGAGAGGGGGAATGCGAGTCCAGAGGCAGTGGGAGAGGGGGAAGGGTAGAAGTGTGCAGGTGAGAGTTGGAACTCTGAATGTTGGGACGATGACTGGCAAAGGGCGAGAGTTGGCTGATATGATGGAGAGAAGAAAGGTGGACATACTGTGTGTACAAGAGACCAAGTGGATGGGGAGTAAGGCCAGGAGCATTGGAGGTGGTTTCAAACTGTTCTACCATGGTGTGGATGGGAGGAGAAATGGTGTCGGGATAATCCTGAAGGAAGATTGTCAAGAGGGTATTGGAGGTGAGGAGAGTGTCTGACCGAGTGATGAGTGTGAAGTTGGAAATTGAAGGGGTGATGATGAATGTCATCAGTGCATATGCCCCACATATGGGGTGTGAGATGGAGTATAAAGAAGATTTCTGTAGTGAGTTAGATGAAGTGGTGGAGAGTGTATCCAAGGATGAAAGAGTGGTGATTGGAGCAGATTTCAATGGGAATGTTGGGGAAGGGAATAAAGAGGATGAGGAGGTGATGGTTAGGTATGGTCTCAACAAGAGAAATGTGGAAGGGCAAATGGTGGTAGAGTTTGCATAAAGAATGGAAATGACAGTGGTAAATACGTATTTCAAGAAGAAGGAGGAAAGTGCACACAGGTGGATTACACCTTAAGCAGGAGATGCAACCTGAAAGAGATTAGTGACTGTGAGGTGGTGGCAGGGGAGAGTGTAGCTCGACAGCATCGATTGGTGGTCTGTAGGATGACTTTAGAGGTGAGGTTGAGGAAGAGAGTGAGGGCTGAACCAAGGACCAGATGGTGGAAGCTGAAGGAGGAAGACTGTTGCGTGAAATTTAGGAAGGAGCTGAGACAGGCGTTGGATGGTGGTAAAGAGGTGTGGGATGATTGGGCAACAACAGCAGAAGTTGTGAGGGAGATAGCTAGGAAGGTACTTGGTGTGACATCTGGACAGAGAAAGGAAGATAAGGAGACTTGGTGGTGGAATGAGGAAGTACAAGAAAGTATAAGGAAGAAGGGGTTGGCGAAAAAGAAGTGGGATAGTCAGAGAGATGAAGAAAGTCGGCAGGAGTACAAGGAGTGGCGGCGAAAGGCAAAAAGAGAGGTGGCTAAGGCCAAGGAAAAGGCATATGATGAGCTGTATGAGAAGTTGGATACAAAAGAAGGGGAAAAGGATTTATACCGATTGGCAAGACAGAGGGACCGAGCTGGGAAGGATGTGCTGCAGGTTCGGGTGATAAAGGACACAAATGGGAATGTGCTGACGAGCGAGGAGAGTGTGTTGAGAAGGTGGATGGAGTACTTTGAGGAGCTGATGAATGAAGAAAATGAGAGAGAGAAGGTTGGAAGAGGTGGAGATAGTGAATCTGGAAGTGGGGTGGATCAGTAAGGATGAAGTGAGGACTGCTATGAAGAAGATGAAAAGTGGAAAGGTGGTTGGCCCAGATGGTATACCAGTGGAGGCATGGAAGTGCTTAGGAGAGATGGCAGTGGGGTTGTTAACCAGATTGTTTAATAAAGTCTTATAAAGTGAGAGGATGCCGGAGGAGTGGAGATTAAGTGTATTGGTTCCGATTTTCAAGAATAAGGGTGATGTGCAGAGCTGTGGAAATTACAGAGGGATAAAGTTGTTAAGCCACACCATGAAGTTGTGGGAAAGAGTAGTGGAAGCTCGGTTGAG
Source organism: Eptatretus burgeri (assembly GCF_056783735.1). NCBI lineage: Eukaryota > Metazoa > Chordata > Myxini > Myxiniformes > Myxinidae > Eptatretus > Eptatretus burgeri. The sequence continues at coordinate 83,245,646 of NC_140965.1, forward strand.
AGGAGAGGTGACGATCTGTGAGCAGCAATATGGGTTTATGCCAGGAAAGAGCACCACTGATGCAATGTTTGCTTTGAGAATGTTGATGGAGAAATATAAGGAAGGACAGAAGGAGTTACATTGTGTGTTTGTGGATTTAGAGAAAGCTTATGATAGGGTGCCAAGAGAGGAGTTGTGGCATTGTATGAGGAAGTCGGGAGTGGTGGAGAAGTATGTGAGGATCGTGCAGGATATGTATGAGGACAGTGTGACAGCGGTGAGGTGTGCGGTCGGAATGACGGACCGGTTTAAGGTAAAAGTGGGATTGCACCAAGGATCAACGCTGAGCCCTTTCCTGTTTGCAATGGTGATGGACAGGTTGACGGACGAGATCAGACTGGAGTCCCCATGGACTATGATGTTCGCGGATGACATCATGATCTGTAGGGAGAGTTGGGAGCAGGCTGAGGCGAGCCTCGAGAGGTGGAGGTACGCACTGGAGAGAAGGGGAATGATAGTCAGTCGGAGTAAGACGGAGTACATGTGCGTCAATGAGAGTGAGGGTGGTGGTATGGTGCGGTTGCAAGGAGTTGAGATGGGGAAGGTGGATGGGTTTAAATACTTGGGATCAACTGTCCAAAGTAACGGAGAGTGTGGGAGAGAAGTGAAAAAGAGAGTGCAGGCAGGATGGAGTGGGTGGAGAAGAGTTGCAGGAGTGATTTGTGACAGAAGGGTAGCTGCAAGAGTGAAGGGGAAAGTATATAAGACGGTGGTGAGACCAGCTATGTTGTATGGTTTGGAGGTGGTGACGCTAACTAAAAGACAGGAAGCGGAGCTGGAGGTGGCAGAGTTAAAGATGCTGCGATTCTCGTTGGGAGTGACGAGGATGGACAGGATAAGGAATGAGTATATTCAAGGGACAGCGCAGGTAGGACGGTTTGGAGACAAAGTGAGAGAGGCGAGATTGAGATGGTTTGGACACGTGCACAGGAGGGAAGCGGAGTATATCGGGAGAAGGATGTTGAAGATGGAGCCGCCAGGCAGGAGGAGAAGAGGAAGGCCAAAGAAGAGGTTCATGGATACAGTGAGGGCGGACATGTGGGTGGTTGGAGTGTCAATGGAAGATGTGGAGGATAGAGCGAAATGGAGATGGTTGATCCGCTGTGGCGACCCCTAACGGGAGCGAAGAAGAAGAAGAAGAACAAGAAGAAGAAGAACAAGAAGAAGAAGAACAAGAAGAAGAAGAACAAGAAGAAGAAGAACAAGAAGAAGAAGAACAAGAAGAAGAAGAACAAGAAGAAGAAGAACAAGAAGAAGAAGAACAAGAAGAAGAAGAACAAGAAGAAGAAGAACAAGAAGAAGAAGAACAAGAAGAAGAAGAACAAGAAGAAGAAGAACAAGAAGAAGAAGAACAAGAAGAAGAAGAACAAGAAGAAGAAGAACAAGAAGAAGAAGAACAAGAACAAGTAGAACAAGAAGAAGAAGAACAAGAAGAAGAAGAACAAGAAGAAGAAGAACAAGAAGAAGAAGAACAAGAAGAAGAAGAACAAGAAGAAGAAGAACAAGAAGAAGAAGAACAAGAAGAAGAAGAACAAGAAGAAGAAGAACAAGAAGAAGAAGAACAAGAAGAAGAAGAAGAAGAAGAAGAAGAAGAAGAAGAAGAAGAACAAGAACAAGAACAAGAACAAGAACAAGAACAAGAACAAGAACAAGAACAAGAACAAGAACAAGAACAAGAACAAGAACAAGAACAAGAACAAGAACAAGAACAAGAAGAAGAAGAAGAAGAACAAGAAGAAGAAGAAGAAGAAGAAGAAGAAGAAGAAGAAGAAGAAGAAGAAGAAGAAGAAGAAGAAGAAGAAGAAGAAGAAGAAGAAGAAGAAGAAGAAGAAGACACTGCAGCCCATACATGGAAACCCTCTGGTAACTTATCTTTAAGGTGTTGGAGCATCCTCCGTCTAGTGGTGACCTGCTCACTTCAGACTTTCACCTTTTTGGTCCACTCAAAGACGCTTTTCGAGGGTGCCACTTTTCCAGTGACCAACAAGTAACAGACGCAGTGCATGTGTGGCTCGTCTCTCAGACAAAAACTTTTTCCTGAGCACAGACAGAAGCTTGTGAACCGATGGACGAAGTCTGTTGAAAAAGAGGGGGACAATGTGGTAAAATGATGCTCTTGTACATGCTCAATTCCATCCATCCATTGGGACCATACTCTGTGCAGAACATTGGTCCTGCCTCAGCAGTGTCCTTGGCCATTGGGCACAATCTTGGACAGGTCACCACTCCAACACAGGATACCAGCAAGCTGGCACTCGTTTTGCCAACCTCAAAAGGATGACACAGGCAGTCAACCCCACCTGGTATTAATTCAACAACCTAATGGGATTTGAAATAAGGATTCCATGATCCCAAGACCACCACCCAAGCCATTAAGCCAACACCAGACATAAGCATAATTGTAGTTATATTATTTAAATAAAAATACATTGCGTATACTTTTTTACACCCTCCACACACATACATAAATATATGCATGCATAAACTCATACATAAACACGTACACACACACACACACACACACACACACACACACACACACACACACACACACACACACACACACACACACACACTCATCTGTTACTAAAAGGAGAAGAATCCGTTCATGTGTCCATCACGCTTCATTCGAAGGGGTTTCTGTTGTCATATAATAATATATAAATGGTGCTGTTGGAAAGGTAATTATCGATTTTCTTGGTTAGAAAGGTAATTATCGATTTTCTTGGTGAGAAAGGTAATTATCGATTTTCTTGGTGAGAAAGGTAATTATCGATTTTCTTGGTGAGAAAGGTAATTATCGATTTTCGTGGTTAGAAAGCTGATTATCGATTTTGTTGGTTATAAAGGTAATTATCGATTTTCTTGGTTAGAAAGGTAATTATCGATTTTCTTTGTTAGAAAGGTAATTATCGATTTTCTTTGTTAGAAAGGTAATTATCGATTTTCTTTGTTAGAAAGGTAATTATCGATTTTCTTGGTTATAAAGGTAATTATCGATTTTCTTGGTTAGAAAGGTAATTATCGATTTTCTTGGTTAGAAAGGTAATTATCGATTTTCTTGGTTAGAAAGGTAATTATCGATTTTCTTGAAGAAAAATTTTCCCCGTTCAATCACAAACAGGCCTCTTTTAAAAGCAAGTATTTACTCTTTTGAACAAGAAGTAGGATTGTTGAATTTTGATTAAACCCATCAGCTAAGTGACGAGTTGGCATGCCGAGTACAAGAAAGTTTTAGTATGATGTACTGATCAATACATCCATGCATCTCACCTTGTGTGGTTATGAAGTTTATGATGTTTTCGAAGACAGAAAAGGAGATGCAACGTTTGCAGCAATCAAGAGGAAGGAAACAATGGTGATGCTGCAAAGGAATTGGATGAAGGAAAGAAAAAGGAAGAAGAAAACAGAATGAACAATGATAAAATTGAATGTGTTGTAAAAAGCACAGAAGAGGAGAGTGAAACGATGCTCACACCTGAAGCACAAATCACTGAAGTTCCTCAAAATGAGGAATCCAAGGACAGAAAGTCCAATGATTGGCATGAAATTGTTATTGAGGAAAACTTTTCAGATGAAGAAGAGGAGTGATTATGGAGGATCATAATGATCACACGATGCAGCTTGATGAAACAGTTATCCATGCCATTCAGCGGAAGATAACATCAAACCTGATTGTAGCAACGATTTAACTGAACAAATTCAGGAAAATAATGAAATTAAAGGAACCAAGAGTTCAGAAGGGGACCCTAACATTGAACTTGTATTGAATGAACCTGCAGGAATCATTGGTGACATAGATGTGGTGGATCACACTGTGACACGGGAAATAGAAGGGGAAACTGAACCATGTCGAGAAGTCTTTGGCGACAAACGAGACTCACATGGAATTAGGGATACAGAGCAGCAGATTGATAATAACGACAACACGATACAGATTGAGAATCACGATGACACGATGCAGTTGAGGAATAAAGATGACATAATGCAGGCTGAAGTGATTCAGTTGGAAAATAACATCACCCCTGATTGCAGCAACGATGAAACTGAACCAACTCGGGAAATGGATGAAATTGAATGGATCGAGACTTTCCAACAGGACCTAAAGATTGAACATCTATTGAATGAACCTGCAGGAATTATTGGTGACAAAGAGCAGGTTGATCACACTGTGACGGGTGTGGGGGAAAGTAAACTATTTGGTGAAAAACAACACTCACTCGTAATTGGGGGAAAAGAACAGCAGAAGGAGAAGAAAGATGTCATCAAGCAAAAGAAATTGCAATTTCATGAGAAAACAACTGTGGTGACGTTTGACAGTGAAGATGAGCCAAAGGAAGTAAAGTATGCAGTGAAAGATGTCGGGGAATTGAATGAGGAACCCCGAGAGAATTAACATGTTAAAGTGAACGTTGTTAGCCGGAAACATTTCAGAAAGAGTCGGAGACCCATTGAACAAAGTGAAGCTGATCAACGTTCAGGCATAACCGAGAATGGAGCAACTTGTTCTCCTGTGCCCGGTATGCTGAAACTCTTCATTCGCCAGAAATCTGTACAAAAGGAGGACTTTTGTGGATTTGAACGAAGGGAATATACACCTTCTAATTCTGCTCGAAAGGAAATGAAGGAAACTTCGGTGAAAGATGTACGTCTTGAGGAGAGAGGATGGACACCTGAACGAAAAACAAGATCAGGATGGACCCTGATAAAGATCCATCTTCAGCAGAATGGCAATGAGATAAAGAGGGGCTGAAGATGATGGTCTGAAGGTACTGGGCTGTACTATTTCCATCACAGCACTCACAAACCTCGTTGAATACATTTTGGCCTTAAGCAAGTCTGAGCTTTCGTTCAGTTTCCTTCCATTGGAGGGGTGCTACTTATCCATGTTTAAAAATGTTTCATAAATATATTTTCTCATCAATATAAAAAGGTTGCACTTGAACTGTGTCCAATACTGAGTACCCACTGTTAACATTCAGCACTATTTTCTTATAGTGTCACCACTCACAGGCAGAGTGAGTTGGTCACGCACAATAGTAGTTTTGACACCCAGCTAATCATCAGCCTGTATTGTGGAAAGTGCTCGATTTATTGAGCAATGGCTACCTCCATGAAAGGGGTGCATCGCAATGATGCTTTCAGAAAAAGTGCCCCGAAAAATCGCCCTCACTGTGTCATGCACATATCATCCTTCAGGAAACAAGAGATTCCTACCTTCACACCTGTTCAATGGAGTAAGTACCGTGGATATTTGTCTCAGTGGATAGAGTTTCATGGTGAATGTAGTGAGATGGCGAAGTTTCATGACGGGAGTCATGCCGGCATTGACTTTTCGAATATACCTCGTGGTGCCAGTTATCATGATACGTGTTATCAGCGTTTCACTGATTTAAAAAAAAACGGTTACAGGTGAGCCAGAAAGGTTGCAATCGAGCAAAGGAAGGCACTTCAGAACTAACAGCTGTGTCAGCCACCCTCAAGCATCAATCTTCTCCTGCATTGTAGTCGAATATCGACGATGTTGACAAAATTGCATTGGAGATACGAAACAAACATGTCCTTACCAAAACTGGGAGTGAAATCATTCATTTGTTGCAAAACCTTTTGAACGACCAAAACCCAGCGAAAGGGTTTTACATTGGAGACAAAAACGAGTTCCCTCTTGATCCACAAAAGGAGTTCTACATTTCTGATCCAGCATGCAAGTTCCACCTTGATGATCCAGCATGAAAGTTCGACCTTGATGACCCACCAAACGAGTTCCACCTTGATAATCCAGCATGCAAGTTCCATCTTGATGATCTCGCATGAAAGGACGACCTTGATGATCCACAAAAGGAGTTCCACCTTGATTATCCAGCATGCAAGTTCTACCTTGATGATCCGGCATGAAAGTTCTACCTTGATGATCCACAAAACGAGTTCCACCTTAATTATCCAGCATGCAAGTTCCACCTTGATGATCCAGCATGCAATTTCTACCTTGATGATCGGCATGAAAGTTCTACCTTGATGATCCACAAAACGAGTTCCACCTTGATGATCTGGCATGAAAGTTCGACCTTGATGACCCACAAAAGGAGTTCCACCTTAATTATCCAGTATGCAAGTTCCACCTTGATGATCCAGCATGTAAGTTCTAACCTTGATGATCCAGCATGTAAGTTCTAACCTTGATGATCCAGCATATAAGTTCTAACCTTGATGACCCACAAAATTCTGGAAAAATCAGGAAAATGTTCTGCTTTGAAGACTCACAATGTGAGACCTACCTCGCTCAGGAAATGTTCTGCCTTGATTGCTCAAACTATGAGACTTACTTTGGAGAATTACAAATTTTTTGGAAAATCAGGAAAACAGTTCTGCCTTGGAGAATCAAAGTGGGTTCTCTTTTGAAGATTTGGTAAGTGGGTCACACAAAGAAGGCTCTCTGGGTTCTCAACCTTCCTTTGCTTGATGAAAGGGTAAATGCAGTTGATTAAAAAAATAATTAAATGATATATTATTTCATTCGATATTAGATAAGGAATATGTTTATTTATTCTTTTTCAGCAATATCAAGAAAGTGATGGGAGACCCAAGAACTCCTTGGACACATTTATGATGGAACCCCCAACCCCCCTCTTAGACTTCTTCATAACCTGAAAGAACTGAAACCTCATTCTCAAGATAGAACTGGAAGAAAAGAAAAAACAAAACTTTGTTGAGTTCAAAGACTGAATTCACCTTGTATTAATATTGAACTGTTAAAAATAAAATATATATTTAACTGCAAAAACGATTTATGATCTTGGAATTGGGGTTGGCTTTGGGGTGAGAGGGTTGGGGTTGGGTTTTAATGTGAGGGCTGGGTGTTTTCTATTTTCCGTTTGTTTTGTACGTTGTCCCCTGAATATGGTACCCATTAACCACTGGCAGAAAATGATCCAGACTCACATGGTGAAGGTCATTTGTCATGGGGAAGTCTTTGTAGTCCAACACATCTGGGTTTGAATGTCAGGGTTGGGTTTGGGTTTGAATGTAAGGGTTGGGTTTGGGTTTGAATGTAAGGCTTAGGATTGGGTTTGGGTTTGAATGTAAGGCTTAGGATTGGGTTTGGGTTTGAATGTAAGGCTTAGGATTGGGTTTGGGTTTGAATGTAAGGCTTAGGATTGGGTTTGAATGTCAGGGTTGGGTTTGGATTTGAATGTAAGGCTTCGGGTTGGGTTTGGGTTTGAAAGAGAGTATTAGGTTTGGATTTGGGTTTGAATGTCAGGTATAGGGTTCGGTTTGGGTTTGGGTTTGAAAATGAGGGTTAGGATTGTTCTAAATTTTTATAAATAATTTCAAGTATTTGTGTGTTTGGTTGTGTGATTGTTTGTTATTCTTTTATGGCTGAAGTGCAGCATCTAGAGGCCCAAATTTTGGGTGGAGATACTTCAGAATCTGAGCTAGGTTTTCAGTTCCTATACATTGGCCTTCATGGCTGTTTGAGACGATCAAAGGCCGTCATAAAGTGTATATTGGGATGTGGGGTCAGGCAATGCTGCTGCTGGCTTGCAGGAAAAGGTCACCACCATGAGGCCAACAACTCCATCGCTTTTCAATGTCAAACACTTCCTGAAACCCTCGTGTCAATAAATATAATCTACGTAATAAAATGCAAAAAGTGCACGGTGAAGCAAAATAAACTCTCTCCCTGCTGCCTTTCACCCGCTGCAAACCGTCCCGATGGACTGGGGGCCCCACTCACGAAGGAGTGCGATATTTGGATTTTCCTGTCGCAGTCGTCGTAATCAACAATCGTCTGCAAACTGCAATGGTGAGCTTTTCCGATCCAGATCGAATGAAATCTGCTGTGGTGATCTTCAGTGATAACAAAACGAACCTCTCATCCTCTTTTGTAGGCAGTCCGTCTGGGCGGAGCCTCCAGCAGACTCCGGCCAAATCCACCCTGCTCTTTCGCATATCATTGCCCGTGACAACGTGCCCGTCCCGCGATCATTCCCAGCCCACCATGCCATGACTGTGGTGCTGGATGAACGGCAGAAAGCAGCCATTTGCCGGAATTACCGAGCGAAAACATGAAGCGTTCATAAAAGGTCAATAACAATTATCACCTCAATGTTCAGCCCGATACGAAAAAGAGCCAGTTAGCGTCCATAGAGCTGCTGAACAGGGTGTCAAATGTCGATGGAAAAAGGAGCGACCAACATCGGTGAAAGAGGTGGGTGAGCCTCCATTGGGCTAATGGCTATTTCATGTGCATGAATGCGTCTGCCGCAAAGAGAAAAAGGAGCTTTCCATAAGAGAGAATCTATTCTTTACTCCTCTCAACGCATTACATTTAGAATCCCATGAGACATGGGGATGGGTCTATCCTGCACATGCATTTAGGGAAATAACTGTCTGAGGACCTAAATGTTTGCATGCATTCGTTGGATTGGATTCTGAAATCTGTAACTATATATACTGCATATACTGCATCTATTTATATTGTGACGTCCACGGGACTTGAACAGTCCCGCCAACGTAGAATGAGCCTAAACGATGGAGGCGGTTTATTTATTTATAACCCAAACATGGCGGATCTAATCGCTCTACCGCAAACGGGACGAGGAAGGTGGCACGAGTCACTTTTCACTGAGTTGATGATGTTTATTTGTTTTTATTATTGACAAGAAATAACAAGACTCGGCAAGAAGAGGGATCCGGGGCGATTCGACAGGATGGTGTGGGATCGGGCGTGGGGAAAAACACAGACAATTCCAATGAATATACAGATCTCAAACCCTCTAAGGCGCCAAGCACACACACACACACACACACACACACACACACACACACACACACACACACACACACACACACACACACACACACACACACAACGTAGCTATTTCTGGTGGTCAGGCTGGACCGTGGTGTGGATGCAACTGTCCCTGGATCGGCGTCGGACGAGCTGGCCTTGCTCTCGTCAGGGGGGCAGGAGAAACCGTGGTGCTGTCGACCTCCTGGTCTTGGCCCAAGTCCGCTCACAGCCGCCAGGGAACCAGTTCTGGCGCCAAGTTGTGAGCAGGAGAGGGAGGCAGGTCCGCCCGCCGTTCGACCCCGTACTCCGAGTCAGCAGAACCCCAGATCCAACCAGGGTGAGGCACGAGGCTCAGCAAGGCTCCAAGACACGATGAAGAACACGATCGAATCAGCACAACAACAAGGACGCTCTCCGCGCAACAGCTTCCACACCAAAAAAACACGATCGTTTTGTCCCGATCTTCTTCCTCTTCCTTTTCAACCCCGAACAGAACCTTTTTATCCTCCTGTCCTCGTCACTTCCAATCGAGCCATTTATTGGCCCACCGCCGTCGCCCTCTGCCAATCGTGATCACGGGGCGGAGCCATCCGCTGCACTGTTCTGTGACGTCACGGCCAGTCTCCAGAGAATACCAAAAGGGGTTTACGCAGACACACTTACCCTATCCCGTGTCCCTATCTAATTACGTGACAATTATCATTTCCCCCCTTGAAGAAATGAACATTTACTAGACAACTTATCACCACTGAATTGCTACTTATTACATCGAGATCCTGGTAAACTCGAACAGCATGGCATACCTAATTAAACATCCTAATTACCCTTTGAATGCATACCCCCCCTCAAACGTAACACTGCCCCCTCCTCTGGTACCGCAGCTCCTGCAAAGTATATCACAGGCGCTACCGTACCAGCCTTAACACTTACTGACTCACACCTAATTGACCTAACAAAATAAAGTAGGAGGGGCAATGGGCAGCGAGTCGCAGCTAACTTACCTATCCTGCTTAATGTACTACCCCCTTATGGCCTTATCCTCGCCTAAACAATCATTCGTTTTTATTTTATTTTAATCACATGAGAGCACTGAGCGAAGTTGCACTCCATCTTCTGGATCATCGCTCTTGCCCAGCACTCTTCCAGTGATCTGGGGAGGGGAAACAAAAGGTTCCACAAAAACACAACACTTATACTTTACATTCCTACTCTAAGCCTTAACGACACTATTCACAGGATATTTACACTTGACCGCCTCCCCCTAGTAGATGCTAATAGACCCAGCGTTACCTGGGGAGCCAATTTTCAAATTTGCTTGCCCCAAAATTATGCGGACATCATGCCCTTGCTGCACATGTCAAGTTGTGCGGGATTGAGTGGGACTCATACATCTTCACAACACTCACACCATGGTCATCATCACATTTCTAGGTCATGGTCCTCATTTTAATCATGCAGGCTGAATCCCGTCGTGGCCGTGGGGTGGGTTACCACAAGATGATGGGGGCATCTCAGGTGCAACCATGCCCACAGGTAAGCTTTAGTCCAACCCAGACGTTTCTCCGCCCCGCTCCCTTTGATTCCCACCCCCCTGGTAGCCATCAGCTCTCATCCCGTACAACACACTGGAAGGGGTCTCACTGGCTCCTCTGGCCTTCCTGGGTCGCCAAGGTCCTACCCGCCTTGGTCGCCCAACCAGACCCTCTCCCAGTTGGCTCCAGACACTGTCACCATTAGCCACCAGGGGTGAATCTCCTTGAAGGGGGTCGCAATTCCCGCTCACCGTGAGCTTCAGCAATCCGTGTGGACAAGCACATCATCCCCACCCACAAAACCCACATGACTCCCCCACCCCATCGGCCTTACATGTGACACCTGCATTTCTAACATTTCACCGACCATGACCTTCCCTGTTACCACACCATGTCCAATAAAAAATCAATGTGTGCACCATACATTTCACTTCTTAACTTAAAACAACTCACACAGCACTTCTCACCCGATCCACGCACCAGCCATTGGACAGCCACTTGTGCCCGCTTTGTTACCAATTACCCACTGTCCCGATTGTCACTCTAAAACCCAGCAGAACTTACAAACCCATGCCAATTTTCCCACAATTCATTTTTTTCCACCAAAGGAGGGCACTTCGCCACAATCTCAGCAGCCGAGCATGGCCGTATATGATCAGCCCAATCTAGTCTCCCCGACCCCCGACAGTGATCTCCGGACCCGACCTATGAAAGGGCATCTCGGATAGACCTGGCGGTTCAGCAGGAAGATTCACCCTCTCCGAGTCTAAAAGTCTATTGGAGGGTCCCTCCATCGCCGGGTAACGGCAATATCGTTGCATGTGTCCTCGTCGCCCGCACCGGAAACAACTCCCCATAAAAGGCCCCCGTGAGTATCGGTGAAATGTCTCTTCCGGTTCCGGACCCCCTCGGCCATAATCGAATTGCTCTTTTGGCTGGGCTGGACGCCGCCGCTTTGGCGCATCAACTACCGAATTACCCCTTATCAAACTTGACAGTTTCTGGCAAATTTCCTGAAACATTTGGGTAATGCCAATTTCTCCCAGCCCCCCTCCCTGATCCTGGATCTCCGCCTGTCGGATCGTCACCGATGGCCTCTCTGGAACCCGACCCGGCTGACTCCACGAGGCCAGCCTGGCCGCGCACTCGGCCGCTCGGTGGATCCTGTAACTCCACTAGCGCTCGGACCTCAGGGTCAGGAAGAGCAGCTAAAAATTTCTCTAGTGCCAGTCTGTCCCATGCCTCCACTGTAAGGTCCCGATACGCGATCCTGACTGATTGGTAAATGTCCTGTGCCAGCTCCTGCACTGTCTCACCCGGCTTTAATCTGCGGTGCTGGAGCTGAGCCCGCACCAGATCACAGTTTGCCGCGAACCCAAACCGACGGCTCAACGCCTCGCAAATGTGGGAGCTGGTCAACATCCCCTCCGCGATCACGTTTAACACATCTGCGGCTGGTCCCCGCAACGTTGCCACCAAATTCCCTGTACGTTCCCGCTCATTCCACCCGTTTAGTCGGGAAATGCACTCAAATTGCGTGAGAAAAGCTTCAACGCTCCCTGACCCGTCGAAATTTACCAGGGGGATCACTTTTATGGTGGCCCGCTTCTCAGTTTCTCCCTTGTCCGAATCCAGCCCAGGGATCAAATACCCTTGTGGCTGCGTATCCAATTTCGGAGCCCACTGTGGCCAAAAATGTTTTGTGGTGAGGGTCTCATGGGTCAATTTTGCCTCCTGTTCCAAACGTTGAATGGACCGATTCACCTCTTCCCGCAGGATCTTCTGGGCCCGCACAACCTCCTCCAAGGCTCCGTCGCGAGTTTGTAGCTGCTCCTCAACCAACCCGGACACTCTACTTACAAAAGACGGCTCTACCAGGCCTTTATCCAAGTCTTCATCTTGGCTCATAATTTTATCTTGTTCGTCCAAACGAGCCTCCAATCCTTTTACCTCCTCCGCCAAATTCATCCCTTGCTTCCTCAGCTCTCCCCACTCTTCAACTTGCAGCTGCATACGAGCATCCACACAGGCACGATGACGTTCCAGGCTTTCATCCACTTTATCAACCCGAATGTTCGTTTGCATCAATTTTATCTACCAATTTTTTCCGTATATTTTCCCCCTCCAATGTAATTTCTACCTTTGTTTCCTCCAATCTATCCTCGAATTTACTTTGTATTTCCCCCAATTTAACATCCACACACTCCTGCATCTCAGTTTTCATTTTCTCCATCTTTTCCCCCAATTCATCCCTCATTAAATCAATCCATGCACCCAACTGTACCCCCATTACCCCCAATTGATCTGTCATTTCTGCCCTCTGCGTCACGAATTGATTTGCCATTTCTGCCTCTGTGCCGTCATTTCTGCCCTCTGTGTCACGAATTGATTTTCCATTTGTGCCGTCATTTCTGCCCTCTGTGTCACGAATTGATTTGTCATTTGTACCGTCATGTCCCCTATTAAACTTTCCAACATTGTCTGGATCGACATCGCGCCGGTTTCCGGCGCTGCCGGCCCCGTTACGGGCGATGAAGCACGGTCCACGCTCGGAATGGGGGAGGTTCCAACCCTACCCCCGTCTCTCCCTTCTTCCCCCGACTCGCTGCCAGACACGTGGCCTTCCTCCTCAAAAATCTGCACATCCGCCATGGTGCAGAAGTCCCGTTTGCCGCCAATTAATTTAAATTTGAAAAATACCGCCAAAATTTCCCCGCGCTCGCGCGCTTTTCTGTAGTAGTTTTATATTCCAATTCGTGGCGAGATTTTAATCTTGGTATATTCTCCCGATACCAAATATAATTTAGAGGGGTTCGAACATCCAACACCCTGACACCAATGTGACGTCCACGGGACTTGAACAGTCCCGCCAACGTAGAATGAGCCGAAACGATGGAGGCGGTTTATTTATTTATAACCCAAACATGGCGGTTCTAATCGCTCTACCGCAAACGGGACGAGGAAGGTGGCACGAGTCACTTTTCACTGAGTTGATGATGTTTATTTTGTTTTTATTATTGACCAGAAATAACAAGACTCGGCAAGAAGAGGGATCCGGGGTGATTCGACGGGATGGTGTGGGATCGGGCGTGGGGAAAAACACAGACAATTCCAATGAATATACAGATCTCAAACCCTCTAAGGCGCCAAGCACGCACGCACGCACGCACGCACGCACGCACGCACGCACGCACACACACACACACACACACACACACACACACACACACACACACACACACACACACACACACCGTAGCTATTTCTGGTGGTCAGGCTGGACCGTGGTGTGGACGCAACTGTCCCTGGATCGGCGGCGGACGAGCTGGTCTTGCTCTCGTCAGGGGGGCAGGAGAAACCGTGGTGCTGTCGACCTCCTGGTCTTGGCCCAAGTCCGCTCACAGCCGCCAGGGAACCAGTTCTGACGCCAAGTTGCGAGCAGGAGAGGGAGGCAGGTCCGCCCGCCGTTCGACCCCGTACTCCGAGTCAGCAGAACCCCAGAGCCAACCAAGGTGAGGCACGAGGCTCAGCAAGGCTCCAAGACACGATGAAGAACACGATCGAATCAGCACAACAACAAGGACGCTCTCCGCGCAACAGCCTCCACACCAAAAAAACACGATCGTTTTGTCCCGATCTTCTTCCTCTTCCTTTTCGACCCCGAACAGAACCTTTTTATCCTCCTGTCTTCGTCACTTCCAATCGAGCCGTTTATTGGCCCACCGCCGTCGCCTTCTGCCAATCGTGATCACGGGGCGGAGCCATCCGCTGCACTGTCCTGTGACGTCACGGCCAGTCTCCAGAGAATACCAAAAGGGGTTTACGCAGACACACTTACCCTATCCCGTGTCCCTATCTAATTACGTGACAATTATCATTTTCCCCCTTGAAGAAATGAACATTAACTAGACAACTTATCACCACTGAATTGCTACTTATTACATCGAGATCCTGGTAAACTCGAACAGCATGGCATACCTAATTAAACATCCTAATTACCCTTTGAATGCATACCCCCCCCTCAAACGTAACAATATATACAAGTGCGTGCCTGTACGTGCAAAATTGAAAAAAAAAACCTTTCAAACCGCGAGCCAGAAACAACAACCGCACAGGCCGTTCCTTCGCTCTCGTGTGCCCATACGTGCCTGGCCGTACATGCATGCCCGTATATGCGTGGCCGTACGTGCAAACCAAAAAAAAAAACTTTCAAACCACGAGCCAGAAACAACCACACAGGCCGTACCTTCGCTCTCGCGTGCCCGTACGTGCGTGGATGTATGTGCAACCCCCCCCCCCCTCCCAAAAAAAAAGAAAAAAGAAAATTTTTAAACAACTCACAGGCCGTTCCTTCGCTCACGTAAACGACGACTGGATTGGGGCATTGTGTTTATCTATAAATGCGCATAAGAAATCGAGAAATTATTAGAATACACTAAGTCATCACTATCCGGAAGTGGTGCATGCCCGTACGGAATGTTCACATGCATTACACGAATTATCGCTTGCATTGAAGTAACAACTGCTGTGATACTTATACACACAGAGTTAATTAAAATCAAAATGAAAATCAAGTTTACCTCCCTGTCTTTGCTTGCCATGACATTCGCTGCCATTGACCATTGCCACTCCTTCGCCACAGAAACTAAGGCACCGATCCCCAGTGTAACCGGCACGACCCATGACGTCATCGTCGGCCAGCCACGCACCGGCCTACGCAGCCACGCCTACACAGCAACGTGTCCTTTCATTGGTTGGTAAATAAATGGCCATAACTTGGGAAGCACTTGTCCGATTAATATCACACCTTGAAAAGGCACATCCACAGGGCCCCAGCAATATACCTGGCAAGTTTCAATTAGATCGGACCAGTGGTTGTCGAGAAACAGCAGTCACAGACACACACACACACACACACACACACACACACACACACACACACACACACATTGCTTGAAATATATATTTTTATATATATATATATATATATATATATATATATATATATATATATATATATATATATATATATATATATATATATATATATATATATATATATATACATACATACATACATACATATATATCTATGGGCTAAAACATGACCACCTGCCTAATATTCTGTTGATCCACCGTGTGCCGCCAAAACAGTGCTGACCCGCCGAGGCATGGACTCTACAAGACCCCTGAAGGTGTCCTGTGGCACCAAAACATTAGCAGCAGATCCTTCACGTCCTGTAAGTTGTGATGTGGAGCCGCCATGGATTGGACTTGTTGGTCCAGCACATCCCACAGATGCTCAATAAGATTGAGATCTGTTGAATTCCGAGGCCAGGGCAACACGTGAACACTTCATCATGTTCCTCGAACCATTCCCGAACAATGTGTGCAGTGTGGCAGGGCGCAATATCCTGCTGAAAGAGGCCACTGCCATCAGGGAATACCATTGCCATGAAGAGGTATACCTGGTCTGCAACGATGTTTAGGTAGGTGACATGTGAGAAATTGACATCCACATGAATGGCCGGACCCAGGGTTTCCCAGCAAAACATTTCCCAGAGCATCACACTCCCTCCATCAGCTTGTCGGCTTCCCACAGTGCATCCTGGTGCCATCACTTCCCCAGGTAAACGGTGCACACGTACACGGCCTTCCATGTGATCTCAAAGAAAACGGGACTCAGCGGACCAGGTGACCTTCTTCCACTGCTCTAAGGTCCAGTTCTGATGCTCGCGTGCCAATTGCAGGTGCTTTCGATGGTGGACAGGTGTCATCATGGGCACTCTGACCGGTCTGCGGCTGCGCAGCCCCATAAGCAGCAGTGTGCGATGTACTGTGGATTGTGACACATTCCTCCCGTGACTACCATTAACATTTTCTGTGACTTGTGCCACAATAGATCTTCTGTCGGTTCAAACCAGATGGGATAGCCTTCGTCGCCCTCGCGCATTGATGAGCCTTGGGCTCACAGCACCCTGCCACCGGTGTGTGGTTTGTCCCTCCTCGGACCACTGTCGGTAGGTACTCACCACTGCTGACCAGGAGCACCCCATAAGCCTTGCCGTTTCAGAGATGCTCTGACCCAGTTGTCTGGTCATAACTATGTGGCCCTTGTCAAAGTCACTCAGGTCTTTACTCCTACCCATTTCTCCTGCATCCAACACATCAACTTCAAGAACTGACTGTTCACTTGCTGCCTAATTTATCCCACCCCTTGACAGGTGCCATTGTAACAAGATAATTAATGTTATTCACTTCACCTGCCAGTGGTCATAATGTTTTGACTCATCAGTGTATACACTGTATCTATTTATATATAATTTTTTTTTTTGAGCAAATACCACCTGTCATTTTGCTGACGGGAATACTATGGGAGTGGGGGGGGGAAGAGTGGGGGAGAAAGAGAGGGATGGGGGAGAGAGTGGTGGAGGCGGCAGTGAGGAGGTGGAGGAGGAAAGAGAGAGAGGAGGTAGGGGGAGCAAGGGGATGGGGGTAAGGGAAGGCAGGGAGAAGTGAAAGGAAGGGAAGGCAGACATGTGGTGGAGCATTAATTATGATTCATACTGTCTCATCAAATCCATCTGTATGGAAAGACAGTGAAGATGAGGAAAAAATAATGTCTGAAATCAATTTTCTACCGGTCGTACAATAAATACTCCCCAGGAGACAAACACCACCTGGAACCGTCCAGAGACAAACACCGCCCGGACACGTCTGGAGACACACTCCCATCTGGATATAACCAATGTCCAGACATGTCCAAAGCCAAACACCGGCTCGACGCCATCGGAGACAAACACCGCACAGACGTAAACACGACCAGGACCAGTTCGGAGACAAACACCGCGTGGACTCGTCCGGAGCCAAGTTGTCTGGAGACAAACTCCAGTCCGGACATAAACACCGCCTGGACACGTTTGGAGATAAACTCCTTTCAGGACACATCCGGAGACAAACTCCCATCCAGACGTAAACACGGCCCGGAAATGTTCGGCGACAAACACTGCCCGGGCATGTCCAGAACTAAGCTGTCAGGAGACAAGTACTGCTCGGACACATCCAGAGACAAACATCGCCTGGACACGTTCCAAGACAATCACCGCCAGGACACGTCTGGAGACAAACCAGACATATCTGGAGAAAAACACCGCCCGAATGGGTTCGGAGACAAAGAAACGCTGTGCGTAGATATGCAAACACTGTCTGGAGATAAATAATGCTCAGACATGTCTGGAGACAAACTATGTCTGGACATGCCCAGAGACAAACAATGCCCAGACATGTCCTGAGGCAAACAATGTCTGAACACATCTGGAGGCAAACTGCGTCTGGACACGTCCATAGACAAACAATTCCCGGACAGGTTCAGAGACAAACTCCCGTCCGGACATAAACACTGCCCGGACACGTCTGGAGATAAACTCCTTTCAGGACACATCCGGAGACAAACTCCCATCCAGACGTAAACACCGCCCGGAAATGTTCGGAGACAAATATTGCCCGGGCATGTCCAGAACTAAGCTGTCAGGAGACAAGCACTGCTCTGACACATCCGGAGACAAACTCCCATCCAGACACGCCCAGAGACGAACATCGCCAGGATACGTCTGGAAACAAACACTGCCCGGATGGGTTCGGAGACAAAGAAACACTGCGGAGATATGCAAACACTGTCTGGAGACAAACTATGTCTGGACACACCCAGAGACAAACAATGCCAGGACATGTCCGGAGGCAAACAATACCCGAATACATTTGGAGATAAATAATGTCCAGACACATCTGGAGGCAAACTCCATCCAGACACGTCCATAGACAAACAATGCCTAGACAGGTCCAGAGACAAACTCCGTCCAGACGGAGACAAACACCGTTCCGACTCATCTGGAGACTAACACCACCCCAACGTGTCCAGAGACAAACAGCACCCAGACGTGTCCGGAGACAAACACCGCCCTGAAACATCCGGAGACAAATCCCCGCTGGAAATAAACAAAGCTCGGATGTGTCCAAAGACAAACGCTGCCCAGACACATCCGGAGCGAAGCTGTACAGTAGTCCAGCGGATTAGCTCAACATATCAAACCAATTGTTCATTTTTTGATAAAAGCACCAAAATTGGCACAAGCATGGAATATTATATACAAAACAATTTCAGATATGGAGGCACTTGAAATTTTACCTGTCGGGCAGGGCAGCCATTTTCCAAAATGGTGGCCATATGGCATTCACAATATAGATATGCTACTCTCGATGTCACTTTATGATTCTAAAAGTCGTTTTAAAGGTGTAAGTTGGTAATACTATTGCACCAGAATATCAAACAGAGGGTTACATAAAATATATATGGCCGCCATTTTACGAAAATGGTGGCGATTTATTGAAAATTTCAGTGCTAGCTCAATCACATTACAAATGAATTTAATAGCGACCACAATCAACCTAATAATGTGTTACATGTCTTTGCAGAGTATGGTGGTGGTGGTGGTGGATGGTGGATATTGTGATACAGAGGTGGCGGTTGCAGTAATAGGTGACCCGATAGCACATAATAGCGACTGGGACACTTAATTAATCATGTCAAAACGGTTCAAACTTGTGGACACATCTGTGCATCTCCTGCACATCAACAGCCAGCTGATACAAACTGGGAACTTTGTGTTTTAGGCCAGGAGCAAACAATGGAGTCGCTTCGATGCCCGGCACTGTTGAAATGGTTAGACATTGGAAGAGGGTACAAGTCACTTGCTGATAACCTTGTCAAATTCAATGAACTAAGACAGTTACCAAGAATATTGCAGTCAGACAGAATAGATGGTGGTTCTGGTATTGAAGCTGCTCTGGTTGCCAACGAGGCTAAGTGCCATCACACATGCATGCTCCGCTACAACAATGCTGCGAAGAGCAGAGAAAAGAACGATGCCAAGTGAAGCAGCTACATCGAGTGGAAGTGGTGATACTAAATGCAAACGGACTAGATCGCGTCCTGCTAACACAGAAACAATTGCAAGTGAGCCTTCATGCTTCTTCTGTGGACATTTGGCTGGTAATGATGGCCTTCATGAGGCTTCAACATTTCAGATTGACCGCAATGTACGGGCAAGTGCAGCAGTTGTTGAGGATACTGAGCTATTGGCCAGGCTCAGTATGGGTGACATGGTGGCATTGGAGGCCAAATACCATACAAAGTATTTGCTGGCCCTATACAATCACGCAAGAAAGGTCAAGACAGATGCACAGCAAGGGACAGATAGCGAACGTGTAATTTCCGGAATCGCCTTTGGTGAACTTGTGATGTACATTGAAGAAACTCGCCTGGAATCAGGAAATGCACCAGTCTTTAAGCTTGCTGATCTGGCACATCTCTACATGTCAAGAATGGAACAGTTGGGATTTGCACACGACAAAAGAGTAAATACCACACGACTGAAGCAAAGACTCTTGGCCCAGTTCCCAGACGTACGTGCTCAGAGTAAGGGGAGAGATGTTGTGCTGGTATTTGATGAAGATATCGGTGCTGCATTTCGCAAAGCCTGTGATGGGGGCATTGATAGTGACGCTGTTAACCTTGCACGTGCTGCACACATTGTACGTCAACACATGTTCAAAGACTCAGTGCCTTTCAATGGGGCATTTGATTAAAGGTGCCAGGAGAACTCTGTGACAAAACTTTTGCTTGCCTTCGTAAGCATGGTGCTGGAGGGCCCCAGCATCAAGGACCAAAGCCTGGTGTCTTCGACAACAGCAACACTGGCTATTGCCCAGATTCTGAAATATAACTGTGTCAAGCACAGGCGAACCCAGAAAAACACTACTCCATCAGTCAGACATGATACCTCCCAGGAAACACCTCTTCCAACATACCTTGGGCTAATGCTGCATGCAAAAACTCGTAAAAAAGAACTGGTAGACAGGCTATTCAATCTCGGCCTCAGCATCTCATATGACCACGTGATGTGCCTCTCTGCTAAGATGGGGAACAATGTCTGCCAATGCTTTCTCATGGAGCGGTTTATCCAACCACCATGCGTGGCAACATATTCACAACTACTGCTGTGGACAATATTGACCACAGTCCGAGTGCAACCACAGCCAAAGACTCATTCCATGGAACAGGAATGTCATTGCTGCAACATCCCACTTGCGCAGATGCTGGAGTAGACCGTGGTATTGTCATAATTGGAGGCAATGTTGGCTCTAAGACGGTTGGTGATCAACCACATTTCTATGCTGATGTACCGTCTGTTACATCCAGCATCAAGGAATCTACTGTTCCAGCTACCCATGTCACCTCCCTGCGAAGGAGTAATTTCAAGACCCATACCGAACAACAGTACAGGTAGTTGGAAAACACGAGACATGTCCTTGATGATGATGAAGAGAAGGACTTTGAGAACATATCATGGGCTGCATACCATGCAAGCCATCAAACCCCTGGTGATCGAATCGTCACACCCACTGCCTTACTCCCCCTTTTCCAGGAGTGTGCCCACACTGTGGCTATGATTAAACACTCAATGGATGTAGTGAAGAATGCTGTCGAACATCTGAACACAGGCTAAACTCCAGTGCTGACATTTGACCAGCCGCTATGTACTCTCGCCAAAAAATCCAGTGGAAGTGGTCTGAGAAATATGGAGAAGATCAATTTGTGGTGATGTTTGGTGGTCTCCACATCGAGATGGAATCTCTGAAGACTGTGGGTGACTGGCTACGTGGAAGTGGATGGGTACAAGCACTGGTACAAGCAGAGATTACTACAGCAGGAACAGCAGACTCCTTCCTCCAGGCAGCACACGTTACATGTACAAGAAGGGCACACCAAATCACAGCTGCTGCCTTATACATTCTGCAACATCGAGCCTATAACCACTACGGTGTTGCCAATACAGAAGATGGAGAGACCCCCAGTGGACTTTGATGCCTGGTGTAATGACAGACAACAGAAATGCCCACAGTTTCAGTACTGGGCAACAACAATGGCACTAGGAATTTTCATTCTAATCTATGTGCACTCCATATGAGAAGCTAATTTTACTAAGTATCTGGATGCACTGACAGAACTGACTCCATGGTTCTATGCACTACATCACACAACCTGTGCACGCTGGATACCAGTGCATCTGAGAGATATGGCTCAACTGTCAAAGCAACACCCAGACGTTTACAGAGAATTTAGTGCTGGTCACTTTACGGTGCAGAAGACCAAACGGGTATTCTCAGCCATCACTATTGATCAAGCACATGAACAGAATAATGCTTGCATCAACAGAACAGAACAATCACTTGACCACAGGTGATGCTCTACCCCTTCTCAGATTCCTCACTCATGGGCCACTTTGTCTGCCCTCAGTGCACGTATAGTTTTACACCTTAACTCCCAAAACAGCTCAGCTCTGCCATTAAGCCTAGCCCTGCAACTCTGGTCAATGATGTTGTAAAAGTGAAATCCAACTTTTGGATTCCTGTTTATGGTAGCACATTAAATGTACACAATTTTGAGAGTTTATTGAACTTGGAAGCTGAAATGTTTCTTTGAAAAAATAAAACAACTTGCTGACACTCAGAGCCAGAGTAAAAGAGTTGCAAAACTCTTTCAGCTGTTCAGTTAAGCTGAGCTTGTCAACTCATCTTATCTTTCACAATAGTCAAATCACCAGAATGTGAATTACTATAATATTTAAACCGAGCTTTATCAAGGCAAATAATATACACTTTAAGTTTATAGACAGTTGATTATACACTTTGCAGTTGCAACAATAATAATTATAAGAAATATATTCCTTTAAAGTTGATTCGAATTCATTACAGGAATTTAGATTCACAATTTACATTCATAGTGGGGCAACTTAGCTAAATATAGCATAAAAATTGTGCATTTTGTGAGGAAAGCACCAAATTTGGCACACTAGTAGCCTATCATATTATGAACAGATTTGGATATTGGGCCATCTCAAATTTTGATGGCAGTGGAAAATGGCTGCCACAGCCATCAGCGGCTGAATTTGAGATGGCCCAAGATCCAAATTTGTTCATAATATCTTAGGCTACTAGTGTGCCAAATTTGGTGCTTTCCTCACAAAATGCACAATTGTTATGCTAAGTTGCCCCACTATCACGTACATGTATCAATTAAACTGTAAATATTCTCATTAAGCTTTTAATTATTTGATTATTGAATGGACAATGTGTCATTATAATAATGGTTTTTATTATAATGTGTTGATTGATTCATGACTGTGAAATTGTGAGCCTTGCAGTTGTGTTCTGCAATGGTGACATCTCGTGCTCAGCCTCGTGCATTACATGAGATCACCCAAACCACAAGTCTCAATCTTTTCTTTCCATTTGAGATTCGTCTGTGTAATTGTAAATGCTTTATAAAATGAATGTCTCCAATAAGCTGCAAAAAAGGTTTAGTGTTTATTGTACAAGCAAAAACCTCTTTCGAGATGTTTTGTTTAATCCCTGTATAACAATGAAAAATTTGCAAAATCATCATGAGGTTTGAGAAAAACAACTTACACAAAACAAGATGTTGAAAGAAATTTACATGTACGTTTCTGACGAAATTTTTTGCCAACATATCACTTCACAATGTATAAATATGGATTATGTGTGGCTGTTTGGGGTTTTTTTTTTAAGTTTTTATTGGGACAAGGATAATTCAAGTTTATTGCTGCAGTACTTTTGTCTGTATTTGCTTTTGCTTGGCCTTGCAATAAATGTTCTGAATTCCAGAACTTGAGGAGTTTATTCGATCTGAGAACTAAATTCCACTACAGTATCCAGTGTTCCTTGGGAAACAAAGTTCTTCTTCGCCTGACAGTGGGTTCCAAGACATCCACCGGCAACATCAAGGATGGTAGTCTTGAAGGCACTCCACAACTCTTCACGATTCACCAAAACACCCAGACCCCCCAAATTCCCACTCAGCCTGTTCACAAACTCTTCAGCTACCCTTTCAGTCTTGAGCTGGCCAACATCCAGCCTGGGCTGGGATGGTATCATTCTCCCAGATTTAATCTGCAACTTCAGAGTTGCTACAACAAGCCTGTGGTCTGTATTGAAGAATTGTGCACTCCGGTAGACCCTGCAGTTCTGGATCATCCTCCATCGACCATCAACGAGCACATGGTCAATCTCGTTTTCCACACAAGTGGTGGTGGGCGTTTCCCTATGGCCTTGTCGGTGTTGTGCATCTGCCAATGGCCTTGTCGGTGTTGTGCATCTGCCAATGGCCTTGTCGGTGTTGTGCATCTGCCAATGGCCTTGTCGGTGTTGTGCATCTGCCAATGGCCTTGTCGGTGTTGTGTATCTGCTTGCGGCATTGTGGATGTTGTACATCTGCTTGCAGCCTTGTAGGTGTTGTGCATCTGATTGCAGCCTTGTAGGTGTTGTGCATCTGCCTACGGCCTTGTCGGTGTTGTACATCTGCTTGCGGCCTTGTATGTGTTTTGCATTTGCTTGCGGCCTTGTGCTTTGGGATGCCGAACCATCTATGAAAACCTCTCCCTATGGTATTGTGAGTCTTGTGACTCCTGATGGATCCAGTGACAGAGAGAGGGGCTTTCGTTTTCTCCAGTCCTGGGTGCCGAAAAACAAGAGTGGCTGAGTTCACCACTGTGAGCCTTGAGTGGCCTATTCTACAACTTTGTAACTGTGCAAGTGTCATATAATCTTCCATCTGGCTCTGTGCCTTATCCATATAATGAATCCTTCCTCCTTTGATGTATCATCTTTGTTAGTCATCGTTGTTACTTGCTGCTACTTCAATTGTGATTACTACCACTTTCACATAATTTTACTGTTAGGTTATCAACAACAGATGAGGTATTATTCTTAACCTTTACCCTATTCTCTCACCGGTATTCCAACACTGCCTAAACAATTACCCAGGTAATCAATGACTCAAGACCATGTCTGGCTAACTGTGGAGACAGCTCGTAAGGTGTCTAGGTAGTCTAGCCAGTCGGTCCATAATCATCTTGGCTCGTTGGGAACTCTCAGTTTGAGTCGAAATGTTTCGGGAAACCTGCCATATCCCTTCTTGACTTGTTGTGTACCAGGAGACAAAAGGACAAGGATAGTTGTAATTATATAAATTCCCCGTGTTATTAAATGTATTTTGAATTCATTGGTATTGCGCCCCATGACCCAGGTTTGGTGGACACTTTGTCAACTTTGACATTAATCAAGTCAACTGTGTGACTGATATTTGTCAATTATGCTCTCACATCCTAGACTATGATGTTGCAAAGCACAGCACAAATTTTTGTTTTTACAGTGATTTAAGGCTTATGGAGGATCTTCTTTATCAGGTGGTCCAAAATGATGTGCAACTATTTAAACAGCTGTCATAATTTTACTAATCTGACCCTCTTTTTATTTTCAGGTCAACTGAAGAACAAGGTTTAAAGTCTTTTTTTTAACCATAGAAGTTTCAACCATGTGAAACAATTTTTCAATGCCCCAGTTGATGCTCATTTTAGAGACATTAATTTTGGTGAAATCATGTTTCTACACAAAGACAGTGTCATAGAGTCGATCCAAACACAAGAATTCCACAATACAAAACAAGAAAAAGAGCAGAGATTGCAGACCCTCACCAAGAGTTGTTTTGTGTGGTGTATTTTGTGTGGTGCTTGTGTACAGGTGTGTTACATAATTAATAAGAAACATAACGAGAACTGCTACTTTTAACTGCTGGCAGTGATGACCGGGTACCAAGCTGTCCCGTTTTGATAGGACACCTGACCCTGACCCATGATGTTTATATTATTATTCAATTGAATTTAGCATGTTTGAATTTAATTGATTAAAATTAATTCAATGCAAATCAAATGGAAGACCAAATGGGCAGTGCCGGCTACAGGCTATAATCAGCAGGGGGGCATTCATTTTTCCAAATGGGGCACTTTATTTTTCAACACCCCTATATATAGCAAGCAAATGCTCACCTATACAATAAACAACACAGTGAAAGTGCTTTGAAAAAGGCTACAAGTATAGGCTAGTACAATTATGCACAAACAACAAGTAAAATTATAGCATTATAATGTCTTTAATGTAATATCACCATCTCCACGGCGGAAGAGGAAAAAAAAAAAAAAGGTACTGCACACATATCAGGCCTTCACTTATAATGACATCACATAATAGATAGACCTACTGTAGTGTGCACATAACACTATAACTAGCTCGGTTAACATTAGTCTAGTACTGTAGTTCAGTTGACACCTTAACAAAACAATAATAACTATACAGAAAAAAGCAACATACTGTGGAAACACGATCGCACCAACAACAACAAATAAAATAAATTATGTTGAGCATTATAATCATATTATGTCACCATCTCGACGGCGGGAGGAAAAGGGGGAAAAAAGGCTTTGCACCAACAACAAATACAAATATGTTGAGCATTAATTTATAGGCCGAGTGTCTTAATGTCACCATCTCCACGGCGGGAGGAAAAAGGGGGGGGGGGGAAGGCTATGCACCAACAACAATAAATACAAATATTTTGAGCATTACTTTATAGGCCTAGTGTCTTAATGTCGCCATCACCACGGCGGGAGGAAGAGGGAGGAAAAAGGCTTTGCACCAACAATAACAAATACAAATATGTTGAGCATTAATTTATAGGCCTACCCAGCAGGCACACGACGTCAGTAAGAAAGATTCACGACGTCGGGAATCGGTCGCTTGGTTGTACAACCAGATCACGACGGTGCAGCCGCAGCGCGATTATCTAAAACTGCTTTTTGTGCCTCGTGTGTTTACAGGGTGAGCGATTTTCCACCTCGTGACGTGTGTGGTTGTGTTTTTCCTTTCACTGGAGGAGACATCTGATTGGCTAATTCCTATTTCCGCATCACGAGCCGCCATTTGTAGAGCTTGGTTGAACTTGTAAACTTTCAGCTGTTTCTGAGTGTGGCAGAGACAATCCGCTTTAATCTGCAGAAGACTTTAGCTTTGTTAGTTAAAATTATCTGCCGCCGTGATCATTTTTGGTAAGTATAATATTATAAATCGATTTTATTTCTTAGCTTTTGTTTCTGGACGTTTTAAAGATCACAGAATCCATGATGTGTTCCTGTTACTGGTGTGATGGAATCTACATCGTTACATTCAATGGAAACTCTCCCGGGCCTTCCGGGCCTCTCGAGTGGTTCGAGCCTTCCGGGCCTCTCGAGTGGTTCAAGCCTTGGACTCGGGAACGGCATCTGACGATCGAATCCTCCAACACCCAATTTCATCGTTCGTTTATCACGTTTAGCTGTCGCTGATTTGGCCCTGATCGTGTGGACAAATCGACGGTAAATAATGAATTCATTTTTCAGAGGGTTTGGTGAAAAAAAAAAAAACACCGATCTGTGGTAAATAAAGGGGAACTCTGTAAAAATTACTTTGGACGAGTTTAATTGGTTCAGAACCTTTTAAAAATATTTTTCTGGTGTGGATAATGCTTCGGCCGTTCGGGTCCGACGTTTTACCGCATTGTTCCGCAATGTAACAAATTTAAAGTTCCACTGCCCTTAAAAAAACCTCAATTAATATATATATATTTTATAATATATTATTTTTTATGTCCTCTTTTAACGAGTTAGGCCTAACCAAAGGCAAAAGGAAAACAATTGTCAGTTATTGTTCGCCGAAAAATGTAAAGTTTTGTCATAAAAAATATTAACCCTTTGGCCGTCGACAAACTGCCGCTTGTAACAATGAAGCCTTCATTGTGGTAGTTTGTCACTATAGGGGAATTGTTCAAGTTTTTCGGTGCACAATTGTTTTCCTTTGGTAAAATGGTTATCAAAAGATATGAAAATAACTTTATATAATATTAAGAATAATATTAATTGAGGCTTTTTAAGGGCATTGGAACTTAAAACTTGTTACAAGCTGCTTCGAACACTGGTATACTAAATGGTTTTTATTTTCTAAAATAAGGGTGATGTCCAATGCTGTGATGTCCACATACAATTTGTGTGGAAAGAATGGGAAGAGACCTTTCTGGAACCTGAATTTTTATAAAGTTGTCAGAGGAAATGAATTCTGCTAAATGACAGTTTATAATGTGCATGACTTGAGTGTAATTCACATTGCAAGTCTTGTTTGATGATCATAAAGCCCAATATATACGAAGTGGAAATTCTTATTATTTTCAGACAGTACCATGACCAGTCAGCCTACAGCAACGGAGGCAGATATGGACACTGCCGTATCACAACATTTGAAATATGCCCTGATCGGCATGGAGGTGTGGGCAGGAACAAGCCCTCATCTATCTATAATTCCAGGTGTGTGTGTGTGTGTGTGTGTGTGTGTGTGTGTGTGTGTGTGCGCGTGTGTGCGTGTGTGCGTGTGTGCGTGTGCGTGTGCGTGTGCGTGTGCGTGTGCGTGTGCGTGCGCGTGCGTGTGCGTGTGCGTGTGCGTGTGCGTGTGCGTGTGCGTGTGCGTGTGCGTGTGCGTGTGCGTGTGCGTGTGCGTGTGCGTGTGCGTGTGCGTGCGCGCGTGCCTGTGTGCCTGTGTGTCTGTGACCGCTGTTTCTCAACAACCACTGGTCCGATCTAATTGAAACTTGCCAGGTATATTGCTGGGGACCAGAGTGTGTGCCTTTTCAAGGTTTCATATTAATCGGACAAGTGCTTCCCAAGTTATGGCCATTTATTTACCAAACCAATGACAATACACGTTGTTGCGTGAGCGTGGCCGATGGGGAAGAGATCCTCAGCCACGTTCCCCATTACGGGTTACAACATACAGACTTCCGGATAGTGATGACTTCCTGTATTCTAATAATTTCTCTTTCTTATGCGCATTCATAGATAAACACAATGCCCCAATCCAGCCATCATTTACGAGAGTGAAGGAACAGCCTGTGTGGTTGTTTGAAAGTTTTTTTTTTTTTTTTTCGCACGTACGGGCACACACGTATGGGCACGTACTAGTGTAATAATAACGAGTAACAGTAACACGCTGTGCCAGCCGTCCACGTCCTTGATTATTAAGAATTTGCAGCCCAGTTAATTCATAAGTTCATACTTAATGATGTTAGATTTATATTTTTTCTTTGTACTAGTGCGTGCGTACATGCGTGGCCATACGTGCAATAAAAAATAAAAAAAACTTTCAAACCGCGAGCCACAAACAACAACCACACAGGCCGTTCCTTCGCTCTCACATGCCCGTACATGCTTGGCCGAATGTGCGTGCCCGTACGTGCGTGCCCTCTGCAGTGTGACGCCATTTTCTGGGGAAAAAAGTACCAAAATAGCAACAAAAAACATCTAAAGGTACCCAAAAAAACACCGGTTGTTTAAATTTTGTCTCCTACTTGCTTATTTTCGATTGTAAGTTATCGCGTGTTTAAAATTTACTTCTTGGTTCGGAGCATACTAGCTCACTCTGATGTTACCGAAATGTATGCACAGTCTAATATGAAAACGATCATAACTTGAAGCATTGTGTTTATCGATAAATGCGCATAAGAAATCGAGAAATTATTAGAATACACAAAGTCATCACTATCTGGAAGTCCGTACATTGTAACCCGTAATGGAGAACGCGGCTGAGGTTCTCTTCCCCATCGGCCATGCCTACGCGGCAACGTGTCCTGTCATTGGTTGGTAAATAAATGGCCATAGCTTGGGAAGCACTTGTCCGATTAATATTGTTGCGGATTTGGAAAGCTATCGCACTCAACATTCAGGTTCCTAGAGATTAGTTATATCGGTAAGTATATGTTGTATAGATAGTTCCCGTCCCTGGTGTAATGGGTAAATCAAATGTGAATGCGCTTACAATTGTATTAGAGTTTCAACAATGCCACAACGGCGCCATTCTGGAACTGGAATGTTCAACATGAAACTGGCGCTGCTGCGTTCTTCAGGCGCACACGTGGGCGGAGTCTAACACAGACATGCCGTCCCTCCATGGCCAATCGGCGGGGAGCCGGCGTCTTCCACGCTCCGCCTCTGACCCAGCACCCTCGCCATTAAACACGCGGTCTGAGGTGAAGCCGTAGGCGGAGCCACAAACGCCCCCCGCTGTAGACTCCGCCCAAGGGATGGAGTTCCCCGCCCACCGCGCGCCTGTCCAATCGGGAGCGGACAAGGAGTCACATGGGGCCTCCCGTCCAATGGGAGGGCGAGTGGAGAAGAGAGAAGCGTCAGTTGAGCGGGAGGGGGCCGATATATGGTGTGTCCTGAGGAGATTATCAGGGTCGGCTCTCTTGGAGTTGTTCTGGTTCTTTCCTGCTTCTCTTCTCCCGCTTCTTCTCTGCCCGTTATTATATAGCATTTGGTTTTGTATGGTATGACTGATTTAAGTTGCATGGCGTGGAATAAACTTCATTATGTTGGCCAGCTTGGTGTCTTTTTTTGAGCGTGTATTCAAAAAGGGAAAGGAACAATCCACTGCCCCCTTCTGACATTGTACTGAACTCATCCGGTTTTCCTCGCAAAGGCAACTGATTTGATGCCAGAAATTCAACTATATCTATGAGGGAGGACATGTAGTATCGGTTTCTATCCAACTGTTCAGTATTAACCAGCGTTGAAATTTCAGTTTCAGTCTGAGTGCGTCTTTCTCGCTCCCTCCAGATGTTGGCACACATCAAATGCTCTTTAGAGAGAGCATGTTTATTTAAGCCTTTGTTAGATTCTGTTGCATGCTTCCAATTGCGATATCCCTTCAAGGTGAAAGTTGTATCAACATTGCCACTACATGCTGAACGAAATATCCTGCAAGGGAAACAGAAAGCTGTATCTGTCTGCACGCTGCATGCCATCCAGTCCCTCCCATGAAACCATGAACTCACAAACGAGCATTTCTTCCCACGAAAAATGCTGCTCAGATATTTATCCCGTTTCACCTGATTTGGTGTCTCAGAACCGAGATCTTCTGGTGGAGAAGTGGTGAAGGGGGCTCTGGTCCAAATGTTGAGCTGCTGCGACTGGCTGTGGAAGTTGCAGCGGGAGCCGGTGTGTTTGAACTCCCCGCAATAACCGGCATAGTTTCACAATCTTCATCTTCGTCAATCGGCATTATCGGACATTCGGACGGTGGTGGGTCTGGATTTAGATGACGCAGATGGACAAGATGGAGATGGTGCCGATTTTTGCGGCGTTTTGAGCCACTTCCTAATGTCCATTTTACTGGTTTTCTCTCTCAGATGTGAATTTCCCATGCTGCCTGCATGTGCAACAACACACAGACGTAATGACGTCGCGCGTCAGGTGTGCTACATCAGAACAAATCCGACTCGGTGCAGTGCCAGTGTACCTATTATTATTGCATTTTCATTAAACTATTAATTAATTTGAAAATGTATATATTTATAATAATCACAATGAACATAAAAAGAACATATATATTTAACACCTGTAAAACATTAAAATAATGGTGGGGTAGGGTACTGCTGGCCAATCTGGACTGGGGGCGACAAAGTCTAATCTGGGTGGGCATTGCCCCCCAATGCCCCCCCCCCACCGGGGCTGACACTGCAAATGGGTACAGTCCTGCATTGGAGGAATCAGAAGGAACCCAAAAAGGCGAAAAGCAAAGATGAAGTCATCGGGAGGAACCTGGATAGGATTTGCATTTCAGGTGCTACTCTACCCTCAAACCCATCCAGACACAGCCAAGTGATCCTCGTTCAAAAATAACACAGATGAAAGAAATTAAATAATTCTGACTGCCAGATCATGTATCCAATCAAGTTGAAAGATAAAACATGTTTCCCATCACTACTAGATCATAATTGTGAAGTTTTACATCGATTCATTAAGCAGACCCAGAGAAAACATTATTTAATATTTTTCTTCAATACAATATGGCTGCCAAACCATGTGACCTATCATCTATTCCTCAACAAACTTGTACACATATGTCTTGGGGAACATTTGTGTGAAGTTTCCCCTTGATCTGCTCAACCGTTCAGTAGAAGATTTTTTGTAGGTTGTAGGGTAAATCCAATATGGTTGCCAAACCATGTGACCGATGACATCGTGGAGAGATTCACTTACATTGGCAGTGATATTCATGTCTCTGCTGGCTGAGTCAGAGGTCAATAGACGTCTGGGTCGGTCCTGGGGAGTCATGGATTCACTGGGTAATGGGGTGTGGCGCTGCCGGTACCTGTGCGGGAGGATGAAAGTCCGAGTCTTCAGGTCCTTGGTGCTTCCAGTCTTGCTCTATGTGAGACTTGGACTCTGACCAGGGATCTGAGACCTAATTCCTTTGGTACCAGGTCTCTTGGGAGAATCCTTGGCTATCGCTGGTCGGACTTTGTGTCCAACGAGCGGTTTCTGAGAGAGACTCAAATGAGATTTGTTACCGGCATGGTTCCGTGAGCGTCAGAACTGTGGCTGTATGGACATGTGGCTCGTTTTCCTGACGCTGATCCTGCTCACCAGATTCTCTCAGCAAGGGAGTCTCGTGAGTGGAGGAGGCCAATGGGCCGACCACGTGCCTCTTGGTTGCAGCAGGTTGATCGGCC
This sequence comes from Eptatretus burgeri, assembly GCF_056783735.1. Classification (NCBI taxonomy): domain Eukaryota; kingdom Metazoa; phylum Chordata; class Myxini; order Myxiniformes; family Myxinidae; genus Eptatretus; species Eptatretus burgeri. The sequence goes on from NC_140965.1 coordinate 83,277,519, forward strand.
TCTCGAGGAGATGGGGATGGACCAGGCATCTGCCTGGGGGATGGCCAGGCAGAAGCCCCTGGAGTACCGGCGGAAAGTGGATGCAGCGACGCGCTGCTCTAGCGCATGCTCCCATACCTGACCTGACCTGACCTATGATATCATATGTGTGAACCTTTTGTTCCTCATCGATAGGTGGTCATATGTGTAAAGTTTTGCCTCAATCTCATCAGCCACTTCAGAGAAGAAGATTTTTGAAGGTTTTTTTTAATTTTATTTTTTTTAACAATATGGCTGCTGAATCATGTGACCAATGAGGTCATCAAATTTTTTTCTGTGGATTATTTAATGCCTAGATGGCTGATGTGGATTTTTTAAACCCACCTTGTTGTGATCGTTGTCCTCCTGAAGGATTCTAACTGGTCGATTGTGGAATCCTATTTGACTTCAGACAGAGTTTAACGTTTGTCTGATTTAATTATAAAACCCTACAAAAACCCTATCGACACTGATAAAACTGATGTCCACACAAGTCCTTCCTTGTGAAACAATTTATTTCCTAATTATACACCATACACTTCTCACCCTTGTACAATGAACTTAAGAATCCCCATTTGATTGCAATATTATTTGGTTCTATTTCATTTATTCTTATTTTAGTTAACAGTTAGACCAACCCGATTCAATCCACTCCTACATTACATCAGAGAGTTTTATTCTAACTTGGTACTTGGTCAGTTCCAAGGAGTACGAGCCACTGAGAAACTATACTTCCTCACGTGCTCGTACTCCAAACTTTTAGATTTCAAAGCATTTTATACTTCCATGCGAGAGGTTGGGGGATATTCACCCAGACTGTAGACGTGTCCTTTAGACAAAAGCCACTTCGTACATTTTCTAAGCAAAGGTTCATTTATCAGCTCGGTCACCCTGCTCCAGAACAACACATTTCTTATCATTTAGGGCAAAAGTCTTTTGGCCAGAAATGACAGCCAATTCAATTTGCAGCATAGAAGTTACATTTCTGAAACTCCATTTGTTACAATTTAAAATACATTAATATAAATTTTTCCCCCACAATGGCCTTCAAAAATGTTCATTACTATCAGATGTCATGCTCTACATATACAATTATGACATCATAATGAAGGCACCTATGACGTCATAAAAATCAAACTTATTCCCCATGAGGGATACTTACCATGTGCCAAGCTTCAATTTTTTACTTGGTGCGGTTTCAGAGATGCAGAGGTCCAAAGCTTTTCCAACATGGCTGCCACACAACGTGACCTATGACATTATAATTATCAATAAAACATTCTACTTGCTTAGTTGCTCCTATGGTGAAAACTTAGTCTCTATCCGATAAGCAGTTGCGGAGCAAAACACTAAAATTCTGTGTGTACAAACAAACAGACAATCGGATCCAAATGCAATACCCTCTCCTTTAGTGAGGGTAACAATCAAATGTATTGTTGAAAAGTTTAGAGACGCTGGAAATGTGAAAGACCAAATTAAAGGGTACAGTGGTCGAAAACCATCAGTGACAACACTTGACAACCAAGAGAAGCTTTGCAGGCTTCTCTGAAAAAGTCGACAGGCCAACTTGCACAGCTGGTGGGAACTTCTTGCATGACCATTGGCAGAATCATGCATGATCTGCAACTGTATCACTACATGAAAGAGTTACTGCAGCACCAAACCAAAATAATAAGAGGTAGGGGTTCAAATTTTGCACCACCACTGCCCAGTAGATCAAAGAAGACTAGTATTTTCGAGATGTCGTCTTGTTTAGTGATGAGGCCCACTTCCATTTCAGTGGCCATGTGAGATTTTGGGTAGGACACCAATTGCTTGAACGTATGGAACAACCAGTTTCTGTAGCGAAAGTAACGGTTTGGTGTACTCTTGGATGTAGCAGTGTAATCGGAATTTTCTTCGTTGAGAACGAAGCTGGACAAACAGCGACAGTCAACACAGATAGATATGTGGACATGCTGCAGAGAAGATTACTTCCAGCACTGAGAAGAAAGCAAGACATCACGGTGAATTCAGTTATCTTCCAGCAAGACGGTGCAACACCACATTGGCCTAATGGTGCTTTGGAGTTTTTGAGATGCCATTTCCTTGCTGATACTCATTTCTCAATGGAAGGACAAAACATGGCCTCCCTAATCAGCGGATCTGTATCCTCCCGACTTCTACCTAAGGGGATCCCTCAAAGCTAAGGTATATGAAACCAATCCACACACACAGGAGTTGAAAAATAACATCAGACAGGAAATCAGATGCATACCAGCTCCAGTTCTGAGCTGAGTCATTGACATCTTCAGTATCCATGTGGCAGCTATCATCCAGAGGCTTGGTTTTGTACACTTTTTAATTCCTCTGCTGCAACAGTGCTTGGATTGAGCACTTCATCAACTAATAACGATATCGCTCCTTATTGCTTGTTGTTGCATTTTCTCGCTACAATAAACAAAAAATTAACTACGCCTGTGTATTATTTTACAAAAGCAAACAAAATATACTAAAAATAAAAAAATATTGTAGTTATATAAAAAGTTGCACATCATTTTGGACCACCCTGCATATATCGCATGCAGAATAAAGAGAGTAGGAGATATCAGGAGTTTAGATGAATTGCAAGGACGCAAGTAGACAATTTCCAAACATACGGTATACATGGTTTAAACCCAGGTTCCCTGCATCTTGAACCAAGGGTTTTAGAAGGGAACCAGGAATTTGGGATACACCCCTCACATCCATAAATGGAATCACAATAGTGTTGTCATTCAATCATAAACATACCCGCTCTGAGGTTGCGTCATGTCCCCAACCCTTCCCCCATTTTTCCACCATCTTCACAATCATATATGAGCAACTCTGGGTAGACCAGCAATATTTAAAAAAAAGTTTATTTCTTTATTTATTATTAACATCATAAGGGAAGGGTTGAGCCAAAAAAGCAAAAGTGGCCCTGGGTGGAAAATCAAAGAAAGAAGATAGGAAATATAATCAGGATGTGGTGCTTTAGATGATTTGCCCAGGGTAAAATAAAGAGGGGGTGAGGGGCTTCAGGGAACTTTGCAGACAAACAAGGAACGTTCCAGATGGCACCATCACTGCAAACCAGTGGCCTCAGAAGGGCCTCCTGGAATCCCATGCTCGGTGCGGCTCCAGTCGCGAACTGGCAGAGAAGGGGATCCGAGATTATGTGCCAGATGGTGAGGCAGCCTCTCAGAGCCGCTGCACCTGGGTTCAGGCCTCTAGCTTTCTGGTGGAAAGCCTGTGGAAACACTGACTCAAATGGTACCTTCGAGCAGGCACTGCAGAATGAGGAGTGCAACCCGGAATGCAGAAATAACTCCCAAAAATGCACACATCCCTCATCCAGCAGGATATCCCAAGAGATTGCAACAGAACCAATGTTCTGCTCAAGGCTCCTAAGGGACAGGTGGCGACTCCTGGGTGGTTTCAAGTGTTTGATGTGTCTCATAAATATTGGGAAACCAGCAATATATTGAAAATTTGTTCACCTTTCAAAAGACCCTGAAAACATTTGACATAAACGCAAAATAACATTCTGTAAATATAATTATAAAGGCATTCTGTAAAAAGTAAGATAGTGTAAATGCAATATTTAGAGCTAAAACCAACAACACATTTATATTGCTCCAGAAATGATATGTTCTTTGTTAATGTCTTCACACTGGTTCCTATCATGAGCATGTTGTCTGAACATTATCAGGGAGATTTATTGCCAGGCTAACTGGGTTCACATCCATGATGGGCCATAAATTTAAAGCCGTGTGTGATTGCTCGTCATGGTGCCATAAGTGCCAAGCAGAAGGCACAGTTTAAACAGGGCTGCCTTTTGAGACATGTTAGAAAAACCCGATTGGTCAGTGATCAAAATTTGGCTTCTTGAGACAAGTGAAGATGCGAGAAGTCAAGTGGGTTGGGACGATATGACAGGTGTAATGGAAAACTCAAAGATGAGTTGTAACAGTGTTAACAGACTGTACAGCATTGCTTTCTTGAGTATCTCTGCAGCTGCAACCCTGGAATCCACGGAACGTGGGGCAAATGGGCAGGATGGTGAACCAGGAGAAACGTTTGATGAAATTCATGCCCACAGGAAAGTCGTAGGAGTGCAAAGCCTCTGATGCACTCTCCTTTGCTTGTGCTCCCTCTTTCCATTGTGTAATACCCCGCTCACTTGGGGAGCCTGAGGCAGAGAGGGTCAGTTTTTAGAGTCATACAGGACTGGCTTTTGTAAATAACATGAAGACTAATCTTTGACTATCCACATTTCTACAAATTTCACCTTTCTATAAAGTTCACCCTTCTACAAAATTCACATTTCAACAAAGTTCACAGAGAAGTTGAGTGCAACTGCAATTTTGTCATATGTTTTGCTTTGCTTGTAAGAACGGCAAGTCGATTTGACTTATTTAATGGTAATAACCAATCATGTTCATGATAAATACAGATTGGTGAGAAAAAACAAACGACATACTGAGCAAACTCGTAATTGGTGAAAGCAAATACTCCTTTGGTCTGAATTGCAGCAATCATTGGTGATAGCACAGCATATGAATTGGCCTCAGGTGAGCCTTTCCCATTGTTTTCCACAATAACGTGCGTTCGTATTTCCGACACATTTATGTATTGACAATGCACCTTTATACAACACGAGAATATAACACCTGTCGCTTTGCTGACGGAAATTCCAATCTTTGCTGCGATGGCTAATCAATAGGGCAAGAAGAAAAAGGATTCCTGGAAGTGTGGGGATAACCAGCATCGCAAGTTGGTATTTGCAATTTCGCCACGTGTGCCCATGTACCCATGAAAATAATAAGAATACTTATAATAATAACAATGTTATAATAATAACAGTAATGTTATAATAATAACATTACTATATATATATATATATATATATATATATATATATATATATATATATATATATATATATATATGTGTATAATCGAAACATGTGGAGTGTGACAAGCTCTCTGCATGTTTCGATTTTTGCGGCGACGCGTTGGTGTGGACTGTGTCCAATGGGGATCGGCGGAGTGCTCATCACACTCCACATGTTTCATGTTTCCTGCCGATCACATCATGTGCCTTCTGGTTGAATGGTTTGCATTAGCAGGATGAATCGTCTGGGTGGCAGACGGATGGTTGTTCTGTGCGGATTATGTGGTTTTATCATGTGAGACATAATCCGTGGTGATGCTCACCATAACAGTCAGGAGGTGTGTCTGAGGTATATGTGTGAGCGTATATGTACATGTACACTCTGTGGAGAGTGTTGGTGCTGTTAAGCAGTCTCCTTAGCTATTGGGCACAATCCCGGATGGGTCGCCACTCCGACGCAGGATACCAGTATGCTGGCACTTATTTTGCTGACGTCGGAAGGATGACAGATGGAGTCAACCCCAGCTGGTATTAATTCAACAGCTGAGTGGGATTTGAGCTTCGGATCCAAAGCGTACCACCCGCACCATTAAGCCAACAGCAGGCACGTGAATATGTGTGTGGAAGAGATATGTATATGTATTCTACCAGTCAAAAGTTTGAGAACACCCCCACTTTTCCAGTTTTTACTGAAATTTAAGCAGTTTCATGTTTCGATGTACTCTGAAATTAAAGCATAGAACAAAAACAATTGCAGATAAAAAAGAAACCATGGAATCGCTTTGTTGAACAATATTTAATCTATATTTTTGACTCATCAAAGTCGCCACCTTTTGCAGATATAGCAGCCAAACTGACTCGTGGCAATCTTTCTACAATGGAAATCAAATATTGTTCGGAAAGTTCTTCCCAACACTGTTGCAGAAGTTCCCACAAATGTGTTGCACTTGTAGGTTGCTTTGCTTTCACCCTTCTGTCCAGTTCATCCAAAACCAGATCGATGGGGTTTAAGTCTTGAGACTGTGCTGGCCATTCCATGATTTGAAGCCTTCCATCTTGTTCTTTTCTTCAAAGGTAGTTCTGAGATCGCCTGGAGGTATGTTTTGGGTCATTATCTTGTTATAGGAGGAACCCCTGACCAACAAGGTGGAGACAGAGGGTATTGCATGGCACTGCAAAATGCTGTGGCAGCCCTTTTGGTTCAGGGTGCCAGTCACTCTGTGCAAGTCGCCGTCTCTGGATCCAGCAAAAGAGCCGCATATCATCACACTTCCTCCTCAATGTTTGACATTTGGTGTCACACACTGAGGAACCATCCTTTCGCCTTCTCTTTGGCATACAAAAACCCTACATGATGAACCGATGATTTCAAATTTTGATTCATCGGTCCATAAGACCTTCTTCCAGTTTTCAGTCGTCCACTGGCGGTGCTTCATGGCCCAGGCAAGCCTCTTTTTCTTATTTTACCATCGTAGCAATGGCTTTCTTACTGCCACCCGACCTGTCAAACCTGCAGCTCGAAGTCTTCTCTTCACAGTTGAAACTGAGACTTAATTACTTCGACCAGTGTTAAGCTGTGGTTGGAGTTGCTGTCCTGTAAGCCGCCTATCACGCAAGCTGTTGACTCTCAGAAACTTGTCTTCTGATTGTGTTGTGGCTTTGGGTCTGCCAGACCTCTTACTGTCAGTTTCCTCCAGTTTCCAAGTGCCTTTCGATGGTGTAGGAAACTGTACTCACTGACACCTTGGCTTACTTTGCAATTTCTCTTAAGGAAAGACACACTTTTAAGGGTTATAATGGTCTGTCTGTCTTCCTTTGTTAATTGTCTTTTTCTTGCCATTATGATAGCAATATACTACTTCCTGCAGTGCAATATTGTCCAAATAATGCTTCAGGTCAGGTTCGATCTGTGACCTGCTACAGGTACCATGTAAACCTGTACTAACCTGTTCCATGGTCGGGTTGTCGGCGACTAAACCGTCTCCCCCACCAGGTTTTCTGGTGAGGAGGGTGTTTGGATATGGACACCCAGCAGGATTAAAAACAAAACCTGTCAAAGGGCGGAGGAGCTCCTTGTGAGCCAACGGCCATCCATATCTAGTGCCCAACTGTGTCTGCGGACGTCCTCCTGCAGTTGGGTTACTTCTTATTAGGAGGTTGGTGGCAGGATTTGCACTCCAGCCACCGTAAAACGCTTCATTCCGCAAAACGCAAAAACGCTAAAAAATCTGAAAACCCACTCCGTGGGAGTACCTCCTGTGCAGCTTCCCTTCGCAGGGCAGCTCACCGGATGATGGGATTGGGGCAAAGCCTTCGGGACCCCCAATCTTTGATAGGAGGGAAACCACGGGGTAACATCCCTGGGTCAGATTGCGGGAGAGTGTGTCGGAGTGGTGCTGAGGTGTCGTCCACCAGACGGCGGTCTCCTTGGGTTAACCTGAGGCGGTCCCTTTGGGTGGGTGCCTGGAATGTCCTATCCCTAAGAGAGGATGATCACCTGTCTCTGTTATCATCTGAGCTCAAGCGTTTGGACATCGGGATTGCAGCTCTCTCTGAGGTTCGGAGACCGGATTGCGGCGAGATAATGGTGGGTGGTTACACCTACTATTGGTCTGGTCGCTCTGATGGTTACCATACCCAAGGAGTTGCTGTAGCTGTGTCCAATAAGCTGACCCCAATGATAATTGAGGTAACACCGGTCAACGAGCGTATTATGAGATTAAGGATTCGTCACTCCTTAGGTGTCATTTCCCTGGTCTCTATTTATGCTCCGACTGAGGCGAGTGATCTTACCGTGAAGGATGCATTCTACGCCACACTCGAGTCTGTGGTTGATCAGTGCCCCAGACGAGATACACTTCTAGTCTTGGGGATTTCAATGCATCGACTGGAGCTGATAGGGATGGTTATGAGGTGTGTGTTGGTCCCCATGGGTCAGGAACTATGAACCAGAATAGCACTAAGTTCCTTGACTTTGCAAGAAGTCATGGACTTAGGGTGGCTGGTTCATGGTTTCAGCGCCCGCAAGCTCATCGCTGGACTTGGTATTCCAACGCTGGCGGTGTGGCAAAGGAGATTGACCATGTCCTCATTGACGGTCGTTGGAGGATGATCCAGAACTGCAGGGTCTACCGGAGTGCTCAGTTCCTCAATACTGACCACAGGCTTGTTGTAGCAACTCTAAAGCTGCACCTTAAATCCTGGAGAATGGTACCATCCCAGCCTAGGCTGGATGTTGCCAAGCTCAGGGATGAGAGAGTAGCTGAGGAGTTTGCGAACAGGCTGAGTGGACACTTGGGGGTCTGGGTGCTTTGGGGGTCCTGAAGAGTTGTGGAGCACCTTCAAGACCACCGTCCTTGATGTTGCCGGTGGATGCCTTGGAGTTCACCGCAGGGCAAAGAAGAATTTTGTCTCTCAAGGGACACTGGATACCATTGACCAGAGTCGCAGGGCCAGGCTGAATGGCAGAGCTGAGCTGTTCAGGGAGCTGAGGCGTAAAACTGTACGTGCACTGAGGGTGGACAAGGAGGCCTATGTGCGAGGAATCTGTGAGGGGGTGGAGCATCACCTGTGGACAGGTGATTCTCGTCCCGCTTACAGGTGAATTCGCGCATTACGTTCATCCAAGCCCATCCCTCGGAGCACTGCAGTTCGAGCAGAGAGTGGTAGGCTCTTGACAGAGGAGTCTGAAGTGAAGGCCCGCTGGGCCGGTTACTTTGAGCGGTTGTACCAGGCTGATCCCCCAACTGTCGAGTTGGACGTCAAGGGTGTTACAATCCCTGTTGCTGACCCTCGAATCAACTGTGGTCCACCATCGCTTGTGGAAACACGGGCTGCGGTGAACCAGTTGAAACGGGGCAAAGCTCCAGGGATCTGTGGCATCCATGCTGAACTTCTCAAGGCTGGTGGAAATGCTGCACTCGCGTCGTTGCATGCAGTTTTGTGCTCTGCCTGGAACACAGGCATCATCCCAACTGACTGGAAGAGGGGCCTTGTTGTCCCTCTCTGGAAAGGGAAGGGTGATCGCCAAGACTGCAACAACTACCGAGGGGTGACGCTGCTCTCAGTGCCGGGCAAGGTCTTTGCTCGGATAATTCTTGATAGGGTTCGCCACCATCTGCTTGAGCACCAGCGTCCAGAGCAGTCAGGCTTTACACCAAAGAGGTCAACGATTGACCGTATCCTTGCTCTTCGTGTCCTCACTGAACGCAGACGAGAGTTTCGGCAGGGGCTGCTTGCAGCCTATGTTGATCTCTGTAAAGCGTTCGATTCAGTGAATCGGGATGTCCTCTGGAGGATTCTTGGTCTTCGTGGGGTGCCACCGAAACTGATCGATCTGATGTCTGAACTCTACTCTGGTACTGAGAGTGCTGTGAAGTGTGGTGGTACCGCCTCTGACTTATTTCCAGTTGTTACTGGAGTTCGTCAGGGATGTGTACTTGCCCCCACACTTTTCAGCACTTGTATGGACTGGATTTTTGGGAGGATGTCGGAGAGATCAAGTTGCGGTGCATCGTTTGGCAATGTCAAGATCTCGGACCTTGATTTTGCAGATGATGCAGTCATCTTTGCGGAGACTTTAGACATCCTCTTGGGGGCCCTCGAGGTGCTGAATGAGGAGTCGGAGCCGTTGGGATTACGGATTTCTTGGGTCAAAACAAAGATCCAGGCTTTCGGTGACATCTTGGATGCTGCTGTCCTGTCTGTGTCTGTTTGTGGTGAGGATGTTGAGGTCGTGGATAGATTCACTTACCTTGGCAGTGATATTCATGTCTCCGCAGGTTGTGAGCCGGAGGTCAATAGACGTCTGGGTCGGGCCTGGGGAGTCATGGATTCACTGGATCATGGGGTGTGGCGCTGCCGGTACCTGTGCGGGAGGACGAAAGTCCGAGTCTTCAGGTCCTTGGTACTTCCAGTCTTGCTCTATGGGTGCGAGACTTGGACTTTGACCAAGGATCTGAGACGGAGACTTAATTCCTTTGGTACCAGGTCTCTTCGGAGAATCCTTGGCTATCGCTGGTCGGATTTTGTGTCCAACGAGCGGTTGCTGAGAGAGACTCGGATGAGATTTGTTACCTGCATAGTCCGTGAGCGTCAGCTGCGGCTGTATGGACATGTGGCTCGTTTTCCTGACGCTGATCCTGCTCACCAGATTCTCTCAGCGAGGGAGTCTCATGAGTGGAGGAGGCCAGTGGGCCGACCACGTGCCTCATGGTTGCAGCAGGTTGACCATCATCTCAAGGAGATGGGGATGGGCCTGGCATCTGCCTGGGGGATGGCCAGACGGAGGCCCCTGGAGTACCGGCGGAAAGTGGACGCAGCGACGCGCTGTTCTGGCACATGCTCCCATACCTGACCTGAATGCTTCAGAGGTTGGAGCAACATAGTCTGTTCCAACACTACTTTTATATAGACAGAGGGTTTGCAACTAATCAACAAAAGTTGGGACACCTGTAGGAATTGTTTGCATCAACTTTCAACGCTTAATTTACTTCCATTGCTGCAGAACAGCTGCAGTTGCTCACCCATCACTTGTTCCCTGAAAACGGCCTTTTTTAACAACTCTGAAATTTACATTATTTTTCAGTTTTTGGTAACATAAACGTCTTTTTTTTTAACCTCTGGTAGTTTACCACTTAGCTTTGTACCATTTCAGGTTATTCACTGGACGAGAACTGCTTAAATTTCAGTAAAAACCGAAAAATGGGTGTGTTCTAAAACTTTCGACCAGTAGAGTATCTACATATACAAACAAACAATGAGACCATACTCTGTGCAGAGCCTTGGTGCTGTCTCAGTAGTCTCCTTGGCTAGTGGGCACAATCCTGGACGGTCACCCCTCAAACACAGGAAACCAGCAAGCTGGCACTCATTTTGCCGACCTCGGAAGGATGATAAGCAGAGTCAACCCCACCTGGTATTAATTCAACAGCCGTGTGGGATTTGAACTCAGGATCCTAGGATCCCAAGCCCACCACCTTAACCATTTTGCCAACACCATGCATGCATGCATAAATACATACATGCATAAATACATACACACATACAGTAATAACTATATATATATATATATATATATATATATATATATATATATATATATATATATATATATATATATATATATATATATTTATCTTGCCAAAACGAAGTTTTTGCAAGATATGTTAGTCAGCTTGTATGTTTTATTATTATTTTTTTTTTATTTTTGTTTGTTAGTCTGTAATCACGTATAAAAAATTCTGCAGAGCACAGTTATCATTGGAAATTTTTGTAACTTCGCATATCAGAGGCCGAAAGAGGTTCCTTTCAGTGCACAAAATTTTGAAGGTCAAGGTCAAAGGTCAAGGTCACTTTGTCGCAAATCAGGGGAGTCGACGAAACCCTTATTTTTTGAGCAATTTTGATCGGATCGTCTTCAAACTTCATGGGAATATAGTTCATGATCTGGTGCTCAGCTGATTAATTTTTGGTGGCGATTGGCCTTGACCTTCATGGTAAGCGCCTGAGGTCAAACATATTTGACACCAAGGTCAAATTTTGAAATCTTAGATACCATATCGCGTAATGCCTCATATGAAAGCGCTTGACAAGTGCTTTCCAGATCTGTCAAAAGTTTGACGCTATGATGTCATTTGATGACATCATGACGAAAAAAACGGATTTTCATGAAAATTTTATTTTTTTGTTTGTCTGTAATCACGTATAAAAAATTCTGCAGAGCACAGTTATCATTGGAAATTTTTGTAACTTCGCATATCAGAGGCCTATAGAGGTCCCTTTCAGCGCATAAAATTTTGAAGGTCAAGGTCAAAGGTCAAGGTCACTGTCGCAAATCAGAGGAATCGACGAAACCCTTATTTTTTGAGTAATTTTGATCGGATCGTCTTCAAACTTCATGGGAATATTGTTCATGGTCTGGCGCTCAGCTGATTAATTTTTGGTGGTGATTGGCCTTGACCTTCATGGTTAGCACCTGAGGTCAAACATATTTGACCCCAAGGTCAAATTTTCAAGTTTTAGGAACCATATCGTGTAGTACCTCAAATTGAACACCTCGATGAGTGCTTTCTCGATATGTCAAGCTTGAGACATTATGACGTCATTTGGTGACGTTATGAGGCAAACGCATATTTTTCATGGTTACTCTGTAGAACGATTCTCATCGGAATCTCTTGTAGGCAGATATTCCTCAAGGAGTCGCTCCTGGTGAATAGCAGTTCTGTTCACCTCAGTGTGACCTTAAAGAAGTCACACGTGGTCACCTTTTGGCCACATACGGGTCACCCTGAGGGTGACATTGGTTTATTTTTATCTTGCCAAAACGAAGTTTTGCAAGATATGTGAGTCAGCTTGTATGTTTTTTTTTTATTTTGTCTGTAATCACGTATAAAAAATTCTGCAGAACACAGTTATCATCGGAAATTTTTGTAACTTCGCATATCAGAGGCCTATAGAGGTCCCTTTCGGTGCACAAAATTTTGAAGGTCAAAGGTCAAGGTCACTTTGGCGCAAATCAGGGGAGTCGACCAAACCCTTATTTTTTGAGTAATTTTGATCGGATAGTCTTCAAACTTCATGGGAATATAGTTCATGGTCTGGCGCTCAGCTGATTAATTTTTGGTGGTGATTGGCTTTGACCTTCATATGTTTTTTTTTTTGGTCTGTAATCACGTATAAATCACTCTGCAGAGCACAGTTATCATTGGAAATTTTTGTAACTTCACATATCAGAGGCCTATAGGAGGTACCTTTCAGCGCATAAAATTTTGAAGGATAAGGTCAAAGGTCAAGGTCACTTTGTCGCAAATCAGGGGAGTCGACGAAACCCTTATTTTTTGAGTAATTTTGATCGGATCGTCTTCAAACTTCATGAGAATATTGTTCATGGTCTGGCACTCAGCTCATTAATTTTTGGTGGCGATTGGCCTTGACCTTCATGGTTAGCACCTGAGGTCAAACATATTTGACCCCAAGGTCAAATTTTCAAGTTTTAGGAACCATATCGTGTGGTACCTCAAATTGAACACCTCGATGAGTGCTTTCTAGATATGTCAAGCTTGAGACATTATGACGTCATTTGGTGACGTTATGAGGCAAACTAATATTTTTTATGGTTACTCTGTAGAACGATTCTCATCAGAATCTCTCGTAGGCAGATATTCCTCAAGGAGTCGCTCCTGGTGGATAGCAGCTCTGTTCACCTCAGAGTGTGACCTTAAAGAAGTCACACCTGATCACCTTTTGGCAAGATACGGGTCACCCTGTGGGTGACATTATTTTTATTGTATTGTCATTACTATATTCATATATATATATATATATATATATATATATATATATATATATATATATATATATATATATATATATATATATATATTTCTTCTTCTTTCGGCTCCTCCCGTTTGGGGTTACCACAGTGGATCATCCATCATGATCCGCATAATGATTTGGCACAGATTTTACGCCGGATGCCCTTCCTGACGCAACCCTGGTCGCCTCTTACGACACAGGGATATGGTACACCTATTCTAACCGGGGTATACACCGGCCCAGTACACTGGTACTCACTTCGCCGACCTCGGAAGGATGACAGGCTGAGTCAACCCCCTGGGGTATTAATTCAGTGGCCCAACGGGGCTTGAACTCAGGACCTTTTGGATCCCAAGCCGCTGCCCTAACCACTGCGCCAACACCAGGTATATATGTATATGTATATATATATATATATATATATATATATATATATATATATATATATATATATATATATATATATATATATATATATATATATATATATATATATATATATATATATATATATATATATATATATATATATATCAACATGGAAGGATGAACAGAAACAACAACAAAAGAGCATTTGAACAGACTAAGTACATAATGCAGGTTTTGCTTTAAATAGTGGAAGTTTAGTCCCAGCCTTTTCATGCACTGAGACACAAGTGGAAGGAGTGTTTTTAAACTGACAATAGTCATCGCCTGAATTTGATTGATTTGTGCAATGAGAAGGCCAGAACTATTCTGCAAGTTTCAGGCTAGGGTCAAGTTGAAGCTAAGGTAGGGTTGGCATCAGATGGAATATTGGGATTGCATTACTGATGTGAGAATTTGAACTTGCACAGAACAAAATGCTGATCACCTCTTTTGAAGAGCAGTCTTCACAGAAAAGGTTTATGTGGGAGTACCAGGTAATCAAGAAGCAGATCTTTGTTAGCAACCGAGATCGGGACATCAAGTAGGCAGGTGGTTGGGTAAACAGGATGACAGATGGACAAACATTGTCTGCTTTTCCAGGACATGAGCCTTACAAACCCACAATTGAACCTGTGGTAAACTGCGCAACTAATCTAGCACTGAAGATAAAGTTTATTTGAGTAAGGCAAACATTTTTTGTATTGTAAGTCCATGTGGAATGTGCTTTTGATGTTACTTTCGAGTGAACCTTCTTCAAGATATTCAGTGACGATTATGATTACACTTTAGCTCGATAGATTAACTGTTGAATCCTCAAATGAAATACGAGTCAAAACAAAAGGTTTTTATTCTCACCTGGAATGGTGTTGTCAAGAAAAAACGCGATGCAGCCACCCACAAACATCTCAGTTGTGAGGAGAACGGTCAGCACTTGGTCCAGCAGCACAACCCCTGCACACAAACAACTTATGGCTTTCCTGTTCCGTGCTTAGCCGCGAGTGCAGAGTGTCAAGGGTAACAAGCAGCATGATATGCCATCTGAACTCTTACCCATATCCACCGGATGGCTTTCCACATAATGTGGCACTGTGAGGCCAACAAACATTGAGAAGCCCAGAACGAACAGGTTTCGAGAAGAGTTCATGTCCACAAACTGTAGGTTTGACAGGCCAACTGCAGTGATCATTCCTGAGGATTGGAAGTGAATGATATAAAAAAAGGAGGAAAGCCAGTAAGATCATTTTGTACACTTTTTAATTCTTCCATAATGTAGTCATGATTTTGTATATTAGTGGTTTTGTACATGATGGAAGTGTTTATCAATATCATAAGGGAGAAGCAGGTTCTAAAATCAATCACTTGTGATTGTTCTTTTTGCCGTTTAAACTGGCAAGCGTGGGTTTAAATCTCGACAGATCTGTAAATTGTCGCCCTGGGGTTTTGCGGGCATGGCAAGGCATCAATGTATGTATCGTCCATTAGAGGGACTTTAAGCCGGAGGACTTGTCTTTCCGCACTGGTTGGTGGCAGAGGTTAAAGATCCCAAGGTGTCTTTCATGAGGAATAGGTGAGTTGGTGCCAGCTCCCTGCACAAATTAAAAATTCCTGCCCAAATCGCCTTCAGTTGAACATCAGCCTTGGCCAGCTTGTTCGTAAAATATTTCAATGGAAAAAATTCCCCTGACAACTACAACAGCCTTGATGGGAATATTTTGAGCTGATAAAGAACTAGTCATTGTAGTATTAGTAGTATTAGTAGTATTAGTAGTAGTACTCATGGTGGTGGTGGTGTCATGTTTTTCTCATTTAACCATTTCTGACAGACCTAAAGATTTATTGACATCGGCATGAAGTGGCTCTGATTATGATGGAGAATTTGTATTTACTAATGCCATTTTCATTATGTTATGTTTGTTGGCACTGACCGAACAGTGTACAGAAGAGTGCGCCAAGGACAGGATCAGGGAGCGAGGTGAACAGGGCTGTGAATTTGCTAATAGTTCCCAATAAAAGCATGAAGAATGCCCCGTACTGCACCACCCGTCGGCTCCCGACCTGCACAAACACGCAGAACACTTTAGTGGCACAGTGGACGCCATACTTTACAAATTTATCGTAAGTAAGGCACTATCTTTAACAGGACAGTCATGGAAGAGGCTTGCCTTTGTTAAACCCAGGACCCCGATGTTTGGACTTGATGACGTTGATCCATTACCCGTTCCAAAGAGTCCTGTGATGATGCAGGAAAAGCCTTCCATGCAAATACCTCTGTGAAAGAAACCTATAGTTGTTAGTAAGTACAGCAAACTGATTTTTTTTTTTTAAAGTCGTTCCACACAATGTTTGATGCAGATTGGACTTGATGACGTTGATCCATTACCCGTTCCAAAGAGTCCTGTGATGATGCAGGAAAAGCCTTCCATGCAAATACCTCTGTGAAAGAAACCTATAGTTGTTAGTAAGTACAGCAAACTGATTTTTTTTTTTTAAAGTCGTTCCACACAATGTTTGATGCAGATAGTCTGTGGGCTTATGTAAAAAAAGCAAAATTTTGGGTAGATTCTTGGCCCCCATGTTTAAACATATCTATAAACCTCACTGATTCAGAAAAAAAGGGTGCCAGTTTTTCTATTAGCTTTTAGGGCTTCCATTTTGAATTTCAAAATGGCTGCCGATTTTACCCTATATGTATGATTTTTCGGTATTTAACGTTATTTTGAACATATAATTCAAAGTGTGTGCAAATAGAGTTTGGGTACCAAATGCATTGTAGTTGAGACAACTGTTCATCTGAACTCTGTTTGCATGGATATCAACAGGTTTGATGTTAATGTCAAGAAATATTGGTATGAATGTGATACTTATTACTGGTATCTGACGAATATTTTCTGCTTGCAATATGATGCATATCTACTGTGAACCAAATAGCTTACTGCTTTATTTCAGAAGACCAAAAATGCACAGTGGACATCCCATCCTATAAAATACTTAAGGCATTGAAATTTATGGCAACTTGTTAATTTCACTTATGGTTATGATTCCAGATTAACCATGGCGTCCTGTGGAGAACCATCATGTAAGAAGCGTGCAACTAAACCTTCCTTCCATTGACTTTCGAATCTGCTTGTTGTGTCAAGAAGTGATTGGCATGCATGAGTTTGCCTAAACCAACAAAATTCTCATGGCACCTGTGGGGGAAAAATTTATATTAATGTATTTTAAATTGAAACAAATGGAGTTTCAGAAATGTAACTTTTATGCTGCAAATTAAATTGGCTGTCATTTCTGGCCAAAAGACTTTTGCCCTAAATGATAAGAAATGTGTTGTTCTGGAGCAGAGTGACCGAGCTGATAAATGAACCTTTGCTTAGAAAATGTACGAAGTGGCTTTTTGTCTAAAAGACACGTCTACAGTCTGGGTGAATATCCCCCAACCTCTCTCTCATGGAAGTATGAAATATTTTGAAAGGCACATTGTTCTCAGTACAAGCACGTGAGGAAGTATAGTTTCTCAGTGGCTTGTACTCCTTGGAACTGACCAAGTACCAAGTTAGAATAAAACTCTCTGATGTAATGTAGAAGTGAATTGAATCGGGTTGGTCTAACTGTTCACTAAAGTAAGAATAAATGAAATAGAACCAAATAATATTGCAATCAAATGGGGATTCTTAAGTTCATTGTACAAGGGTGAGAAGTGTATGGTGTATAATTAGGAAATAAATTATTTCACAAGGAAGGACTTGTGTGGACATCAGTTTTATCAGTGTCAATAGGGTTTTTGTAGGATTTTATAATCAAATCGGACAAACGTTAAACTCTGTCTGAAGTCAAATAGGATTCCACAATCGGCCAGTTAGAATCCTTCAGGAGGACAACGATCACAACAAGGTGGGTTTAAAAATCCACATCACACCAGATGGATCTATTCATCCCACTACAGACAAGAGCACAGTGATAAAGTTTCTGGAAGATCTGGTGGCCAATGACACAGCTCAAGCTTCTGCACAACCTGCCGAGTTTGTAGAGGGATCTGAGACATGTCTTGTAGTTTATGGAATGGGAGTGATACAGGAATTAATGGCAGTCAAAAATTTCAAGACTTGCAAAGAACGTGCAACACCCTTTGTCACACTCATTGACTCAAAGGCTCGTGGATATTGTCAAGTGAGAGTTATATTTGATAATTACACCAAGAATGCATCACTGAAGGAGCAGACGAGAGAGCGGCGGAAAGGCAAGCTGAAGGAAACTAAATCCTACATTTTTCAAGACTCAACAGGCATCAAAGACAAAAAGATGTTTCTCGCCAGCAGCAGCACAAAGGATTCACTAACTCTCTACCTTTCCCATCAGCTCATCTACTATAGTACCGTCAAGGTTATGACTGCAACACGGAAAGAGGTCATGACGAATTATGAAGTTGAAACAATGACCGGTGTCAGCACACAGGAAGAGGTGGACACTCTTATAATTTATCATGCTGTAGAAGTTGCGAGCAATGGAATGAATGTCAACATATATTCACAAGACACTGATGTGCTACTTTTGGCTGTATGAAGAACACCACTGGTCCACTACTTGGCAACCATTCTGCACTAATCATGGGCACAAGCGAAAGACGACAGAAAGTCTTCCTACAGCCTATACATGACAAGCTTGGCCCAGAGAAATCAGCAGCTTTGATCAACTGGCATGCTCTCACAGGCTGAGATATGACAGGACATATCCAAGGGAAGGAAAAGAAGGGGTGCTTTACAACTTTCCTGAAGGCAAGCCCCACCATTCTGAGAGCACTTGCCGATCTTGGCGAAGGGGATGAGCCATCTGAAGAAGTTCTTCGTGGTTGTGAAGAGTTTCTTTGCTCTCTTTTCTCTCCAGTTGGAGTCCACTTTGGGCAAGCAAAGATGCTGAGATGATTTTTGTTCAAGCAATTCACAGATGAACAAGGAGTTGAGAAACTGCCACCGACTCAGCGAGCATGGATTGAACATGTACGCCGTGCCCATGTCCAGTGTAATATCTGGTGCCAGGATATGGTACTGAACCCAACTTTTCTTGACCCTTTGACCTTGGGCTGGTGAAACCAAGACAAAAAGCGACTGATTGTTCTTTCTCAGGTTGCACCAGCTCCAGTCTCAGTGCTGCAGTTCGTCAGGTGTAACTGTGAGACATCAAAGTGTTCAAGAAGGTGCTCATGCAGAGGAAACAGTGTGGTCTGTACCGAACTTTGCAAATGTGGTGTTGAAGGCAACAGCTGTACGAACATAACACCACCAAGGATTGGCGAAGATCTAGAAGATGATTGAAGCAATGACAATTATAAATGTTTAATCGGTAACATTGACACTCCTGATTCATACATGTAGCATTTTCATACCTTTGAAAAAAACTTATCCATCTTCTAATTGAATAACCGCCCAAATAAATTTATATTGAATTACGTGCTCTATATTATTTCTGTTAAATGTTTTGGAGGATTGGCAAAGAGTGTTCCAATCATAAATATGTTGTTATTATTGGAATCCTCCTGTGCCAAAACATATGATTAGACACCAAAAACATCTTCTTATGTCTATTGGTTCAAAAGTAATGGCATTTTACATAGAAAACCCCTGAAATCAGGTGGCCATCTTGAATTTTTTCCAATATTTAGAGTATTTCTAGTGCTCTTAGTTTTCTTCGAATGAATCTTTGTCCCCTTTATATGAGTTTAGATAAAATAAAATAAATATTGTATGACATTTGAATGGATAGTTACGGTTAATTTGCAATATTATTTTTAAAAGAATATTTTC
Organism: Eptatretus burgeri; assembly: GCF_056783735.1. Lineage (NCBI taxonomy): Eukaryota > Metazoa > Chordata > Myxini > Myxiniformes > Myxinidae > Eptatretus > Eptatretus burgeri. The sequence goes on from NC_140965.1 coordinate 83,296,952, forward strand.
GGCGGTGGCCATTTTGAAATTCTAAATGGAGGCCCTAAATGTTAATGGAAAAACTGGCACCTTTTTTTTTTCTAAACCAGTGAAGTTTCTAGATGTGTTTAGACATGGGTAACATGAATCTACCCCAAAAAATGATAAATCCAGAAAATGTTACATAAGCCCATGGAATAAGAGCCCGACGGTGGTACCAGCAATAAGTGATAAACTTTCTCCTCAACCCAAAATACGAGTTGATGGTTTCCAAAATAATCTAATAATTTAATAAAAACAATGTCACCCGCAGCGTGACCCGTATCTTGCCAAAAGGTGACCACGTGTGACTTCTTTAAGGTCACACTGAGGTGAACAGAGCTGCTATCCACCAGGAGCGACTCCTTGAGGAATATCCGCCTACGAGAGATTCCAATGAGAATCGTTCTACAGAGTAACCATGAAAAATATGCGTTTGCCTCATAACGTCACCAAATGACGTCATAATGTCTCAAGCTTGACATATCTAGAAAGCACTCATCGAGGTGTTCAATTTGAGGTACTACACGATATGGTTCCTAAAACTTGAAAATTTGACCTCAGGCGCTAACCATGAAGGTCAAGGCCAATCGCCACGAAAGATTAATCAGCTGAGCACCAGACCATGAACTATATTCCCATGAAGTTTGAAGATGATCCGATCAAAAATACTCAAAAAATAAGGGTTTCGTTGACTCCCCTGATTTGCGACAGTGACCTTGACCTTTGACCTTGACCTTCAAAATTTTGTGCACTGAAAGGGACCTCTGTAGGCCTTTGATATGCGAAGTTACAAAAATTTCCAATGATAACTGTGCTCTGCAGAATTTTTTTATACGTGATTACAGACAAACAAAAAAAAACAAAAAAAAAAAACATAGAAGCTGACTAACATATCTTGCAAAAACTTCGTTTTGGCAAGATAATAAACGTTTTTGGAAGACCGATGCGTCCTAAAGACCAGAGGTTGGGAACCTTTCCTGATTCTGAGGGCCAAAACAGCCATTGTTAAACATCGTGTGGGCCTGATGTATGCTTTGGATTCGTTAGAAATTTAAACAGCACATACAGATATGCAAAAAAGTAACTTAACGAATCGTTCTGACTTTCTGACTTCTGACTGAAAATTAAGGCACTCCGAGTCAACTTTCTGCTTCTTAATGCCTTCACCATTCTGTCAACCACGACCAATGAGAAAACAACATTCACTGATTTCACTGCTTTTTGTCTCAAATTGTCCAGACTCTTCTTTATAATAGGCAGTTGGAATACAAAATTATTCCTATTCTTACTGGCTTTTATCTCAAATTATAAGGGTGTACACTGGCTTTTACACTACATATAAGGATTGTTGAGAAGCGAGTCGTCCTTCCTGTTCATTTCCTGCCAAGACTGATGCTATCACTTGAAGCTGTGAATATGCTTATATACAACTTATGAGGATTAAATAAGTGATTACAATTATTGGGAAATACATTTTGTATGACTTTTAATGTTTCTACATAATTCATCTTCATTACCTCCATATATACGTGGCTGCTGAGGCACTTTCATTGGCTAGGCCGCTGGGGGTTACAACCTGGACGGGCCACCACTCAGACCACAGGATGCTCGAATGCAAGTTCAGAAATATGTAATTTGTTCAGGGTGCTGCTGATAGCTTGTCTTCTCTTTGGGAAGGACACTGTGGGGCCTTTAATGTACATTAACTGATGCTCGCAAATGGGAAACCTAGTTTAACGTCCATCTCCAAGGGACAGAACACACATTGATGAATCGCCCTGAATGCAAAAATACCAAGATGCCAGTTTTTAGCTGGGTCGAGATTGGAACCCAAGCGAGACAGTTCAAAGGTATGTCTGCATATCTTCACGTTATCCTGACAGCCATTCCTTGATAAGAGCTATTTAAAACACTGAACAAAATACTGAACACATCAACATGTGGGCCAGATCAAAACATGCCATGGGCCACATATGGGCCATGGGCCCAAGGCTCCCCATGCCTACTCCAGACAATCATGATGTCCTTGCATTGTGCACTGGTCTTGTGCCATCCTGCATGAAGGTGTTTACATGTCAGATGAAACTGTTGCTAATGGGAATTACAAGTGCACTATTTTGATAGATTCTCAACTTGAGAGGTGAGCTAAATTTTTTGCCAACTTTCTGCTTCAATGTTTCTTCTGTTGTGCTGCTGTAATTTATTATGGATTGGGAGGTAATGGAAAGATCGCAAAAGGTACAGACAATGCCGAAGCATTTCCTCTTGCACTCAACGGGGCACATACAAGAATACCGGATATGGAGACTCAAAACAATTATTTATGCTCAGACCTGGTTCCTGATTGGCTCTTCAGACTGCTGTTGCCAGCAATATACACCATGGCTATGAGGCAGCAAGGGAACCGAAGACTTTCCACAATGATGCAGCAGGCTCTAAAGGCCCAGTCACACCTTGACGTTTTAGCCAACGTATGCCGATTTTTTGAATTTTTTTTCTAAAACTCTGGCACACGTTGAATACGTTATGGGTAAGTTTTGATAACATTGAGAGCACGCTGAAAAACACTGCCATACATCGTTGTACGCTGGCTTTAAATGTTGTACTTTTTGGTTGTCCTCAAATTTTTTCATGCTTGAAATTTCACGACGTATGCCGGCGTATGACTCACACGTTCCGCTACGCTGGCCACAAGTTGTATGCACGGTCTGCGATCGTTGACAGACGTCAACACATGCTACTTGTAAGTTAATCATAAGTTGAGACACGCCGAGGTAATGTTTAGCGTACCCGAAACTTATTTCTATCCTATGATTAGCGTGTTGTTGGCACGTTACGCGATCGTTGCCACACATCGACAGACGTTACTTTTAAGTTACTCATAGGCTGAAAGACGTCGGTATAATGGATCGTCCTTGCGTCAGTGTCCACGGCCACGGCCAGGACACTTATTTGCAGCATTCTTCAAACTTTTCTTCGGCATGACGAGGATGTTCACACTTCGATGTCTAGCTTGGCGATGATTCCAATTGTCCATCGGCAGCGTCTATTTAAAATAGTCGAGTTTGAGCGTTTTAACACGTTCAGAAGAAACGCTTCAAATTTCCAAACCCCAGTATCAAAAAACAAAGGCGAGTGACAGCAATTTAAATCGTTCATTGTAAACAATGAAAATAGTTTAGTGGTACCGTTTAAAAGTCGTTGAGTGTAAAAAAAATCCAATTGTTGAGCGCAAGCATCTACTTTCAATAGTGGGGTTTGAGCGATTTAGCACGTTCAATAGAAACGATTAAAATTTCCGAGCGCCAGCGTCAAAAAACAAAGGCGAGTGACAGCAATTTAAATCGTTCATTGTAAACAATGAAAATAGCTGAGTGGTACCGTTTAAAAGTCGTTGAGTGTAAAAAAAAATCCAATTGTTGAGCGCAAGCGTCTACTTTCAATAGTGGAGATGCAGCCATTTAAATCGTTGAGTTTATCATTTAAATCGTTAAACGCAAGGACGATCCATCATAACCCAAACCCTCCCCCTCACACTCACCTACTACTGCCAACATGAACAAACTACTACTAACACTAATACTGATACTGATACTGTTACTGCTGACATGGACATCGACTCAAAAGGGACTCGAAAACACAGTTGGGTTCCCTTTTATGAGCAGCATTTTTATATACCAATTCCCAAAACCGCTGGGAACACGTCTTTATATGGCAGTTGTTAGCTAGAAACACGTTAATTTTTTTTTTTTTGTCGACCGGAAGACGTCATTGGAATACGTCTACATACGTCGATGTGTGTTGGGACTACGTAAAGAATTGGTTCAAAGCACGTCAAACATAAGTTAGAAATAAGTTTCGCGTAAAAAAGACATTACCGCGACGTGTTTCGACTTATGAGTAGCTTATAAGTAGCCTTTGTGGACGTGTGTAAGCGTCCACATATCGTGTGTAAAAATTATCCCCATTGCATGCGGAACGTGTGTCATACGCCGTGTACGTCGTAAAATTTTGAACATGTTTAAAATTTCTTGACGTACTCTACTTACTACGACGTATGATAGCGTACTTTAGCGTTGTACTCACGTATACCAAACTTACTCATACCGTATTTGACGTGCCCCAACGTTTTAGACACATTTTTCTTAGGTCGGCATACGCTGGCAAGATCGCCAAGGTGTGACCGCGATGTTGACACTTCCATTTCTACGGCAGTTATGATTCGAATCGTTGTGCGTCAGCCTTTTAATAGGCTACGTCACGACATCGTCGGCGATGCGTGCAACGCGCTATGCCTAAGTTAGACTATCGTTGGGCATCAGTTGTGTAGGCCGACAACAGGTTCAGCATTTGTTGGTATAAGTTATCTATAACACAACGAAACGTTCTGTGTCTGTTACCAATGCGTTATACATAAGACCAAGTCGCTATGAATACGTCCGAATCTTTAAAAAAAAAACATCAAAAGTTCAACGTAAGCCAGCGTTTTACATACATTTTAATACGTTGCCATCGCTGGCTAAAACGTCAAGGTGTGACCGGGCCTTAAGCAAGTGAAGTGTTTGCACACATGTTTTGTTTACAAAGAACAGGAGCTTGTGTGTGTATAAATGTGGCATCAAGAATGCATAAATGTGCCAAGCTCTGTGCATCAGCCACAATCTGATACCACTCGGCATGATAGTCATCTGCACATTCAGGATGGTTCAGAAAATTCTGGCCAAATGCAGAATTTGTGCATGTGTGGGCTGGTTGTGTATTGTGGCATGTGTCTTGATTGCTGCGAATTGCCAATGGAATGTGCTTCTTGATATGGTCTTCCGGTCTTTGGGATGTACGTACTACATATTTGGCATCACACCAGCACTGAAATTCATAAATAACATTATTCAATTCTGTCATAAAGAGTACATCTTTTTGAACTCATAAGAGCATTTCATGAGGGATAATTATTATTGGCGTTGCAACTGAGTGATAGCAGCATCATATGGAATTGTGAAGGAGCCGTGAACAAAAAGTCTGATTTCACGCAATTTAATTCCAGACTATAAGGCAACAAAAGGTGAAATTTTTTGAAAAGGGGTGCAGACTTTCTATGTGCCCTGTACATGTTGTTGAAGATTAACTCCATCACCCATGTTGCAGCATTCATCAATTCCACAAAGACCGATGACTAACTCCATGGTGGTTCAAAGTTGCCTTGGAATAGCAATGCCACGCAAATATTGATGCCTTCCTTGAGTGGAACGTTTGTGAACAAGCTCGAGATGTCAAATGAGCACATGTTCACAATGTTGCTGTCCAACTCCTATTCACGCATTGTTTTGGCAAAGGTGAATGAGTGATAGTGTAATTGGAGAGTTCATCAAGAACTACTTGCAGGAGATAAGTCAACCACTTAGCCAGTTCTTGTTGCACAGAGCCTGTCATTTATAGGATTGGACGTTATCGAATACTTTATTTGTGTATTTTATGCGCTGTCACACCTTGACGTTTTAGCCAGCGTATGCCGACGTATGAAAAATTTGGCGAATACGCTGGCACACGTCGAATACGTTGTGGGTAAGTTTTGTATACGTTAAGAGCACGCTGAAGCACGCTGGCATACGTCGTAGTACGCCGAGCTCTGCACAAAATTTGTCGACGTATGCCAGCGTATGACTCGCACGTTCCGCATACGCTGGCCATAAGTTGTAGGCACGTTATGCGATCGTTGACACACACACGTTACTTGTAAGTTACTCATAAGTCGAAACACATCGAGGTAATGTTTAGCGTACCCGAAAATTATTTCTAACCAATCAGTAACGTGCTTTGAACCTATGTGTAACGTATCTCCAACACATATTGATGTATGTAGACGCATTTGACGTCTTCCGGATGACCACAGAACTTACTGAACGTGTTTCTAACTTGCAGCTACCATATAATGGCGTATTGGCAGCGTTTAGGGGAATTGGTATATAAAAATGGGGGTTCACAGGAGGAACCCGTCAGTGTTCCAGACTCCACGGTGAGCAGATTTCCATGTCATCCGAGAGATGGAGGATCCGGCAAGGCTGAGACGAGAATACCTACTCGCTGTCCTCCAACATCAACATGACCTCATCGATTTGACACTGTACCAGTTGTGTGCCAATAGAGCCAGGAGAAGAAGAGGTGAATAGAGGAGTAGGAACTGGGTGACCTCTCCGTCAGAGGGTGAGCGTGATGGTGAGGGTGTGGGTGGTGATGGATCCTCCTTGCGTCCACGGCCACGGCCAGGAGACTTCTTGGCAGCATTCTTCAAAGTTTTCTTCGGCATGACGGTGATGTTGACACTTCGATGTCTGGTGCGGTTATGATTTGAATCGTCGATCGCCACGTGATCGTCGGCGATACGCTGCCGTGCTATGGATAAGTTAGACTATCGTTGGGCATAAGTTGTGAATGCCGACAACACGCAAAGCATTCTTTGGTATAAGCTATCTATAAATTATCGAAACGTTCTGTGTACGTTACTAATACGTTATGCATACGTACAACTCGTTATGAATACACTATTGCATGCCCAAACTGAAAAAAAACATCAATAGTTCAGCGTACGACAGCGTTTTAGACAAATTTTGATACATTGCCATACGCTAGCTAAATCGTCAAGGTGTGACAGGGGCTTTAGGTGAACTACAAGTCTGAGGACACAATGTTAAAGCTTTGGAAATGTCTGTTCTTTTTGCGATATTTTAATTTTGTACCACAAAGCGATTATTCATTGAATAGATAGAGCTAGCCAGAAGTGGTTTTACCTGTTAATGGCATGGATTGGTGGAGGAGGTGCTCCACAGAGGCGGGCACATGCATAATAATCTCCAATGGATTCTACAATCCCGGCCAACACAGCACTGAACATTCCCAGCACGCCAGCGAGGGTCACGTTGGGAATTCCCCACTGCACTAGCAGGCAAAAGGTACAAAATGGGAAAGGAACAATTAAATGGATTTCGAACCTCTGCAATAATTTAAACCTGTGTGCCTTGAATTTCAAATGACATGTGTTTGACTTAGAGAATTCCCCACTGCTCTTTTAGGCATCAAGATTATGGCATCACACATCAACATTCTTAAAATGGGATCACATGTCGAAATTCTTGACATGGCATCATACTTCAAAATTATTGATCGGGGATTACACATCGAAATCGAACTTCTTAACACGAGATCGCATGTCAAAGTAAAATGGCACTCAGTTGAGCGCATACGTCCACCAGGCAGAACAGTTTTTGTTTTTTTTATCACACTGATAGGCCGGATCTGAATCCAGACATTGACCAAAATCTAATCGACTTGTTCTTGTCACCTCGCCAACTGATTGACCTAGTTTTATCATAACTCATCACAACTTTTTGAAATATCATGCTGTATATCGTTTTTCGCACCATCTCTCAATGGTGACGAATCACGTACATTTTTCAAACATTTTGTATCCGACTCTGGATCTAACCAAAATCAAATGAATTTGTCCTTGTCACACACCCAAACTGTCCACCAAATTTCATCTGAATCTATCAACAACATTTTGAGATATCCTGCTCACAGCAAACAGACAGACAAATAGACAAAAGTGAAAACATAAACCTCCATTCACCTTTGATGGCAGAGGTAAAAAATTAACATGGAATTGCGTATCAATTTTTAACCTGGCATTGCACATCGAAATTCTTGACATGGTTGTCCTCTGTTACGATTGTAAGAGAAAGTTTATAAAGTTCCATTTTTGCCATCATTACCTCCGCCACTAAATAAAAGGAGGTTATGTTTTCACCCTTTTCTGTCTGTTTGTTTGCCTGTTTGTGTAGAGGATATCTCAAAAAGTTGTGGACGGATCTGGATGAAATTTGGTAAACAGGTTAAGTGTGTGACAAGGACGAACTGATTCGAGTTTTCTGAAGATCCAGATCTGACTACTAGAATTTTTAAGTGATTCTTCATTGAGTGAAATGGCTAAAAACTATATAGAGCACAATATCTCGAAAAATTGTGAACGGATTTAGCCAAAACTTGGTGGACAGGTTGTGTGTGTCGCAAGGACGAATTGATTTGATTTTGGTGAAGATCCGAATCCGGATCTGGATAGGAGAATTATTTAATTCTTCACCATTGAGAGATAGGGCCAAAAACGATATAGTACTGAAATATCATGATATTTCAAAAATGTATTGGGCCCAATATGTTCTCATGGATCAGACATGAAGTGGCGGAGGTATGCGCTCTACCGAGTGCCCTTCTAGTTTACTCAATGGAATTGCAGTAAATTTCAACAGCGATGATCATTCAAGATCATTTCAAATATTCATGCATACTGTAGATATTAAGCGTTTCACATGTAACCCTCCGTTTTACACTTTCTAATAATCTGTATAATTTACAGAATGAAATGGTAAGAAATAATTTGATGCCCTTTTTTTTTAATTTCCATACAACTATAAGGAAGCAGAAGCAAATGGCGTGCTGCTCTCTCATTGTTGACAGGTGAGCAGACAGATTAGTTCCAGTCATAACCCACTATTTTCTACACCCTCTCTTTTAAACCAGCTCCCTCTATTCTTTCATCCCTCATGCCTTCCCAGTCCCTCCAGAATGCACTACCTCCTGGTTGAATTTCCTAAATCCAGATTCATTTCTCACCTCCACTCCTTTGTGGCTTTTCTCCTGCTTGTGGAGTCTGTTCAATTCCCCTCTTCCCTCTCGGACTTCAGGTTGGTTCTTCCATCCTCACATGTGATCGTTAATATCCAAATTAACCTTTCCCCCACCCCTCCCTATTTATTTGCAAGCTACTATTTTTCCATTACATTTCTCTTCTCTCCTCTTGTTTGTTCTTCCACTTGTGGCCATGTATTTCCCCACTGAGCTCACTGTCATTGCGTTAAAGCTTCTACCCTCAGTCACATCACTCTTCCATGAGCCTACACTTTGTATACCACAACATTTACACAAATTAGCAGATGAAGATGTATTTGGCCGAATATAAACAATCATTGACTGAATTAATGAAAAATATTATTTTCATGCATGAGGATTTTCACATTTCAACTAATTAATCGCTCATCTATTACTGAAAGGTGAAGTGTCAATCCGTGTGCACGTGTGTCATGATTTGTTCAAAAGGATTCTTGCTTGTCGTAAGATAATAAAAATAGTACCGTCAGAAAGCTCTAATAATTAATTTACTTGGTTGGCTCATAAAGTAATCGATTTACTTGGACCAAAAATTTGTGTCTGGTTAATTATATATGATAAACATGGGGCAATACCTCGGTAGCGGCTGGATATGCTATTCAGGGAACCATTGGTAGGCATGGATGACCCACAAAATATGTAATGGAGAAGAAAGTAAACACCAATGGATATTTTTTATTCATGCCGTTTACAAACGTTGGTACATCACGGGTGATAAAGTCTGTGGTCAAGTTTCATCGAAATTGTGTGTGTGCCTTTGGAGAAGAAAGCAAATATATATTTTGGGGGGCAAACCCCCACCCCCGTATCACCCCTTTGACCCAAGTTATTTTTAATGTCATGAACAATCTTTAGCACATCATGGGTGATGAAGGTGGTGGTCAAGTTTCACCGAAGTTGTGTGTGTGGTTTCGGAGAAGAAAGCAAATACATATTGTTATGTTTGTGGGGTAGATGGAGGAATTTCATAGTAAAGGTAGGATTGTATAGTGTTGCATGGTCCGTAGATGAGGAGGAGACATCTCGATGTAAATTAAGTAGGGAAAACTGTCAGCTTAAGATTGTTATGTGTCACCACATGAGGGGTGGTGCTGTGTTACTTAGGTAGGGTTTAAGGCTAATTGATTGCCACCTGTGGCCTTTTCCCACGTTTTTGTATCGACAAAACTAGAAATAAAAGAGCAACATTTTAAACAACAACAACAACAACAACAACAACAGAGCCTAACACTTCTGAGCAGGCAAGAAACCGGGCCTTCCCGCTTCATACCAGCAAGTCATGCCCCCGAGGCTTATTCCTGATCGGTGTGACGTGAGAGAGGAGGAGATGATCAAAGAGCATATAGTTGGTGTGAGGTACGCAATTATGCCAGAGGGTCTCGCTGGCTGGCTTCTCCTTGACACGTCAAAATGGCAGCAAGATTCTCGTAGTTCGTGCTGGTGTGAATTTGTTCACATGCTGGAGCAAGACGCTAGCCATTACTGTTCAGCTGAGTCGTGAAGTTGTACACATATATATATATATATATATATATATATATATATATATATATATATATATATATATATATATAGAGAGAGAGAGAGAGAGAGAGAGAGAGAGAGAGAGAGAGAGAGAGAGAGAGAGAGAGAGAGAGAGAGAGAGAGAGAGAGAGAGAGAGAGAGAGAGAGAGAGAGAGAGAGAGAGAGAGAGAGAGAGAGAGAGAGAGAGAGAGAGAGAGAGAGAGAGAGAGAGAGAGAGATAGATAGATAGATAGATAGATAGATAGATATATATGTCTCTCAGGATAGCTTGGCATTATCCTGTTGCATGTTCAAGGAGGGAAGGCGAGCCATGGTTGTGAGCAGACCCGGTGCTAAGAGAGGAACGGTGTGGCAAGTTCATTCGTGAAAAGAAGCTGCATGGCCGTTTCTAGGCCCTGGCGTTGAATGCCACCACATAAATTACTTCACGTACCCTTCCGACCAAGAGAGCCACTTGGCACCATTTTGGGTGCAGTTTCCCATTCAGTAACGACGAAGTTCAATCACCAAGCTCCAAAAAGATCATCTCTGGATACAGAGCAAAGTGCCAGTATAAAGGGAGGTTTTTCTTTTATTTTACCTTTCCCCTTGTCTGTATTTGAGTCTGTGTGGAAACATCTCAAAATTCGCTTTAGATTTCTTCATGTATTTTTTTTTATTATGACACTGATTTATTCCCATTATAAATATCTGATTTATGTTCATTAAACTCGTTGTTTATTAAATTTGCGTGTGTCTGTCTATTCGTCATGGGTTCGAGTATAAACCCTTGTGCTTCTGTCCTGGTGAACGCCTCTAGTACACGCCTTTGCCACCCTCCATCCCACGCATGCTATAAACTCCAAGGATCACATGTTCCCCTCCGAGGTAGAACCTTTCGGTTTTCCATCCAGGTCAGTGTTAACCGACCATCCACGACAATTGGGTCGGGGTAATTAACTTAACCCCCTGAACACGACAATATTTTGGGGTGTGAGAGGGTTGTGTGGTTATGGTTCCGAGAGGGAGGCATTAAGTGTTTAGTCTTGGTGTCCGTGCTGTCCTGCTTTTTGGAGAGAAAAAAAGTTTATTTCCATTATGAGGCAGAATTGCAAGTGCTACCAATTAGGTAATATTATGAGATGGCTATACCGGGAACCAACAGCTATTATATCTTCAATCGCAGACCTCTACTTAAAGAAATAAATCATGTAATGATGTCATGGCTGTTATGTGTGTGAATTCTGTACTTTTTTCTGTAATACTTACAAGGATATGGCATGCGGAACCAGGGGGCCATATCTACGATGGCCCCTCGTGCATCAGTGCGGGCACCATAACCATAGTCTTGGGGGTCTGATGGAAACACTTGGTAGATAGTCAGGAGGTAACAAATGAGCCAGGCTAACAGGACAGCCATGACAATCTGCTCGGTGAGAGAGAACCAGAGGTAATCATGGTCATTATGCAGATGAAGTTGTTTTATTTTTTTTTTTTTGTATACCTTGTCGAGGCTCGTATGAGAGCAAACACACAACTCACAGCAAGGAGGCATGAGACAAGAGGGGCGGGAGTGGAAGGGACAAAACAGTGGGGAACAGACACATTTGGTGAACTGTGGAAGGGAGAGGGATGAGGATGGGACGGGGAACATGGCGAAGAGAAGATGGACATTACAGGGACTTTCAGGAAGGAAAGCAGGGGAATTGAAGGAAGTGGGCTTGGGTGGATTATCGGGGGTAGAAAAGATCGAGGATTTGGATGGGGGAAGATAACAGCTGTTTTGAAAGCCTGGAGGGAAGAATGGGAAAGAATAGAGTGAGGAAGTTTATTCCAAAGGCGGGAAAAAAGAGGAATGAAAGGGTGAAGATGAGCAGTGATTCGTGATTTTGGTAGTTTTACCAGAAGGGGGTTGTTGGCGGACCTTGAGCGCCCTGTGGAAATGTGGTGGGGACAAATCGCAGAGAGAGCAGGGGGGGCAAGGCTGGAGAGGAGTCGGTAGAAGACAGAAAGACCACCGACCAACCTGCGGTGATTGAGTGAGAGGCCCAAAGACAGCTTCATTGCGGGAGATGCCGATGATCTTAAATGCCCTGGTTTCGACGGTGTGAAGCCGAGTAAGGTGGGAGGCAGGAGCACCAGCCCAGAGGGGAGAGCAGTACTCCATCAGGCTACGGACAAAAGCTTTGTAAGTGGTCAGGAGCTCAAGAGGGCCGAGGAAGGACTTTGCACGACGTAGGATTCCCAGTCGGCGACTGGCTTTTGAGGCAAGGTTGGAAATGTGACTTTCCCAGGAAAGGTCATGGCAGATAGTGAGACCCAGAAGCTTGAAAGAAAAGACTTCTTCCAGAGGATTGTTGAGAAAGTGGATGGGGGGTTTTCTAAACGGTCCTTTCGAAGAGACATAGTGAGAGTGTGAGATTTGTCTGGATTGAAAGACATGTTCCACGTGTTGGACCAGTTTGTGATTTTATCCAGATCTGCAGTGAGCGAAGAAGCTGCTGCTTGCCGGTCTGAGGGATGACAGATGGTACGGCAGAGGGTGGAGTCGTCGGCAAAGAGAAATAGAGGATTTTCCAGAGAGTCGGAGAGATCATTGATGAAAACCAGAAAAAGAACAGGGCCCAGAACGCTACCTTGAGGAACTCCAGCCTGCACAGGAAGAGGGGATGAAAGAACTCCATTTAGGGCCACACGTTGACTGCGACAGGAGAGGAAGTCTGTGAGCCATGAGTGGAGATGGCCTTGAATACCATGGGAAGAGAGTTTGGTGAGTAGGGCAGGGTGCCAGACTGTGTCAAAAGCATGTGATATGTCCAGGGATACGGCTCGGATTTCTTGTCTGGCATTGAGGACCTCCATCCATTGATGGGAGAGCAGAAGCAGCATTTCCAGGGTAGAGTGACCTGGTCTGAAACCAAATTGATGATTGGAAATCAAGCCATTGGAGAAGAGGAAGGATTTCATATCTGAAGTGATGATGGATTCCATAACCTTGCTGATGATTGGGAGAAGGCTGATTGGTCTGTAGTTGCGGGGATCTGTTTTTGCACCTTTTTTATGCAGGGCAGTGATGTTAGCAGACTTCCAAGCAGATGGCAGATGACCTTGGGCAAATGAGAGGGTGAATAGAACAGAGAGAGGGTGAGCAAGAGCAGAAGAGCAGGCTTTGAGGACACGTGGGCTGATGCCGTCTGGACCGGTTGCAGAATCTGACTCGAGGTTTGAAAGCAAGCTCTCCACCTTGTCAGGAGAAAAGGATACAGAGTCCAGGGACAGTTGGGTGCGACTGGTTAAAGTGGGTAGAGAAAGTGAGGAGTTTAGGACACAAGATTTAGCTGCAAACATCGAGTTTAGACATTCAGCTTTATCACGTGTGGTATCAGCAGTGCGGCCATTTGAGGTAAGGGAGGGGATGGAGGGGGAACATACACCAGAAACAGATTTGATTAAATGCCACCAGGATTTTGAGGAGGGAGAGAGGTTTGAGAGTTCAGACTTGAGATGAGAAAGATGTTGTTTTCAGGCTCTCCTGAGGGTAGATACACACTTGTTCCGAGCTTTGTGGAAGGAACTGAGATTGCCCTCAGTTGGGTTTGCTTTCCATGAGGCAAAGGCAAGTTGTTTGAGGACAACTGCCTCGCCACAAGCTTCAGTAAACCAAGGGCGGGAGGAAGGGTAGGACAACTGAACACGAGAGGGGATAAATCTGTGCATGAGGGAGAGCAAGTTTCTTTGAAAGAATTCCCAGGATGAGTTGATGTTTGAGAAAGTAGTGATGAGAGACCAGTCTGTGAGTTTGATGGCTGCTCGGAGACCCTGCCAGTCAGCTTGAGTGAAATGCCAGACTCGACGGCGGTGAGGTGGTTCTCTGATAACAGCCAGAGAGATGTCCACTTTGACAAGGACGTGGTCAGCAGAACCGATTTTGAAGAATTATACCCTTTCGGTGCCACCCAGATATCTCTATCAACCAGCCTGCATCTCAGTTCAGCACTTAGATCTGTTTTATGACAAAGGCCAAACAAGACAAGTATAAATTTAGTTAAAGGTTTCGGGTTCAGGTGCAAGTACCGAATTCAACATTCTGATTTCAAGTCTGGCCACATGGTTGTAAAATCATTCTTCCTATAAACGTCGACATTAATTTCAAAGATTCTGCGAAACAATTATAAAATGAGATGCATAAAACCCCATAAACATATGTATACTGCATGAGTAATCCCTTAGACTTTGAGACACACCATTAAGGTGGCCACAATCCTCTCTTGTGAGATAGTTTGATAAATCTCATTGACTCCCTTCCCCTACATACTGGGAACATTCGGAAGATCTGGACTCTTTTCATCACGATCCCGTTGCCTCGTCTAAATGTAGGCACCGGGAATGCCACATTCCGTAGATACTGAGATAATAGGATGATGAGGAGTATGGTCCTGAGTGTGGAAGAAGACAAAGGAAAGGGGACATTGAGCACATTACTGTGGCATACTGGATGATAATGAACAAGTATACTTCAGACTGAGCCTATATCACCTTGCTGATATGGAAGCTGTTGCTAATTCCACCAAAGAAAGAGCGGTCTGCATTGGTGGCACAAGAGAATAGAAATTCCGAGAATAAAATGGTTCAAGTTATCCACTGTAAAAACAAATCACAAAGCGCTGATGTTTCAGGCCTTGCCCTTAATCGGAGCAAAACAGGGGCAAGGTCTGAAACGTCAGCGCTTGGTGATATGATATTGGAGTTGATTTTGACTGTTTTAATGATTGCAATATTATCAGTTACATTTGTCGTTTCACACAATGTTGAGGCCCCTCAGCAATATGTGAGCAAATTTAGAGAGGAGATGTTGTGAGAAGATGTAGCAAGAGTTTTTTTAAAAAAAAAAAGAGAACGGAACTCACAGGACAGCGATTCCCCAGTGCTTGCCTGCCCGCTCTCCTGCTGCCTGGAACACTGATAAGCCAATGAGGGCCACAGTTGGTGTGACAGTGATTGGGCCAATTAGCGCCAGTAGAGCACCGGGGAGACCAATAAAACCAATGATCATCTCAACCAAGCAGGAGATGATAATGGCTCCTTGGATCTGGCAGAAGAAAACATTAAGTATAAGACATTTAAATGACATCTCAAAATTAAATCCTTTCTACATATATGTCTTTTGGAAGAGCTGTGTGCCCAAACTGTCGAACGTTCAGATGCTGGGCAGTGAGGTGACATTAGACATATGAGGCGCCGCGAGGATGAGTGATGTAAGGGCCACATCCGCCATTTTGGAGTTAATGCCATATTGCACTATTTTTACCCTTCTCCTATCATCCGAGCCTATCATCATCATATCATTAAAAAATGTCGCTTACATCACTCCTCCTTGCCGGGCCTCATATATATATATATATATATATATATATATATATATATATATATATATATATATATATATATATATATATATATATATATATATATATATATGACAAGCAAGACAGAACCTTGCCAAAAAGGAGGGCAGAAACTACCACAAGTAATTAATAAGGAATGAATGTATGACAGGATTGATGAATGTTGAAATGAAATACGAGATGCAACCGTTTAATGTGACAGATATGCCTTCAAAGAGGCAAAGATGTTTGGTTATAACATGTCATAAGGATCGAGAGTAATTTAGGGGCAGGCCTGATTTTTGGCATACCCAACTGAGGCATACAATGGCCTGCAAAAGTATTCACCCCCTACCGATAATGCCACATTCAGATGAATTACAAATTATGAAGAAACAATTTTTCCAAGTTAACTTTTTAATTCATAACTGAAGAGATCAAACTAAATACTGTTATCGTTGAAGGAGGTTACATGTCAGGAATACCTGGAAAAATATGTACAAATCAAAATTCACTGGTTGCAAAATTATTTTAGCCCCTTAGGTCAGAACTTGGTGGGAGCACCTTTTGCAGCAATAACTGTGATGAGTCTTTTTGGGTAGGTCTCTGCTCTCGGCCGGCTTTACACAGTGAGATGGTGAAATTTTTGCCCATTCTTCCCATTTGAATTGCTCTAGTTCTGCCAAGTGTGATGGGCATCGTCGATGGACTGCAATCTATAAGCCTCGCCGTTAATGCTCAATTGTGTTCAAGTCAGGACTTTGACTGGACGACTCGAGAACATTTATTTTATTCTTATTCAGCCACTCCAGTGTGGCTTTAGCTTTTTGCTTCGGATAATTGTCCTGCTGAAATGTGAATCTCCTTCCCAGTTTCAGATTCATGGCTCACTCGAGCAAGTTTACATCAAGAATTATTCTGGACTTTACACTGTCCATTGGCCCTTCTATCCTGACAAGCTTGCAATTTCCTGTGTGGAGGAAAAATTTATATTAATGTATTCTAACTTGTAACAAATGGGGTTTTAGAAATGTAGGTTTTATGCTATAAGTTGAATTGGCTGTCCTTTTTGGCCAAGAGTCTTTTTGCCCTAAATATTGATAAATCTCTTGGTCTGGAGCGGTGTGGCCTGGGCTGATAACAGTGAACCTTTGCCTCGAAATGTACGTAGTGGCTTCTCGCCAAGAGGACACGTATGCAGTCTGGGTTGGTCGCCCCCACCACTCTCCCATGAAAGTATAAAATGCTTTGAAATGTAAAATTGTTTTAGTGCAACCACGTGAGGATGTATAGCATCTCAGTGGCTTGTACTCCTTGGGACTGACCAAGTACCAAGTTAGAATAAAACTCTCTGATGTAATGTGGAAGTGAATTGAATCTGGTTGGTTTAACTGTTAACTAAAAGTAAGAATAAATAAAAATAGAACCAAATAATATTGCAACAAATGGGGATTCTCAAGTTCATTGTGTGCAGTGAACGAGGGTGAGAAGTGTATGGTGGATAATTAGAAAATAAATTGTTTCATAAAGAAAGGACTTGTGTGGACATCGATTATCAGTGTTGGTGGGTTTTATGCAGGATTTTATAACCAAATCGGACAAACGTTAAACTCTGCCTGAAGTTAAGTAGGATTCCCCAATCAACCAGGAAGAATCCTTCAACGATCACAACGGGTGGGTGAAAAAAAATCCACAACAGTTGGTGCCGTGACTCGGATTCGAACCGATGTTGTGCGGTGCTCGTGACTGGAGGTGCTTAATCTGCCGGAGGCAATTCCTGGAGGAATGACAAGTGCTTGAGCGGAGGTAAGTGAGAACGCTCTCAGCAGATAACGCATTTCGAACAAAGAAAAGGTAATTGTCAGATAATTTTATTGATAGAAAGAAGAGGTAGCGGAGAGAGTCCGTTTAAAAGTACACGATAAGTATTGTAGTTGTTTTGGAAAAGTGCTGGAGAAGAAGAGGAGTCAGATGAAATGAGCATGATGAAGTGACATGCCACAGACTGCGCAGAGGACGTGTGAAATATAGGTTTGCATTGATACTTACCTGATAGGAGAGATACCGTGATCCGTGAGTTCAGGTGTAATTCTCAGGGCGAGGCCTACCCATTGCGCTACAGGAGGGAGGTTGAGCCTTGCGATTTCCCCAAATGTGGGAAAGTCGACCGTGAAATTTGTAGAATGCAGGAGACGATTGACCGGCTGGGTGTGTGGCTGGTGATTTGCATTGAGATCCATGTGTTGCTGAGAGTAAAAAATGAAACTTGTGCGAGTCCAATATTCACTGCAATGAAATGTGTTCTGTTGGGATTTTGATGATATATTTAACAACTAATGAAACTTCAGGCAGAGTCGAAATAAAACAGCCTGGCTGTTCGTGGTTTGGTGCTCATAATGTGAAGGTCGCAAGCTGCGACTGTACAGCTCGCCCCCTCCACTGGATCTGTGGGGGGGGGGGTGTCATGTCTCTCCACTGAGTCTGTGTTTGAGTCTTAGCTTTAGCTGTGAAATTTGATTCATAGGCAGATTCAAGAGGGTGGGGATATTGTGTCGAAGTGTGCATGCCGTTGGCAATGACTTTAAAATGATATAGAAATGTGATTGATTTGGAGGACATTTTATGGGGTTTTGCAGGCAAAAAGGAAGTCTGAGAATGGTCCCGTGGTCAGATGATAACACTTTAGAAGATTTAAGAATGTCCTTCACGGATTTCTGTTAAAATTTTGATGAAAAATTAACATTTTAAGGTTTTGTAAAAATATTTGTCACGTGACCAGAAGCGATTCTATGAGATGCAATGCTCGTTAGTGTGTGTGTTGAAGCCATGACAGAGTAATGCTAAACTGTGGGTTTTGCCTGTGTTAGAGTTTTTCTTTTTCTTCCCACCGGATGTGGAGATAACTTCCTGTTGTGGTGTTTGTGGCGCACCCTCTCTACTGAATCTGTTTAAAGTGAAGTCCATTTGGGGAAAACGTATTAAGTTTTACTGAAAAGCCATAGGGATTTTGGATAAATTGTGAAATAACAATTGTGAATGTGGGATATATTCGGAACGTGAAGTCTTGGGAGTTGAGCTCTCGCTGGCATTGTGATGATTTATAATTACACAACCCGGCATGGTTGAGTGCTGGGCAAGCTCTGAGGACGTGTCAGAAATGTTTCGAAGATTTTGATTCAGATGTAGAAACGCTATTTGGAATGATTTTAAAAATGATTTGATGATGTTTAGCACGTGGGGCGATTCACAGATATATAATTGATGATGCCCTCGGATGGACGTTGAAATATTGTTTTATTCATCTGCGAATGTTGAGGTTGCCTGAACTAGTGCTGGGAAGGAAATGGCAAACAACTCAGTGTAACCCTTTGATCGATTCAGTCAAGGTAAATTCATGATTTAATTGGATAGACGCTGAAGATTTAATTTTTGATTTATGGATTTTAAAAGAAAATATTTTATTGTCTAGACAAAAAAGTTGTTTTAGAAAGATTGGATGTTTATTAGTCTGAAGTTTAAGATGCCTCCCCAAGAGATAAAGTTTGGGGAGGGTGTAGCTACATGTGTGGACGGAGTGTTTGAGCTGCAATTTAAATGATATTCGCCTGACGACAAATTTGACAAATGATTTGAGATTTTTTGTTAATCTGTTAATTGAGGATAAGGAAAAGTTACTGAGAATTAAATCAAGATAATAAAAATGGCAGTTGCTCTGGAACTATTTGTGAATGAAACTGTAAATTGTTTAGCACATGTGAATGTTAAAATGGTAACTGTGCAAAATCGATTTGGATTTGGTTCTTGAAGAAATAGATTACTTTCATATTTTGGGATAAATGATGGAATATTTTTGTGAAAAGAATTATTGATCGCAAATTGGAACCCTGATAAAGACTGTTTGCCTTTACATGAAAATAGCAAATGAGATGAATGTTTTGAATAATCGATGTTAACTTTGATTTTGTTTGTTTCAGAGTGTTGAACGCAGTTAAACCATACAATGTACAATTTCGTCCAAATGAAGCTTGGAAAGAACTTCCACCGAAAGATTGAACGATGAGAGAACCCAGATTTTGGTGATTGGGCATTCAACACATGATCATGAAACTGTACCCCTTCCTGAGGAGATAAGATGGAGCAATGTGGGGAAAAAGAAAGAAAAAACCCACTGAGGAGAAGGTTGAGCAAAGTCTTAACATCGGCGTTGTGTGGTGCCTGCATGGAGGAATGTTCTCAGCCACACTCTCGATTGCCGCTCTGCAAATACATCGTTAACTTTCTGTGGTTGCTTCAATGTACGACAGGCATGGAGTTCCACACTGCGAGTCCTCTGCAACATGTGTTCAATGGTGCGGGTGGGGCGTCATGCTGCAAAGTGACTGCATCCAACGTGCACAGCTCGCTTGGTGAAATCAGGCCTGATTGCACGGACTGCTGCTGCGAGGCCCCAGGCTCTGTTGGGCTGGATCTCTGTTCACCTCTCGAGTCCTTTTTGTCTCCTTCAACCCAGTGTCAGGCCCAAGCTCGTACTTACCAACATCTATTTTCTCCTCAGCTCAAGGAGTGCTTTGACTGTGTTTATATGAGCACTCGCTGCCATTGTTGATTGAACTTGAGTAATGGAAATCTTTTCTCCTTCAGGAACGGGACATGGTAATCATGTGTAAGAAAATTATTCAAATTTCCTTTAAAATATACGGGGGAGTGTGGAGGAAAAATTTATATTAATGTATTCTAAATTGTAACAAATGGGGTTTTAGAAATGTAAGTTTTATGCTATAAGTTGAATTGGCTGTCCTTTTTGGCCAAGAGGCTTTTGCCCTAAATGATGATAAATGTCTTGGTCTGGAGCAGTGTGACCTGAGCTGATAACAGCGAACCTTTGCCTCGAAATGTACAAAGTGGCTTCTTGTCTAAAGGACACGTCTGCAGTCTGGGTTGATAGCCCCCACCACTCTCCCATGAAAGTATAAAATGCTTTGAAATGTAAAATTGTTTCAGTGCAAGTACCTGAGGAAGTATTAGAATCTCAGTGGCTTGTACTCCTTGGAACTGACGAAGTACCAAGTTAGAATAAAACTCTCTGATGTAATGTGGAAGTGAATTGAATCGGGTTGGTTTAACTGTTAACTAAAAGTAAGAATAAATGAAATAGAACCAAATAATATTACAACAAATGGGGATTCTTAAGTTCATTGTACGAGGGTGAGAAGTGTATAGTGGATAATTAGAAAATGAATTGTTTCTCAAAGAAAGGACTTGTGTGGACATCAGTTATCAGTGTTGGTGGGTTTATGCAGGATTTTATATCCAAATTGGACAAACGTTAAACTCTGCCTGAAGTTAAATAGGATTCCACAATCAACCAGGAATAATCCTTCAACGATCACAATGGGGTGGGTGAAAAAAATCCACAACACCTGCTGATGAAAAGCAGCCCCGCAACATGATACTGCCACCACCATGCTTGACAGTAAGGATGGTGTTGACTGGGTGATGTGCAGTGTTTGGCTTACACCAGACACAATACTTTGAATTTAGACCAAAAAGTTCAATTTTAAATGTCTTGTCTGACCATAAAACTTTTCTCCTGCAGTATCATTAAGATGATTTTTCACAAACTCCACATGACATTTTTAATGAGTCTTTTTCAGTGATGGCTTCTTTCTTGCCACCTGTCCATCGAGACCAGTTTTGTGAAGGGAACAGGATATTGTTGATTGATGAACACTGACCCCCATCTCAAACACAGAGCCTTGCAGATATTTCATAGTCATTGTTGGGTTTACAGTGACATCCTGAACCAGCTTCCTGCTTGCCCGGCTGTTGAGTTTGGATGGGCGACCTGATCTGGATAGTGTCTGGGTGGTATGACACATCTTCCACTTCTTAATGATGGATTTCACCGTACTCAAAGGAATAGTGAGTGACTGAAATCTTCTTATAACGCTCTCCTGAACGGTGCTTCTCCACCACTTCATGTCTGACTTCTTTGTAAAGCTTCTTAGTGTTCATGTTTGCCTTGTTGGGTGACCAAGTGAGCTGCACCTTAAAACTCCTTTTATAAGTGGGGGAGCTTAATTTTTAAGTTAATCTCCTGATTACATACAGGTGAAACCTCTTACACTTATTTTTTTTAACCTTTCAAACAAATAACTTGCTCCTGAAGTAATTTAGGGTTAATTATGCAAAGGATTTTAATACTTATAGTATAATACTTAAAATCATCTGATTTTCTCTGTTAATCTAACTTATTCACATTTTGTCTGCATTTTTTAGCTATATCACGTTGGAGTAGTTTGTGAAGACTCTATATGTTAAGTTTGATTTGACATCATGAAATAAGCTCAGGTGGCATCAAAATGTGAAAACTTTTGGAAGGGGTGAATACTTTTGCAGGCCACTGTACAATTGGAGCCCCAAAACAGGTTTCTCCATCGTGCTGCTTTGCTGGGGCTTTTAACAAGGGTATTCAGGAGGTGAACTGCAAAGAAATAGCACTCAAAATAGGTAAGACATCGGCTCATGGTGTGCTGACCAATGAAGTACACTTGGCAATAAATGCATCTTCAGCAGATGTATTGTAAGTCCTTAACTCCTGAGGTTCCTGACCACATTGATGAGGAAAATTTACCGGATTTGTATCAGAAACCCATTGCTTCCTTGTATCTGATTTTGACAGTACCTCTCACCACAGCATCATGGGAGAGAAGCTTTTCTTCCCTGAAATCAATCAAATAACTATTTACATCTATTGTTGCAAGACCAGTTGACTGCATTAGCAAGTTGAAGATTATTTCCTGCTGTCAAAGTACAAAAGATTCATTTCTAACTCTCTTTACATATGAATACACACAAACTGGAGGATTCACAACATAGTCAGTTCAATACCTCAAAATTGTTCAATTGATTATTTGTTACCTCTGCCACCAAAGGTGAACAGATATTATATTTTCACCCCTGTTTGTCTGTCTGTTTGTTGTGAGCAAGATGTCTGAAAAAGTTGTGGACGGATTCATACGAAACTTGGTGGATAGGTTGGGTGTGTGACAAGGACGAATTGATTCAATTTCGGTGAAGATCCGGATCTGGATACTGGAATTTTAAAAAGTGATTCTTCACCATTGAGATATGGGGCCAAAAATGATATCCTGCACTGCATAGTGTGATATCTCAAAAAATTATGGACGGATTCGGACAAAACTTGGTGGATGAGTTGGGTAAGTGAAAAGAACAAGCTGATTAGATTTTGGTTTTGGTCCGGATGCGGATCCGGCCTATCAGTGGGATACAAAACGTAACTTGTTCAGCTTGGCAGAGAGGTATGTGCTCTACCGAGTGCTGTTGTGGATTTGCTGCACTTTTGCTCTTCAAATTTATTCTGTCTCAATTGTTAGTAGTATTACATTGTTTACTCACGTTTTGTGAATGCTAAGTTTGATGTGTCAACTATAGGATATATTTAATCTACAAATGGCTGTGTTTAATGTAATCCTCGATTTAAGGAAATTATACTGAGTGATTTGTAATACCACATGATAGTTATTAATTTGGACAATTAGCCAAATTTGACCCACAGATTGTTGAACAATCCAAACTGGTTTTGTGTGGGAAGGATGACAGAAATGGAGATGCATACAGGTCTAAGGAAATATAATTAAACAGGCACAAGACAGCACAATCATGGGAATCACATGTAAGAAAATCATACCACCTGAATGTATAATTTGAGAAGTGTCTGCTTGTTGGTGGATTTGTTTGTGTTTGACTTCTGTGCATTCTGAAACCGCCAGACGAAAATGAGTTGAAAACTGGTGGTTGACCTCAAAGGGGATTGGGAGGGGGGGCGGGGGGGCACCGAGAATGTTTTTGGCAGTCAAAAAAAAACTCAATAGTCCCAGGGGTTCAAGCGGGGGAATTGCCATCCCAGATTTCCTACCTTGTGTGCTTGTTTTAGTTCTGTGCATTCCTGAACCGCTGGGTGGAATTAGTTAAAAACTGGTGGTTTCACTTGGGGTGTTATAATGGTTGACTTGCCCCACAAAAAATATCATACTCCTGAGAAAATCAAAACCCCCAGGGTTCAGGGTGGAGGGAGGATGCCAATTCTCTCCATGCAAATTTGCATCGTATAGCATCACTTCATTGAAGCCAGTATTTAAAGTCAAAAGTAAAATATGCCATCAACATCATCGAAGTGGGGGAATTAACTGTCCACAAACCAAACAATTCACCTTTTATTGTTCATGACAAGACCTTCTGATTCCCAAAGCTCAGGCGTGACCAGACAAGGAAAACGTTGTCATGGAAATGTGATTTTCTGCTGTGGGCTTTTTTGTGGTGTTCAGTTGAACGATTGTGGGAATTGGTACTTTTGGTTTGTTAACAGGAAACACCAGCAAAATTTCAACAACCCTTCTCTCATTTATCTAATGAAGGCACAATGAGTGGGTACAAAAGCTTTGATAAAGAGACATTTTTTAGTATGCAAATAAAACCTACTCGTGTCATTTATTCTACTGACCATCTCCAAATCGATTTTTCCACATTCTCTGAGAATGATTCATCATTTAAAGGAAGGATTTATGTCCACCACTACCTTGATGTGATTCTGGGTCAGTAGCTAGTCTGACATCACCAGTCTTGAAACCCAGTCATTATGCTCACAATATGCAGGGTATGTGATGTTATTTATCTCTGCTGGTCCTTCTTCCGTTTGTGTTTATTCCAACGCTTAATTTCAAACTTTTCCGATTATATTATATCTTTCAATTCCACCTTTGTCCTCACCAGTAAATGTGTTTGTTGTGTTAGTTCCTATGGACATAGTTCACTGATTCACTGGTTTGTGTTACTGATGAAGCCACCAAGGTAGAAGCAATGCTGTCCTGGACCGGTGTTGATGTGTATTTGTAAAAATTCTCATGATCATTGTACATTCCTCCTTTTAGATGGTGATCCATGGAAATGCCGTCTGCAGCACCCACTTTTGGGACAACAGATTTGTGGACGATTCTTATGATTTATTCTTTTCTTCCCATTCTAATTTGCTACCATTTATTTATTAGGGGGCAGAATAGCTCAACAGGTAAAATGCTTGCTTCAAAGCTGTCGGGACCTTCGTTCATCCTTGATGTTGCCATATCCAACTGAAACTTCCATCTGGTCCATCAGCTGGGGGTGCTCTATAAAGGAGCACCCAATCAGTCCTTCAAAGGTGACTTCCCGTCGACTTAACTACTTGCTTTTCCTCACCTGTGAATGCTTTTAAAAAGATGAACCCTATGTGCTCTTCCCTAATAAAATTTAAAGTACACTGCACCTGTTTCTTTGCCACTGCAAAGTTGCTCCGAAATCTGAACAATTAATCTTTTGAGCATCAACGAATGTATATTCTAAAACAAGCTTCCAATGACTCCATGTGGTCATGGAAGGGGTTCCAATGATGAAACAACCAGACTCAGTGGTGTAATGGTTAGGGTGGTCGCTTTGAATCTGGGAGGTTTGAATCCTGGTCGACTAACACTAAATATTTTTTAAATGGTATCTGCTGCTTCCTTGCTTGAAGCTCAGCATTTAAAGAGGATAGAACATGGACAAACAACCATAGGTTAGCAATAATAGTACAAGCTTATGGCCTCCTCTTATATTAGAGTTCCTTGTGATGGAACATGCTGTATATTATAATAGTAACATCTGAAAATTTGATGATTTTAGGAAAAGGTAATGCAGAAGGAAATTATTTAAAAATAAAAACAATCTCGTCATTATGGAGAGCAAGATAGAGGAAATAGCTGAGTGAATTTACCTCTCTCATGCGTGGATGCCATATCTCTGATGTGTCCACTTCAACACCTGTGTGGTTTCCATAAATCTCTTCTGTTTTTTGTGAAAACAAAGTTCCAATGTTAAGCATGCTTTGTGATTGAGAAAATAAAGTAAATCAACTAAGCTGATTTATTAAAATAATTTTTCAAAGCAGAACAAGAAAAAGAGCAATCAGAGATTGCAGACCCTCACCAGGACTGCTTTCATGTGGTGAATTTTGTGTGGCATTTGTGTACTGCTGTGTTACCTAATTAGAACTGCCACTTTATAACTGTTGGCAGTGATGACAGGGTACCAAGACGTCCCGCTTTGATCAGACACCTGACCCTGACCTACGATGTTATATTTATTATTATTCATTATTCAATTTAATTTAGAATGGGATTAAAATAAATTCAATTCAAATCAAATGGAAGACCAAATAGGTACAGTCCTGCATTGGAGTCATCAGAAGGAACCCAAACAAGCAAAAAGCAAAGTTGAAGTCATCAGGAGGAACCTGGATAGGATTCACATTTCAGCTGTTACTCTTCTACCCTCAAACCCATCCAGACACAGCCAAGTGAGCCTTATTAAAAAAAAAATAAACCAAAAAGAACCCATATCAAAAAAATGAAATAATTCTGGCTGCCAGACCATTCGTCTGATAAAGATGAAATTAAAAACTTGTATTCCCCATCAATACTAGATCATAAATGCGGTTTCATGTCAATTGATTAAGCAATTCCAGGGAAAACATTATTTAACATTTTCTTCAATCCAATATGGCTGCCAAACT
>NC_140965.1:83328174-83485674 GCF_056783735.1 Eptatretus burgeri
TCAGAAGTACAAAGCAGCCGACCATGGCGGGTGCTGACCACAACCACACTGCAACCACAACTACACACGCATCACCAGCAGTCACACACGCAATCTGAACTCCTCGTATAGTTTTTATACCACTATACTCGCTGTCAAAAGAGCTGCAGGAGACGTGTCTCGGTGTGGAATCTTCTGAGGACCTTCTCCTTCCATTCATTCAGGCATTTACGTGTGAGGTCTCTCTCGAAGGCCAGCTGTACCAGTTGTGCCTTGTGTGCATGGCACATGGACCGTCGATGGTCAGTGAAGACATTCCTCAATGTTGAGAATGAGTTTTCACACATGGCAGTGGACGCACCAAATGTTAGTCCAAGTCTCATAGCAGTCACTACACTTGGCATGGCTTCCAGCGTTTTGTGGTATGTTGAGAGGAGTTTTTGTGTTGTCCATCTCTCGTTTGGCTGCTTTTCTGTCTGTGAGCGAATAAACTGCTTTGCAACCACACACTCTGTTTCATTGATGGTTGACTTTGTTAATGTCATGATGTGCTGGAGCAAGTGGGGATCCAAAAACGTGCCATTTTCAGGATTCAAGGCAGCGAGTGAACCGGCGAGTTGTGTGTTGCGCTCACTGAAGCGCTGAGCGATCTCGCCAAGCACAGTGTCAATTGCGCTGTAAAAAACCCTCTGCAGTTCCGTCTTGTCATTGTCGTTGTTTTGTCCTGTAGTCTCCAAAACTACAAACTGTTCCAAGTTCTTATGCATTGTGCGTCTCCGTTTTGGTGGTGTAGGTGTAGAAGTGCATCGTTGGCCTTGTTCCTCAAATCAGTGAACTCATCCTCAGAGCGGAGTTTCTTCACGCACTCTGTAGCACTCGCCACCAGTTCCAACCCCGTTAGCAAGTCCATGTCCTCTGCCTGCAAGAGTCTGTGAGGGCCATCTAACATCATCAGCAGTTTTTATACAAAGATAGCAATGAACATGAAGGCAGGCCCAGAGACTTCCCCCAAAAGCCCAATAGCCTCCATCCTCATCTCTGCACCGTAGGCGCGCTCTGCATCTATCTCCGACAGTAAGGATGTGATATCCTTAAAAGATCCTATGATCACAGACACGGTGGCTAAATGTCCCGTCCACCTCTGATAAAGAAGTCGTTTTAACCGCTCACATTTATACTGTGCAGCAACAGTGGGCTTTCTGAAGAATTTGTACAGGCAACAACAAACCTCGAGGAAATCAGTGACATCTTTCTCTGCTGCCAGTGCGTGGATAACTACCAGATGGAGTTGGTGATTTAAGCAGTGCACATAGGGGACTTCTCTTTCCAATATCTCTTGCAACAACGTTTGCACCCCACCGTGCTTCCCAGCCATTACCGAAGCCCCGTCGTACACCTGACTTAATATTTTTGACGTATCAAGTCCTGTTTTTGGCAGCTCTGCAATTATTAGGTCTGTCAATGTTTTTGCATCTCCAGCGTCGGCTGTAGCTATTGTGAGTAGATGATTGATATGTTCTCACATTCAGTGGGGTCCCTCGTCCCATCCACCTTGATGGTAGGGATCCACCATCCACCAGCCTACTTCTTCCACGATGGCATCCGTCACAACATTACTCAATGTGCAGATCAGTTCATTCTGTATTTCCGGACTAGTATAGCTTGCGTTTCGTGGGATATGCTTTATTATTTCGGCTAGCTCGGTGTGTTTCTTGAGTGTGTAGTTTAAAAGCGAGAGAAAGAGCCCACTGTGCCCGTCTGACATATCGTCAAAATTATCAAGGCTCCCTCTAAAAGGTATCTGATTTTCGGCGAGAAATCCCACAACATTTATAAGAGCAGACACATAGTACTGGTTTCTATTTAGCTGGTCAGCATTGAGGAGTGTGGAAATCTCCTAACCACAATCGATGCACCTCTCATTCTCCTTCCACCTCAAAACGCAAGTTAAATGTTCCTTTGAAGTTGCGTGTTTGTGAAACCCCTTGTCTTTCTCAACGGCATGTTTCCAATTCCGGTAGCCTTGCACTGTGAAAGTAGAGTCCACTGGGCCACGTGCGGTGTTAAACTTCCTACATGGATAGCAGAATGTTGCATCTGTCTGCACACTGTATTCCAGCCATTCATTAGTCTGGTACCACGAGGACACAAACGAGCGACTCTTGTTCTGCAACAGATGGCCGGGGTTCCGCTGTAGAACAACTTGATTTGATCTCTCACTTCCAAGATCATCGGGAAGCGGCTTGACAGTCACACCCGACCCCGAGGCCGCCGCCGAGCGTGGAAACTCGGCTGTCTGCGCTGGGGCTCCAGCCGCAGGGCTAACGTTGCTGGCTTGGCCAGGTTGGCCAGCTTCTGTCGGTATTTCATCGACATGATCGTCTTTTCCTACTCCAACTCCAACTCCAACTCCAACTCCAACTCCAACTCCAACTTCTCCCACAACATGTCTTTCATCATCTTCTTCATTTTCGTCGCTTGCATTTTTTTCTTTTTTGAGCCATTTTCGTATATCCATCATCCACGTCTTTTTCTCGTGCTACAAGCTCGTGCTCTGTGATTAGTCCCTCGTGACTCAGTTACTAATCTCGTGACTCGCGAGATTTGACGGTTGACGGTTTTATTTATTAAATGATGCATCCACCAAAAACAGGTTTTATCTGCATCATTTCAAATGTAAGCACGATTGCAAACACATATTTTTAATTTTTATTATAAAATTACTTTTGTAAGATGGAGGGTTGATGGGTTGAGAATGTCACGTGGTGCACGTGCACTTCAGCTTTAATTATGTAAATTTATGTCTTTTCCTTAATCATATTATCATATTATGACTATACAGTAAGTCCTCCCTAACCGGAAGTTCGCATATCGTAGTTTCGATTATTCGTAATTTAGTTTTAATGACCAATTTTTCAATTATCGCAAACGTTTTATGCCTATCGTAATGTCATTGCAAGGAAAAACGCAAAAAAGTTTCAAACTGTCTGCAAAAAACAACAATTACACAGGATGCGCATAAACATACTTTCACTTTACTGCGCATGTACTGTATGCTGTACTGTACGTATTCTCTTCACGCTCGCCTGCATACCTTCCAGTATGAATCCCAAGCGACCCGCAAGTCTTTAGCTGAGCACACCTCGTTTCAAGAGATAACGAAAGGCTTTCACATTGAAGGTGAAATTGGATATAATTAAAAGACATGAACGAGGTGAAGGGACAACGGAAATCGGCCGCGCGCAGCAATCACTGCATCGACTGTACATTCGATCGTTCACAGTTCGGCAAAGATAAAGAAAATATCACAGATTGCGACCAGTTCGAGTGCAACGACACTAACGAGAATGAGAGATGGTGCCATGCACAACATGAAGCGTTTATTATGTGTGTGGATGGAAGATCAAACTAAACGTCGCATGCCTTTATCTCTTGCTGTGATGCAAGAAAAAGCGCGTCGTTTGTGAGGGCATTGACCCACGATTACGTGATCAATTACTTCTCCAATCATGTTGAGAAGTATCTCCAAGGAGAACAACATTGACAACAAATCTTTGCTGCTTGTAGACAATGCTCCTGCCCATCCTCAGCAAATGGAAGACTGGTGTGAAAACGTGCAGGTAGTATTTTTACCACCAAATACTACCTCACTTTTACAGCCTATGGATCAGGGAGTTATTGCTGCTTTTAAAGCCTATTATGTTAAGCATACCATGCTGCAGCTTATCAAAAAAACTGATAAGGACAAGCTATCAATCAAGGAGTTTTGGCGAACATACAACATAAAAATGGCTTTGGAAAACATGAAGGATTTATGGGCGGAGGTGAGTGCCTCCACAATGAACGCTGTGTGGAAGAAAGTGTGGCCTGAGTGTGTCCACAATTTCATGGGGTTTGCTGATGTTCCGTTGATTACAAGTCAAATTGTAGACCTGGTGCAGGAGGCTGGTTTTGAAGAGGTTGACGAAGAGGATGTGGATGACTTACTGGAGTCTCATGCAGAACCCTTAAGCAATGAAGATCTTATGGAGTTGGAACAGCAGTGGGCTCTTGATGAAGAAGAAGATGCTGTGACACCTTCATCCGAGCATCTCACCATGAAAAACCTCAGCCAAATCCTCAGCTCGTTTGAAAGTGCCATAGAATTTGTTATCGAGCAAGATCCAAATCTTGAAAGGAGCATTGATTTTAGCTGTGTTGTTAGTGATGCCCTTTGTTGCTACAAGGAACTTTATGCAGCAAAGAAAAAGAAAGGCATCCAGCCCACTCTCCATGCATTTTTCAAGCCAAAAGATGCAGCACCAACTCCATCCACCATCCAGGATGCTCCTTCAACCAGCTGCCAAGAGACCGTTCCCGCTGGTGAAGAAAGTGACAGCACAGTGTCAAGTGAAGAGGGGGACGATTCTACCACTCCGCAAGTGTGACTTGTCCACCGCAATCAACTCCGTTCCTCCAGCCTCGGGGTAAGTCGCCATGACTCGAGGAGTGTGTTTTGTTTATTTGTGTTTATGTCCAAAAAATTCCGAGCCAAAACACATCCTCCCTTTAACACATTGGTTTCTATGGGAAAATATGTTTTGTTTAACACAGTTTCGCTTATCATAAGGTTTTCCAGGAACGCAACCCTTGCGAAAAGCGAGGACTTACTGTATTACATTTATACCTAACTTAAAACCAATCAGGTGACCTGCTCAATCGGGTCTCCATATCGAATACGCTGATTGGCTATTCCTGAAAACGAAATGATCCACGATATATATAACCACCCACAACATCGACATTCGACATGAGGTCTTGGCTGCCGGCGTTGGTGCTTGCGTTATTATCTTTTATCTTGTGGTCTTGGACTGTATTGTCTTGCCAATTGCTTTTGGAGATGCGCTGGCAAGCGCACACTTATCTCTTGACTGTTATTCAAAGAAGGATATTATTAAAGAACAGTTTATCCAAGAAGGCCTTATTATTCACCACGTTGAACATCTGGAATCAGGGTTTTAGTTCACACAGGTGAATTCTTAAACAGCAAGTTCACAGTGGGCGCTCATCCTTAAACACTAAGTTGTTCACAGGGTGCAACAGGGCATAAATGGGTGGCGTACAAGTGGGGGGGGGGCACCAGATGCGCCATGGTGGGGCATTGCACCCAAATACCCCCCCTCGCGACGGGCCTGGGTGAGAGGTGGCAGGGGACGGTGGGGGGGGGGGGTTCAGAACAGGGACCCGACCTTGCCCAGCAACGCCAGGTACCCCTGCTGGAATGCATGTATGTATGTATGTATGTATGTATGTATGTATGTATGTATGTACGTACGTATGTATTGTTCAAAACTTCACCAAACAAAAGTTTGGTAGCACTATGGTTAGAGTGTCTGCTCTGAGTCTCAGGGTCAGTGGTTTGATCCCTGCCCAGTCATACCAAAAACTTTAAGATGGTATGTGTTGCGTCTTTACTTGACACTTAGCTTTTAAAAAGGATAGAGCACTGAAAAACAACCATAAGTTGCTGATAATAGCATAAGCTTTATCCTTCTGTGTTGAAGTTCCTTGTTATGAAAGTCATATTATTACCTCTGTCACTGAAGGTGAAGGAGGTTATGTTTTCACCCCTTTCTGTCTGTTCGTTTGTTCCTTGCAAAATCGAAGATTTTTCGATTTTGTTATTCTGTCTGTTTGTCACTGACAAGTCACAATTTTAAACTGATCTTCATGAAACTTCACCACATGGTAGAATTTGTCAAAAGGAAGAAGCACATTGTTTTTGAGGTCAAAACGTGGACATCGTCCAAAGGTCAACAACTTAGGTGAGATTTCTAAAATCCTCAATTTTCATCCGATTGACTTCAAATTTGAAGAGGATTTATATTTCAAGACACTTAATTCAACAGTCAATTCTTTTTGAAGTCAACGTCGACCAAAAGGTCAACATAAGCCCAAGGTCAAAAACTAACGTGGTATTTCTAAAATCCTCAATTTTCATCCGATTGACTTGAAATTTGAAGAGGATTTATATTTCAAGACACTTAATTCAAGCAGTCAATTCTTTTTGAGGTCAACATCGACCAAAAGCTCAACATAGGCCAAAGGTAAACAACTAAGGTGGTATTTTTAAAATCCTCAATTTTCATCTGATTGACTTGAAATTTGAAGAGGATTTATATTTCAGGTCACTGAATTCAACCACCAATTATTTTCGAGGTCAAATTTGTTTTATGGATTTTGCAATATCGTGCTCTGCACGACGTCTTCTTCTTGTTTGTTTGTTTGTTTGTGTGAAGGATATCTCTAAAAGTTGTGGACAGATCCGGAGCAAATTTTGTGGACAGGTTTGTTGTGTGACAAGGATATGTTCTCATGGATCAGGCATTATGTGGTGGAGGTATGCACTCTACCAAGTGCCCTTTTAGTTATTATAAGTTGCCATCTGAGCCAGCACCTGAACAACTTACAGACCTGCATCCCATTGTAGTTTGTAGTAATGTGGTGATGCCCACACATGTAAAGATGGTTCCAATAAGCTGGCTGATGGCCACCTGGTCTTTGCCCACACACATGGCTTCAGCAAGCAAAAATGGTATGGCAATAGTACCACTGAAGCATGTTAGATAATGCTGGTGAAAAGAAAACATCTGATTAGTAAAATATTGCATTTTCGAATCATTCCAGTTTTTATCTACAGCACAAGACAACCATGATGACCAAAGCGAGATGGACCTTTGCAAGAATGAGTCAAAAACCTCCAACCCAAGCATGATGGAATGGTGTAACTTCAATGAAACTCGGCACACATGTAGCACATTTCTATATAATTTGTTTCCACCCCATTGTCATACATTTTTCAAACATTTGGTGAGTTCCTTGATGCCATTGAGATGTGTCATGTTTTAGCCGATGAAGCTTTTTGAAATGTGCGAAAAAAACAACTTTTGGACTTCCTGCTGCCATGTGACTGGCGATCAAGATGGCTAAAGGGGCATTTAGGACTCTATAAGCCACTCTCTGTAGGAAGACCCATCAAAATCAAGGAGTCGAGAGGATGGCTGGAATGGCTGAATGGAATAGGAAACTAGTTGGACATTCGATTATAGTACAACACCTAATAAAAAAAATTAATATCTTTAGTACAAGTATTTAAAATCCCAAAGCAAAACCAAAAGGGAGTAACAATGGAACCAAGCAAACCAAGCCTTAACCTCAATGTTCATTGTCTTAACCTTATTAAAGCACAATGCCTAACTCTACAAGTCAAGCAGCAGGCCAACGAATGGTTTCAGGTTTGTAAATATCCTCCATGGTGAATTGTGTAGTGTACTCTGTGGTACTGGCTTTGAGACAATAATAACACTGGGTAAACTAGAAGACGAAGAATCGTCACATCTTGGTTGGCAACCAAGACCATATAATGAGCTGCAGTGACATAAACCACATCATACAAAAGAAAAGTGGCGCAGAAGTTGAAAGGATGATCGGTGAAAGATCATGCTCCACAGAATACCTTGGAAAAACAGCATGCTCCAATACGAAAGCTTTCACATTGAATCATAGCCGGAAAGTGGTAGGATGTAGACAAGAAGGTGAGTTCACCTTTGAGCAATGATGCTCTTGACTCTGGGAGAATATTGTTACTCTCATTTTGTTTACTTTTGACTTCTTGAAGTGATGTGATCACCATACTTGCGTAGTCTCAAATGCTGCAAAATATTATTTTGTAACTTTGTCTGCAGTTAACTCAGCAGCTTTGTTACTCTGGAGTCAGCTGTGGTTCAGCTGGAATAGCTTCGCATAATTCAGGCGGTGGTATGGTTCTCTTCCATTGCCCTGAGGCTCTTCATTCTGACCAACTCGGACCTGCACTCTCTAAATTTGACCAGGTCTGTAACCAGATCTTCGACCAGCTCTGACACGTGCTTTAGTGCACTAGCTTTTATCTTCAACTCATGAGTCCAGTGGAACCCGAAACCACTTGGTGAATTTTGCAATTATTTCACCTTCCTGTAAGCCATTCAATATACAAGCATGTCCTTGGTCTGTTTCGTGGGCTTTCACCAACCCCACGATCGCACCTGGGCTGTGACCTTTGACTATTACGTGGGGAAATTTCACACAAAGACAGATAAACAACGGGGATGGTTCGATAATGTGGGAAGGGGAGGAAGACGGGGCTTAGACATAGACACTGGGGTAAAGGGACGAGCTTTCTAAACACATGCTCGACATGCTTTATTACCCTGCACTCGCAAAGCGAAAAGCAGAGCTAAGCAAACGGTAACATACATACGTATGGCGTACAACGTATGTCGTGTCTGCATTTTGTTAACAGCGTAATCTAAAACCGTTCAGTGGAGGAAATTGAAACTTTACCCCATGTTAAATGAGCATGTGATATAGTGGTCAATCTTTTGAGGTCAACATCAACCAAAGGTCAACACAGGCCGAATTTCTAAAATCCTCAATTTTCATCTGATTAATGAGAGATTTGAAGAGGATTTGCATATCAAATCACTGAATTCAATCGCCAGCTATTTTTGAGGTCAACATAGGCCAAAAGGTCAACATCGGCTGGAATTTCTATATTTGTCAATTTTGATCCGATCGACTTGAAATTTGAATGGGATTTTTATATCAGCTCACTGAATTCAACCACCGACTGTTTTTGAGGACAACATAGGCCAAAAGGTCAACATCGGCTGGAATTTCTATATTTGTCAATTTTGATCCGATCGACTTGAAATTTGAATGGGATTTTTATATCAGCTCACTGAATTCAACCACCGAATGTTTTTGATGACAACATAGGCCAAAAGGTCAACATAGTCAAAATTTCTAAGATTGTCAATTGTCAGCCAATTGACTTGAAATTTGAACAGAATTTTCACATCACCTCACTGAATTCAACCACCAATTATTTTTGAGGTCGATATAAGCCAAAAAGGTCAAGATAGGTCAAATGTCTGAAATCCTCAATTTTCATCTGATTGACTTGAAATATGAACAGAATTTTCATTAAAATGACAATCAAGTGTCACGTGGGCTGGCAGCCATATTCGATCTCAGGGTTTATTCGAAGGAAAATTTACAACTGCACAAACTCTGATGCGAGGCAGGGGCGGGAAAAAATGGAGGCTGCGAAGCAGCCGAGCATGACGGCGTTTGACAGTGACATTGACAAGCACATGATGGAAGTACTGGTGCCCTTCTTGAAGCTACAAGATGCTGACATCAAGGCTGTTCATCAGCTAATATGTCCAGATTTGGACCTTGAGGAACTCGGTATGGAATACCAAGATCTTGTATCTTCTGGACAAGAATAAGACTTAACTCTCAACAAGCTGGTCAAGTATCTGGTGTCGAAAGAACTGTTTCCAAATCTGGTGAAGGCATTAAGCAGAGTTGTGGCTGCCAAGCCTCATTCAGCAGATGTTGAGCGTCTTATAAGTAGCAGCAATGCTCTGAAAACATGTGAAAGATCAAGAATGTCAGTGGAGACGGGAAATCTGTATTTGTACATACATTACAACATGCCACCATTAGAAGCATTTGATCCTAGGGAGGCGGTTATGATTTGGCTGTCATCAAAGGTACGCAGAAACAAAAACCATGGCAAAGTAAAGTTTGAAGTCCACTTCAAGGGAGTTTTCACAGAAGCAGAACACAAAGTAGAGGATGACGAGCCTGACGAGGTGGAGGTACCACCTAAGAAGAAGGTCAATAAATTCTAACTTCTTACAGTTTTGCTTACTTGGACAGGTTCAAATGTTCATTTTCGTTAAGTTCTACAGATTTTGTTGAATCTTACTCATGCCAAAGACAGCTAGCGAGTTGGACTTTCCTGAAACTTGGTTCTAATGTTAGTCATAGTCAACCTCAGGCTCAGGTTTATGATTTTGTTATTTGTGTGACGATGAGCAACCACTTGTAGTTTCACATCTACTGTAAATACGTTTGATAATCTTCACTGTTTAAGATATAATTTGTAATGTGAAATGTGGTAGTTTATGTCATATATTGTGATTTATGTAATATGTATGATTGCATTATATTGTAAGGTTAATAAAAAAATAAGTTTTGGTCAGCTATCAGACTATCAGTGACATCTATTGTGGTTCCTTCCTAGTTTATGACACCCTAGCCATGCAAATTCAAACAAAGAACAAATTGACAACTGCACAAATCTGGATTTACAACTGCATATTTTGAATTTACAACTGCACAAAAGGGGTACAACTGCACGTTAGAATAAACCCTGTTGGATCTAAGGGAAAATCTTTAAAAATCTTCGTAGGAGAAACTGCTTAACCGATCAATGCAAAATGTAACTCATTGATCGACTACCCATGGGATATATGGTTTGATAAAGATGACGTCATCAGTCACGTGGTCTGGCAGCCATATTGGATCAAAGAAAAATAACCCAAAAAGTTAGCCAACACCAACTCCCTCTCAAGACTGCACAGGGTATGTATTCCATGAATACCATCTAGTTATTTACTGGAATTACACCACACTTACCACAAACATGTATTATGAAATAACTATTCCAATCTATCTCCCATTTTATCCCCAATACCACATCCGTATCACTGCCCAACCCTCCTCTCAAGAGAAATGCATCCCCAAGTCTGTGGAAAAGGACCAGGCCAGGTTGGCCATTTATCAACACACAATTCCCCTCTTAGTCGAAGACTCATTCAATGCATCAAAAGGTTCATTTCTCTCGTCTAGGTGTCAATATTTTTTTCTCTTTCGATATATAGTCAAGGCTCATGGAATAGCGTGAATACAGAATGGGACAGGACACAACATAATAAAAGGGACAGCAAAAGGTGAAGGGAAAATTGCCAACAGCAGGGTGGAGGGAGAAAATAGATAGAGACAGACAAACAAGGGAGAATGCAAGGGGTGGACAAGATGGATACAGAAGCAAATTTTTTGGAGGGGTGGGGTGGTTTAACCGGTGTAGAAAAGATCATGGTTTTAAATGGGGGATAATTTGAGATGGTGGTGAACAGCTGCCTTGAAGACTTGCAGGGAAGGATGAGATTGAAGAGAGTGTGGAAGTTGGTGTTCCACAGGTGGGAAAAAAGAAGAACAAATGAGTGGACGTGAGCAGTGGTTCAGGATTTGGGCGGTATTAAAAAAGAGGAACTTGGTTTCCATGGTATCAAGCTGAGTAAGGTGTCAGGCATGGGGCACCAGCACAGAGGGGAGAGCAATACTCCATCAAGCTGTGGATGAAAGCCTTGTCAGTGGATAGTAGTTCAAGTGTGCCTGCCAAGGAAGGACATTGCCCGATGGAGGATGCCTAGTCGGTGTATGGCTTTGGAGGCCAACTTTGAAATGTATCTTGCTCACGAGAGATCAAGGCTGAGAGTGAGACCCAATAATTTGAGTGAGTGAACTTCTTCAGGAGGGTTGTTAAGAAAGTAGATGGGAGGGTTTGCAGTACAGTTCTTTCAGAGAGAGGGAGGAAGAGAGAGAAAGAGAGAGAAAGAGAGAGAAAGAGAGAGAAAGAGAGGGAAAGAGAGAGAAAGAGAGAGAGAGAGAGTGAGAGAGAGAGAGAGAGAGAGAGAGAGAGAGAAAAGAGAGAGACAGAAGGAGAGAGAAAGAGAGAGAGATAGAAAGAGAGAGAAAGAAAGAGAGGGAAATAGAGAGACAGAGACAGAGAAAGAAAGAGAGAGAGGGAAAGAGAGAAAGAGAGAAAGAGAGAAAGAGAGAAAGAGAGAAAGAGAGAAAGAGAGAAAGAGAGAAAGAGAGAAAGAGAGAAAGAGAGAGAGAGAGAGAGAGAGAGAGAGAGAGAAAGAGAAAGAGAAAGAGAAAGAGAAAGAGAAAGAGAAAGAGAAAGAGAAAGAGAAAGAGAAAGAGAAAGAGAGAGAGTTTTTTTTTTCAGGTTAAAATACATATTCAATGTGTTTGGCCTGTTTATGATTTTGTAAAGGTCTGAGAAGGAATTGGCTGTTGCTTCACGTCAAACAGATGAGGGATTGACTGTCAGGTCAGGTTCGATCTGTGACCTGCTGCAGGTACCATGTAAACCTGTACTAACCTGTTCCATGGTCGGGTTGGCGGCGACTAAACCGACTCCCCCACCAGGTTTTCTGGTGAGGAGGGTGTTTGGATATGAACACCGAGCAGGATTAAAAACAAAACCTGTCAAAGGGCGGAGGAGCTCCTTGTGCCCAACGGCCATCCATATCTAGTGCCCAACTGTGTCTGCGGACGTCCTCCTGCAGTTGGGTCACTTCTTATTTGGAGGTTGGTGGCAGGATTTGCACTCCGGCCACCGCAAAACCCTTCATTCCGCAAAACGCAAAAACGCAAAAAAAATCTGAAAACCCACTCCGTGGGAGTACCTCCTGTGCAGCTTCCCTTCTCAGGGCAGCTCACCGGATGACGGGATTGGGGCAAAGCCTTCGGTACCCCCAATCTTTGATGATAGGAGGGAAACCATGGGGTAACATCCCTGGGTCAGATTGCGGGAGAGTGTGTCGGAGTGGTGCTGAGGTGTCGTCCACCAGACGGCGGTCTCCTTGGGTCAACCTGAGGCGGTCCCTTCAGGTGGGTGCCTGGAATGTCCTATCCCTAAGAGAGGATGATCACCTGTCTCTGTTATCATCTGAGCTCAAGCATTTGGACATCGGGATTGCAGCTCTCTCTGAGGCTCGGAGACCGGATTGTGGCGAGATAATGGTGGGTGGTTACACCTACTATTGGTCTGGTCGCTCTGATGGTTACCATACCCAAGGAGTTGCTGTAGCTGTGTCCAATAAGCTGACCCCAATGATAATTGAGGTAACACCGGTCAACGAGCGTATTATGAGATTAAGGATTCGTCACTCCTTAGGTGTCATTTCCCTGGTCTCTGTTTATGCTCCGACTGAGGCGAGTGATCTCACAGAGAAGGATGCATTCTACACCAGACTCGAGTCTGTGGTTGATCAGTGCCCCAGACGAGATACACTTCTCATCTTGGGGGATTTCAATGCGTTGACTGGAACTGATAGGGATGGTTATGAGGTGTGTGTTGGTCCCCATGGGTCAGGAACTATGAACCAGAATAGCACTAAGTTCCTTGACTTTGCAAGAAGTCATGGACTTAGGGTGGCTGGTTCATGGTTTCAGCGCCCACAAGCTCATCGTTGGACTTGGTATTCCAACGCTGGCGGTGTGGCAAAGGAGATTGACCATGTCCTCATTGACGGTCGTTGGAGGATGATCCAGAACTGCAGGGTCTACCGGAGTGCTCAGTTCCTCAATACTGACCACAGGCTTGTTGTAGCAACTCTAAAGCTGCACCTTAAATCCTGGAGAATGGTACCATCCCAGCCTAGGCTGGATGTTGCCAAGCTCAGGGATGAGAGAGTAGGTGAGGAGTTTGCGAACAGGCTGAGTGGACACGGGGCGTCTGGGTGCTTTGGGGGGTCCTGAAGAGTTGTGGAGCGCCTTCAAGACCACCGTCCTTGATGTTGCCGGTGGATGCCTTGGAGCTCACCGCAGGGCAAAGAAGAATTTTGTCTCTCAAGGGACACTGAATACCATTGACCAGAGTCGCAGGGCCAGGCTGAATGGCAGAGCTGAGCTGTTCAGGGAGCTGAGGCGTAAAACTGTACGTGCACTGAGGGTGGACAAGGAAGCCTATGTGCGAGGAATCTGTGAGGGGGTAGAGCATCACCTGTGGACAGGTGATTCTCGTCCCGCTTACAGGGGAATTCGCGCATTACGTTCATCCAAGCCCATCCCTCGGAGCACTGCAGTTCGAGCAGAGAGTGGTAGGCTCTTGACAGAGGAGTTTGAAGTGAAGGCCCGCTGGGCCGGTTAATTTGAGCGGTTGTGCCAGACTGATCCCCCAGCTGTCGAGTTGGACGTCAAGGGTGTTACAATCCCTGTTGCTGACCCTCAAATCAACTGTGGTCCACCTTCGCTTGTGGAAACACGGGCTGCGGTGAACCAGTTGAAACGGGGCAAAGCTCCAGGGATCTGTGGCATCCATGCTGAACTTCTCAAGGTTGGTGGAAATGCTGCCCTCGTGTCGTTGCATGCAGTTTTGTGCTCTGCCTGGAACACAGGCATCATCCCAACTGACTGGAAGAGGGGCCTTGTTGTCCCTCTCTGGAAAGGGAAGGGTGATCGCCAAGACTGCAACAACTACCGAGGGGTGACGCTGCTCTCAGTGCCGGGCAAGGTCTTTGCTCGGATAATTCTTGATAGGGTTCGCCACCATCTGCTTGAGCACCAGCTTCCAGAGCAGTCAGGCTTTACACCAAAGAGGTCAATGATTGACCGTATCCTTGCACTTCGTGTCCTCACCGAACGCAGACGAGAGTTTTGGCAGGGGCTGCTTGCAGCCTATGTTGATCTCTGTAAAGCGTTCGATTCAGTGAATCGGGATGTCCTCTGGAGGATTCTTGGTCTTCGTGGGGTGCCACCAAAACTGATCGATCTGATGTCTGAACTCTACTCTGGTACTGAGAGTGCTGTGAAGTGTGGTGGTACCATCTCTGACTTATTTCCAGTTGTTACTGGAGTTCGTCAGGGATGTGTACTTGCCCCCACACTTTTCAGCACTTGTATGGACTGGATTTTAGGGAGGATGTCGGAGAGATCAAGTTGCGGTGCATCGTTTGGGAATGTCAAGATCTCGGACCTTGATTTTGCAGATGATGCAGTCATCTTTGCGGAGACTTTAGACATCCTCTTGGGGGCCCTCGAGGTGCTGAATGAGGAGTCGGAGCCGTTGGGATTACGGGTTTCTTGGGTCAAAACTAAGATCCAGGCTTTCGGTGACATCTTGGATGCTGCTGTCCTGTCTGTGTCTGTTTGTGGTGAGGATGTTGAGGTCGTGGAGAGATTCACTTACCTTGGCAGTGATATTCATGTCTCTGCTGGCTGCGAGTCAAAGGTCAATAGACGTCTGTGTCGGGCCTGGGGAGTCATGGATTCACTGGATCATGGGGTGTGGCGCTGCCGGTACCTGTGCGGGAGGACGAAAGTCCGAGTCTTCAGGTCCTTGGTACTTCCATTCTTGCTCTATGGGTGCGAGACTTGGACTCTGACCAAGGATCTGAGACGGAGACTTAATTCCTTTGGCACCAGGTCTCTT
The DNA here is from genome assembly GCF_056783735.1 of Eptatretus burgeri. Classification (NCBI taxonomy): domain Eukaryota; kingdom Metazoa; phylum Chordata; class Myxini; order Myxiniformes; family Myxinidae; genus Eptatretus; species Eptatretus burgeri. The sequence continues at coordinate 83,343,251 of NC_140965.1, forward strand.
CGGAGAATCCTTGGCTATCGCTGGTCGAATTTTGTGTCCAACGAGCGGTTGCTGAGAGAGACTCGGATGAGATTTGTTACCTGCATAGTCCGTGAGCGTCAGTTGCGGCTGTATGGACATGTGACTCGTTTTCCTGACGCTGATCCTGCTCACCAGATTCTCTCAGCGAGGGAGTCTCATGAGTGGAGGAGGCCAGTGGGCCGACCACGTGCCTCATGGTTGCAACAGGTTGACCATCATCTCAAGGAGATGGGGATGGGCCTGGCATCTGCCTGGGGGATGGCCAGACGGAGGCCCCTGGAGTACCGGCGGAAAGTGGACGCAGCGACGCGCTGTTCTGGCACATGCTCCCATACCTGACCCTGATGAGGGATGTCATAGCAGAGGGTGGAGTAATCAACAAAGAGATAAAGAGGACTTTCCAGTGTCAGAGAGCTCATTGATGAAGATTCAGAATAGGATGAGGCCTCGAACACTGCCTTGAGGCAATCCAGTCTTGACAGGGAGAGGAGAAGAAAGGAATCCGTTTGGTACCACACGTTTGTTACGAGAGTGGAGGAAGTCAGCAATCCAAGATTGGAATTGGCCTTGGATTCCATAGGCAAACAGTTTGGAGAGCAAAGTGGGATGCCAGACTGTATCAAAAGTTCTAGATATGTCCAGAGTGATGGCCCTAGACCCATGTCTGATATTTAGGGCCTCCATCCATTGTTGGGAGAGTATAACAGCAGGACCAAAGTAGATTGACCTGGTCTGAATCTGAATTGATGATCTGAGATGAGGTTGTTGGAGAAAAGGAATGATTTTATGTCATCTGTGATGATGGATTTCATGACCTTGCTGATGATTGGACGTGGAGTGACTCACTAATTTTGACTCAATAATTCATTAATTGACTCAATAATTCATTAATTTTTTCAAACACGTGAACTCTGGTAGCCAATCACTTGCATCTTTCCAGAAAGCCAATCAAGGCACGGGATGTTAAAAAGGCCGAAAGCCTCAACATCCTCACCACAAACAGGCACAGACAGGATAGCAGCATCCAAGATGTCATTGAAAGCCTGGATCTTAGTTTTGACCAAGGAAACCCATAGTCCCAGCGGCTCCAAATCCTCATTCAGCATGTCGAGGGCCCCCAAAAGGATATCTAAAGTCTCTGCAAAGATGACTGCATCTGCGAAATCAAGGTCAGAGTTCTTGACATTCCCAAACGATGCAGCGCAGCTTGATCTCTCCAACATCCTCCCTAGAATCCAGTACATTCAAGTGCTGAAAAGTGTGGGGGCCAGTACACACCCCTGATGAACTCCAGTAACAACTGGAAATAAGTCAGAGATGGTACCACCACATCTCACAACACTCTCAGTACCAGAGTAGAGTTCATACATCAGATCGATCAGTTTGGGTGTCACCCCATGAAGGCCAAGAATACTCCAGAGGGCTTAGATCGAACGCTTTACAGAGATCAACATAGGCTGCAAGCAGCCCCTGCTGAAACTCTCATCTGCCTTCGGTGAGGACCTGAAGAGCAAGGATACGGTCAATCGTTGACCTCTTTGGTGTAAAGCCTGACTGCTCTGGACGCTGGTGCTCAAGCATATGGTGGCGAACCCTATCAAGAATTATCCGAGCAAAGACCTTGCCTGGCACTGAGAGCAGCATCACCCCTCGGTAGTTGTTGCAGTCTTGGCGATCACCCTTCCCTTTTCAGAGAGGGACAACAAGGCCCCTCTTATAGTAAGTTGGGACTATACCTGTGTTCCAGACAGAGCACAAAACTGCATGCAATGACACGAGTGCAGCATTTCCACCAGCCTTGAGAAGTTCAGCATGGATGCCACAAATCCCTGGAGCTTTACCACATTTCAATCGGTTCACCGTAGCCCGTGTTTCCACAAGCGAAGGTGGACCACAGTTGATTGGAGTGTCAGCAACAAGGATTGTAACACCTCTGACATGCAACTCAACAGCTGGTGGATCAGCTTGGAACAACCGCTCAAAGTAACCGGCCCAGCGGGCCTTCACTTCGAACCCCTCAGTCAAGAGCCTACCACCCTCTGCTCTAACTGCAGTACACCGAGGGATGGGCTTGGATGATCGTAATGCGCGAATTCCCATGTAAGTAGGACGACAATCACTTAACCACAGGTGATGCTCTACCCCCTCACATATTCCTTACACGTAGGCCTCCTTCTCCACCCTTAGCGCACGTACAGTTTTACACCTCAGCTCCCTGAACAGCTCAGCTCTGCCATTCAGCCTGGCCCTGCAACTCTGGTAAATGGTATCGTGTCCCTTGAGAGACAAAATTCTTCTTTGCCCTGCAGTGAGTTACAAGACATCCACCGGCAACATCAAGGATGGTGGTCTTGAAGGCACTCCAGAACTCTTCAGGACCTCCGAGAGCACCCAGACCCCCCAAATCTCCATTCAGCTTGTTAGCAAACTCCTCAGCTGCCCTCTCATCCTTGAGCTTGCCAACATCCAGCCTCGGCTGGGATGGTACCATTCTGGATTTAAGGTGCAACTTCAGAGTTGTGACAACAAGACTGTGGTCAGTATTGAGGAACTGAGCACTCCGGTAGACCCTGCAGTTCTGGATCATTCTCCAGCGAACATCAACGAAGACATGGTCAATCTCCTTTGCCACACTGATAGCGTTGGGATACCAAGTCCAGCGATAAGCCTGTAGGTGTGAAACCATGAACCAGCCACCCTAAGTTCATGACTTCTTGCAAAGTCAAGGAACTTAGTGCTATTCTGGTTCATAGTTCCAGACCCATGGGGACCAACACATGTCTCATAACCATCCCTATCAGTTCCAGTAGATGAATTAAAATCCCCCAAGACTGGAAGTGTATCTCGTCTTGGGCACTGATCAACCACAGACTCGAGTGTGGCGTAGAATGTGTCCTTCACTGTGAGATCACTCGCCTCAGTCGGAGCATAAACAGAGACCAGGGAAATGACACCCAAGGAGTGACGAATCCTTAGTCTCATAATATGCTCGTTGACCAGTGTACCTCAATTATCATTGGGGTCAGCTTATTGGACACAGCTGCAGCAACTCCTTGAGTATGGTAACCATCAGAGTGACCAGACCAATAGTAGGTGTAACCACCCACCATTATCTCGCCGCAATCCGGTCTCCAAACCTCAGAGAGTGCTGCAATACCGATGTCCAAACGCTTGAGCTCAGATGATAACAGAGACAGGTGATCATCCTCTCTTAGGGATAGGACATTCCAGGCACCCACCCGAAGGGACCGCCTCAGGTTAACCCATGGAGACCGCCGACACCGTTAGGTGGACGACACCTCATCACCACTCCGACACACTCTCCCGCAATCTGACCTGGGAATGTTATCCCATGGTTTCCCTCCCCAACCCCCCTCTCCATCCCTTTAAACCCTGATGTTTTTTTTAATGTCATGAACAAACTTCAGTACATCATGGGTGATGAAGATTGTGGTCAACTTTCATCGAAATCATGTGTGCAGCTTCTGGGTAGAAAGCAAATACCTATTTTGGTGGGCAACCGGCAACCCCCCCCCCCATAAACTCCCCAAGACCCCAATTTCTTTTCAATGTCGTGAGCACACTTTACTACATCATGGGTAATGATGGTTGTGGTCAAATTTCATTCGGAATTGTGTTCCATCAGAATTTAGAACGGAATTGTGTGTGTAGTTTATGAGAAGAAAGCAAATACCTATTTTGGGGGGCAAACCTCTTCTATTCCTATGGTATCCATGGCGATCTCCACTCATGGCTCACAGACTTTCTCTCCTGCCATAGCCAACCTGTGGCTCTAAATGGAGTTCTCTCATCCCCTCTTCCTGTCCAGGCTGGAGTTCATCAAGGCAGCTTTCTGGGCCCTGTTCTTTTTCTGGTTTTCATCAATGATCTCTCCGACTCTCTGCAAAATCCTCTTTATCTCTTTGCTGATGACTCCACCCTCTGCCGTACCATCTGTCATCCATCAGACCGGCATGCAGCAGCTTGTTCGCTCTCTGCAGATCTGGATAACATCACAAACTGGTCCAACACTTGGAACATGTCTTTCAACTTTCAATCCTGACAAATCTCACACTCTCACAATGTCTCTCTGAAAGGACAGTTTAGAACACCCTCCCCCCCATCTACTTTCTCAACAATCCTCTGGAAGAAGTCCTTTCATTCAAGCTTCTTGGTCTCACTATCTGCCATAATCTTTCCTGGGAAAGTCACATTTCCAACCTGGCCTCCAAAGTCAGTCGCCGACTGGGAATCCTCCGTCGTGCAAAGTCCTTCCTCAGCCCACCTGAGCTCCTGAACACATACAAAGCTATCGTCCACAGCCTGATGGAGTACAGCTCTCCCCTCTGGGCTGGTGCTCCTGCCTCCCACCTTTCTCAGCTTCACACTGTGGAAACCAAGGCATTTCGGATCATTGGTATTTCCCACGATGTGGTTGAGTCTTTAGGCCTCTCACCCAATCACCGCAGGCAGGTCGGTTGACTTTCTGTCTTCTACTGTCTCGTCTCCCGTCTCACCCCCTGCTCTGTCTGTGATATGTCCCCCCCCCACCCCATATTTTTGCAGGGCGCTCAAGGTCCACCAACAACACCCTTCTGGTAAAACTACCAAAATCACGAATCACTGCTCACTTTCACTCTTTCATTCCTCTTTTTCCCCACCTTTGGAATAAACTCCCACACTCTGTTCAATCCCATTCTTCCCTCCAGGCCCTCAAAACATCAGTTCACCACCACCTCTTGTCTTTCCCCATCCAAAACTTGATCTTTTCTACCCCCGTAAATCCACCCCGAACCCACCTCCTTCAAATTCCCTGCTTTCCTTCCTGAAAGTCCCTGTGGTGTCCATCTTGTTTACCCCATGTTCCCCGCTCCCTCTCTCTCCCTTCCACAGATCTCCTCATGTCTCTCTTCCCCACTGTTTTTTTCCTTCCCTCCCCTGCCCCTCTTTGTCTCCTGCCCCCCCCCCCCCGTTGTGTGTTGTGTGTTAGCTCATATGAGCCTTATCAATCAAAACAAAACAATTTTTATTTTAAAAACCACACATTCTTGCATTATTTAAAAGTTTTGCAAACGAAAATGTAACTTTCGCATTGTATATATATTTTTGAATGACTGCGATAGCTAAATTATTTGATCAGATAACAATAGGTCAAGATGAGTGTCAATGTGACATATCATACCATTTGATTTGCACTGTTCTGTGCAATGTATTTAATATACACTTTTACGTACTTCAGCAAAGCCTATCTTGATGGGCAACCCGCCACCCCCCCCCCACATAAACTCCCTTAGACCCCAATTTTTTTAATGTCGTTCCTTCACCTCCTTCCTTCCTTCACCACTCCTCCTCTCTCCTCACTCCCTCCATCCCATCCCTCTCCTAAAATGGCACCTCAGCCAACTCCACTCGTGAGAAGACCGAATGCCTCAATTCTGTGTTTGCTTCAAAATCTTGGGTCCCCAACCCCTCTCTTTCTGTACCCACCCTTCCCAGTCACACTCATCTGCTCCTGCACTCTGTTTATTTTCCACCTGAGATGGTGGAGAAGTTCTTTCAACCATCGACTCCGACTCTGCAACTGGACCGGACAGCATCAACTCATGTGTCCACAAAACCTGCTCTGTTGCTCATCCACTTCCTCTTTCTTCCCTCTTCACCCTGTCATTCTCCATCTCCTTGGAAGCCAGCCAACATCACTGCATTAGGTCAAGATGTACGCCAAAAAAAGGTGCAAAAACAGATCCACTAACTACTGAAATATCGGCTTACTTCCAATAATCATCAAGGTCATGGAATCCATCAACACAGTTAAATTAAAATCACTCCTTTTCTCCAATGACCGCATCTCAGATCAATTCAGATTCAGACCAGATCACTCTACCTTGGACCTGGTACTTATTCTCTCCCAACAATAGATAGAGGCCCTAAATATCAGACATGAGATCAGGACCATCTCTCGAGACATATCTTGAGCTTTCGATATAGTCTGGTATCCCACATTGCTCTACAAACTCTCTACCTATGGCATCCAAGGCCAACTCCACACATGGCTGACTGACTTCCTCCACTCTCGTAGCTAACGTGGGGCAATCAATGGAATCCTTTAATCTTCTCTCCCTGTGAAACCTGGAGTACCCCGAGACAGTGTTCTAGGCCCAGTCATATTCCTAATCTGAATCAATGATCTTGCTGACTCTCTGAAAAATCATTTTTATTGATTTGCTGATGACTTCACCCTTTGTTATGGCATCCTTCATCCTTCAGTGAGAAAGACAGTTGCCTCTTTCCTCTCTTCAGACCAGGAGGAAATAAAAAAAACTGGTCAAACACTTGAAATATGTCTTTCAATGATGAGAAATCCCACACTCTCACTTTCTCTCTATGAAAGGACTGTCTTGCAAAGTGAAACTACTCAAACCCAGAATCATTGCTCACTTACACTCATTCGATCCTCTTTTCTCCCACCCATGGAACCAACTTCCACATTATATTAAATCTCATTCTTCTCTCCAGGTATTCAAGACATTTCACCACAATCTCAGATCATCTTAATCCAAAAACCTTGATATTTTTTCACTGGTTAAACCACCCCTACTCCTCTCAAAATTTCGCTTCTGTATCCATCTTGTCTAATTCTTGCGTTCTCCATCATTAACCCTCATCCCTGGTTTATCCATCTATTTTCTCTCTCAGCCCTGCTGTTGGTATCCCCCCCTCCCCCTTGACTTTCTGCTGTTCCCTTTGTCATGTTGCGTCCTGATCGATTATGTATTCTATCTCTTCCATGAGCCTTGATTCTGTATACAAAAAATAGAGAAGCGGGCAATTGGCCTTACACGATGTACAATGACGTTTACTTTATTGACAAGAATCATGCATTAGTGAGTGTTTGTGTGGGCTCTGTCAGTAGTTATACACTCTGTTTCTACATTTGGATCATGCCATGAACCCTGACATTGGCATCCTTAGTGCTTCATGCAAGTTTGCGAAGTTGCATCCAAAATCAATCTGGACTGCAATCTCTTGGAGACCTCTTGGGTTGACGTATTTAGCTCAAATTGTCTTGTTTTACATTGAACAAACCAAAATCATAAATAATGCATTTGCAATTAGGATAACATTGATAAAACATAAAAACAAGGCCGTACCTGGAAACCAAGGATGACACAGAGGTACCATGGTGGCACATCCTCAATGGAGAAGATCAGGTCAAGTGAGGGGTCAGGCTGTTCGGCCAAATTCTGATCATCGACACATGGTATCTGTAGGGAAGTTATTTCACAGCATGCAGACAATACCATGGGACACACTCGAAGGGTTGATCAAACTTAGTGTGAAGGTCTTGTACAAATATTGAAGAAATTGAACTCACGCTGAGTGTTTTGCAAACATGGCCGAATACTTTTAACAATGGGAGTGAGGGGGTGGAGGAGGGGAGATAAAAGTGAAGCTTTACAATGTGGGAAGTTTTATTTCATCTCAAAATAAAAGATTACGTTTTGTCCTTCAGATTTTGTCCATACATCGACTTAACTTTTCTTTATACACATGCATTTTATAATCCCTCATGCCAGTCTTACTTGGTGTCCATTGTCAGGTCGACGTGATTCACAGATTCCGTGTGTGTTTACTTCAACCATTGTTTCTTGATTATCACAACCACATGCTCAATGTAAGATCATCATGATATTTCCATCCCTGGAGGTCTATGCAGGCATATGTGATGCACTGTTATGCTTATCCTGAGACCGAATATTTGGCAGACAACGTGAATGTTGCTGTTCTCTTTGTTGAGGATTAATTACCCAAGCACAAAAAGTTTTAAAGCACGAACACAATGACAACAGAACGTACTATGTGATGGTGATGGTTCATTATGGTATTGCACTGACAAGCAGTTACATTACACGATGCGCGAACTGCAACTTCTCAGTCAATTGGGCTTTCAAGGATGGATTTTCAGATCGTGAACAAGTTCCTGAGTCAAAATCTGATAAATTAAGACTTTAAGGTCAAGCATGAACAGACGTGCACCATCAATGAGGACGAGATATATAAAACGTCAACCACATGCGAGTTAGCATCAGGTCAGATCAGGCTCAATGCCAGAATCCAGAGGTCTTGTGGACACTTATGAGAAGTACCATTTGCATAATTATCTTATTTTCATCTGTAAAATTGCATTGACTTGCTGATTCATGAAAAATTTTACTGTTACTAATAGGGTATGTGGGATAGAGTTGTATTGTTGCGGGGCCGGGCGTTGGCCGTTAGCGCAACCGCGAGATGGAGCTGCAGAGTCGGCTCGACCGATCGCCCGGAATTCAGATCGTACTTCCTCAGAAAACTCCGGAAAAGTACGGGTCCCTTTTGGACCGTGAGGGCCAATAGTTTCACCACGTGGTACAGGGTTATTCGCCAATTTTAAAAATACCTAGAGACCACATGGCGACCCACCGAGCCTTCACACCTTCAATGGCACCCGTACGGAATGAGCCGCTTAGAGTACTCGAACCGTGTGTGACCCGAGCGGATGGTCACCAAAGTCCCGTCGGTCCAAATGTCCCCCTTACAGCCGTAACCGCTTTTACTATTTCTCCAACATGCAGCACGCTCAGTCAATTAAAGAAAGGATGAGGACGAGGTGAAACATTGAACAAATGGGGGTTTATTTATACAATAGGTGGGGAATGAGGGAAGCACGTAAGGGCAGAGCTAAACCGACTATTGAGAATTGCAATTATAGACATCACAAGCACTTAAACAATTTACTACTTTAAGACGGGGCCCACAGGACACACACGTGCACACACAAATATCCCAAAATGACCGGACCAATTGGTCTTTATTGAGACCTAGCTCAGACCTGTCCGCCTCGTGCGGTCTTCATGTCGAGTCGACCCGGGCCCCAGCGAGAGGCGAGCCGAATCCAGGCACCGGCGAGCGACCCTTGCAGTTCTGGTGGGGGATGGTGTCTCTCCAGATCTTCTGTGGAGGAAGGTCTCTTTTGTCGAGGAGAGTCTCTTGTCATCTAGGAAGGTCTCTTGAGCGCTCGTTCGTGCGGCAGAGGAAGAAGATGACGACGATGACCAAGGCCAGCCAGACAGACCGCCTCTGCGAGGATCCTCTGCTCCTTTATATCCTACCCAGCACGCTCGCTCAGGCAACATTCGTTTCATCGTTTTTAGGTGTGGCTCAACCTTTTCCCCACTTGGCGCTTTGCCAAGCGAGCGTGCTGAGAATGCCGGGAGCAGAGGGTTGTCGTTATTCTTTTATTCCGAGCTGGAGTGGTCCGCAACTGTTGCTGTTCTTGTCGGTGTTTGTTAAATAAACGAAAGAAAAACCCTAACTATCAAAATAACTATGCAGTGCATTTACATTTAATCACCCATTAGACGAGGGCAAAGAACTTATCTATAAAACACATACCGAAATAACTAATCTATAGGACCTGAATGATGAGTGCGATAGTTTTCCAAATCCGCAACAGTATTATGTGCGATATTGAAGGGGCAGTTATGAGCTACTTGCTGGGGTAGCCGGCGTTGCCCGGTGCTGTTATAATCCTGTTGGCATTTTGAAGAAATAAAAAAAAAAAAAATTCTATTTTATTTTTTGTGGGGGCCTAAAATACTTCCCTGCACCCACTAAGGAAGGATGTCTGGGATCATTTAATATTACCTTTCACAAAGCTACAAAGGCTAAGGCACTATATAGCGACAAAACATAAATCCACAATTTCAAAATTTTCAATTTTTTTCAGGCAACAACACTCCCCGACACTCACTGATGAACCTCTGAAGGTTTGACAAAGATCTGTTATGCCATCTTTGAGAAAAATGGTGACACACCCAGACAGACAGACAGGCAAACATCCCTCTTTTAGTATAAAAAGTGTACAAACAGGAGGAGAGTGAGGAACCTGCCCTGACGGTACTTTAAATAATCACTTGTCTCTGGATTTTTAAAAATCACTTTTGGGATTACTGATTTGAACCTAACTTTTCAAATCAACAATTCTCCTTTCAACATGTTTCTCTACCTCCTCCAACCATTAAGCCATTTGTGTGTTCAGTACTTTGTGTTTATCAATTTGCTCTCTCATCCATTCTGTCACCCCTATCATTGAAAGTTCCATTGCTTTATTCCAGTTAATCCATTTATTTTCTCTGTGATTTGGTCCTTCTTGTAAGTGATGCATGTACTTTTCCATCTTTCACAATTTGAGATCACCTGTGATAATGTATTTATGATGTGGATCTTTAAATACGGAATTTTCACAATTACAATTATGTGTGTTACTTAACTATTCCTCTACATCTCTACATCTACACACACACACACACACACACACACACACACACACACACACACACACACACACACACACACACACACACACACACACACACACACACACACACACACACACACACACACACACACACACACACACACACAACATACCAGAGTAGATGATGATGGGAGGGTGTTGGGCAACAGGACTTTTTGACCACCCTGTAGGGTGCAGTGCATTTCTCGATGTGCGAAGTTGATTTTGTGATCTCTTGGTTTCAGATCTCATGGTCATGGTCACTTGATGCTTGCAATTCCACGGGTTTCCGCAAATCTCATGGGATTGTGAGTTGGACAGGCGACCATGATGGACCATTTTAAATTCTCTCTTTTGTGCCTCAGCCTTTGTAGCAACATGAAAAGTGATATTGAATGATTCCTGACCCCATTCCTTAGTGGATGGAGGGAAGTGTTTTAGGCCTCCACAAATAAATATATACCGGGCAACACCGGGTGCCCCTGCTGGTATTGTATAATGCAATGTGTCGTTTTTGGCCCCGTCTTTCAATGGTGAAGAATCACTTATAAAATTAAAAAAATTCTCGTATCCGGATGAAGATTCGGATCTTTACCAAAATTGAAGCAATTTGTCCTTGTGACACACCCAACCTGTTCACCCACTTTCGTCCGCAGTACATATGAGGAAAAGAGAGTTGGGATGAGTCGTTATAAGTTGGTCCCCGTCATTTGAGAGAGAGAGATACAGATGGAGTCATGACTATTTGAAGGACAGTACAACACACAGACAAACATGAGGTGGGAGTGGAGGGGAAGTCACAGCTATTGGTACTCCTGGGGCTTGGGAGGTGTAAGAGCAGTGCACAGAGAGTAAGATATGGAGTTCTTGACCCCACCACCAGGACGGGGTTCAGGTCTGTCATGTTAGAGCAGAGGTCTTGGATGTTTGAGGTCTATAAAATTGGGGAAAGGGGAGGAGGCGCAGCTGGTTGGGTGCAGGAGTTGCTGCCTGGGTGCAGGAATGTGGAAAGGAGCAAGAAGAGAGGGCAGGGGCAGGCGAAATCTGAGATACTGTGGGGCTGGGGCAAAGGCTGAGAGGCTCCAGGGCTGGGGCTAAGTTGTGAGAGTTTGGGGCTGGATCGAAGTTGAGAGGGTGTGGGGCTAGGGAGAAATTTGTAGGATGCAGGGTGGGGGAAGCTGGGAGGGTGCCTGAACAAACACCATAGAAAAAGGAAAATATTTAAACAGTGGTAATCTTTTAAGGAAACAGGATTCCATACCTTGGTTTTTTTTTTTAATAAATAGCAATGTTGTTGTTTTATATGCAGCCTGTGGCTGCTGGTTGCATCATTTTCTGAAAGCACTGCAATGCTACTGATGCAATGCCTCTGTTACAATTAAGCTGGTACTGCACTCATTTTGCTGATCTCAGGATGACAGGCTGAGTCAACCCACCTGGTGCTATTTCAACAGAATGACGGTCTCAAACTCAAGACGCTAAGATCTTAAGATCCAGCCACCTTAACCAGAAAGCCAACACCAGTCTTAATGGCAATGTGAAGGTACAATTAAAATTTGTCAATCCAAATCTGATGTAACGATCCGTTACATCTATACGGAGTGCCTGAGACTCGTCTGTCTGCTCCGATATAATTGAAATGATTCAAGTATTCGTTCGGTGTTGTCTAAGCCAGAAGTTTCTGGATAAGTCAATGATTTCAGCTTGTTCAAATACTTTTTGTTGTTAATGTGTAAGAGATCATTACGGTCTTTCAGCAAGGTCCAAAGGTTCTTTCCCGTGTTCCGTCGATCCAACATGAAAGACTGTAGTATCGTTTAATAAAGAAGACGTCAGTGCATCCAGATCATGAAATCCACACAATCTTTTTTGAAAGTGACTGTTAAGCTCAGGAGCTCCAGAGAATCTTCCTCTCCCAAACGATGACTGCAGAAATGTCAGGAGATTTGCCAACGAGTCCTTTTACAGAGGGACCAAGTGAGAATATGGACTTATGTTGCATTTAAAAGGGTGGTTTTCTTTTCATATCTTGTATTTGAAGTAGTGACACATCTTGTACCAAAAGAGCTTTCACTGTACGTTCTGATTTATGCTCAATACCAATTCCAGTTATGGTTGTTTCCTCCACATCCAGCACTCCAGTCCACTTGCATCCCTTAAACTTGCATAACCGCAGGAACTGCATATTTCGTACTTTTCTGATGAAAGGGTGCATCCCATAAAAGGAACCCCAAAAAGGCGATAGAATCTCACAAATGCTATGATCATATTTATACTCGTAGATATATCTCTCCCGGGGTGATGTCCTTGTGCCATTGTTCTCCACGGCACCCTCTCACATCTCCTCTCCAGGAATCGATAAACTTGGATTAGCAGCTCGAACTCTGCAAACACTTCCTCTCACTTGATGTTATGATTCGGTATACCGAATGTGAAACCATGAGCCAGGACAAGTTATTCGTTCACAGTTGATGATCTGACGGATTAAACACATGTTTAGAGGAATTACTAATCAAGGAACCAAACCGTTTTTGTTTCAGACGGTAGATCACATGTGAATGCTTGCTGTACGCGCCTTGCTCAGCTCGTTCGTCAATGGAGGAAATGTAACGACAAACACGAATTAAGTCAAACAGAGACAGGAACCCATGTGCGATGTTCCATGCATAGTGCAAGGCGGAGAACGACCATTCTGTGGTTTTTCCTGTTAATTTCATCCTCCATAAACATACGTCAGACTGTCCAACTACAACTGGGACGAGAATTCGGGATCCTTTTTGCGGTAGAAACTGGAACCTCCTTGTTACGAATACATGTCCTCAGGAAAGCTTTGGACAGGACTGCGGTTCACAGCTTTCCTTTCAATCTTATGACATTATTCGCATTCGAGAATTTGGACGAATTGTATCTTTGTCTCGCATAAACAAACATTATATTTGTACAATAAAATTTAAATATGCATTTCAAGAAAATAGACATTTATCAAAGCTTTTCGACTTGCACTCCTCAGGTTAATAAGTAGGCAGAAATGAATCACCAAAGTACAGGCGGAATCATAATGTTATTTCTCCGAGGGCTTGTTGAGGGTGGTTTTCATGATGACTCAACGTTGACTGTGGTACAGTTGTCACACAGTCAAGCCATCATAGTCAGAACAGATATAAAGCTCGGACAAATTATTTCTGTCCACAAAGAATGGGATTGATTGACCTCCATTGATTGATTGAATGTGGCCACCATTGCACGAAGGAGAGCTAAACTGGGTCCTCTACTCAGGATATTAAAGCAGCTGACTTGATATTGCTCTGCACACTGAGGATTATTCAGAAAATAAATAGCTTTGATAATATCTATTTCATTGAAATGCACAACAAAAAGGTACAATTCGTCCCAACTCTTGAATGCCAATAATTTCATAAGATTGAAAGGAAAGCTGCGAACTACCATCTTGTCCAATGCATTCCTGAGGACATGTATTCGTAACGAGGTGGTTCCAGTTTATTTCGCAAAAAGGATCCAGAATTCTCGTCTCAGTTGCAGTTGGACAGTCTGACGTATGCTTATGGAGGATGAAATTAACAGGACAAACCACAGACTGGTCGTTCTCCACCACACTCTTCGCCATGTATGGAACATCACACGTGGGTTCCTGTCTCTGTTATGTGTACAGTGTACAGTGGTTATGTTTTCACCCCTGTCTGTCTTTGAGCAGGATATTTCAAAAAAGTTAATGTTGGATCCGGCCGAAACTTGGTAGACAGATTGGATTTGTGACAAGGACGAATTGATTCGATTTGGTGAAGATACGATAATTTTTAAGCGATTCCTCACCATTGAGTGATGGGATCAAAAACGTTATATCGTATATTATAGCATGATATCTCAAAAAGTTATGGACGCATTATGACAAAACGAGGTGGATGAGTTGGTTAGGTGATAAGAACAAGCCGATTAGATTTTGGTGACGTCTGGATCCAGATCCGGCCCATCAGTGGGATACAAACCATAAACTGTTCAACCTGACGGAGGTGTGCGCTCCAATGAGCGCCCTTCTCGAGTTCCTTGTGTAACAACCCTGGAGCGATGAAAGGGAGTATTTGAACCAAAAATACAGAATAACTGACTCTGGGTCGATGCGCGACAGAACTAAATGGTCCATTTGACACACTTGCGGTGATCTGCAAGGCTGTGACCTGACGGATAAGTGAATGAGCTATTTTATAATTAACGAAAAATATATCTTTAATCCCAATTCTTCATCTGATTTTTCTTTAACAACAACAAAAAAAGTCATAAAACTGCTATGAAGATCATGACCGACCTATTCACTACAAGTTATGGTCATTCAATCATGACGTCTTCACAATCAAAAACAATTTTAGGTGTCTGTTCCTGGTGAACAGATCACATTCTTCTCAGATTAGAAGCATTTTTATTCGCACCAAAGAGTATATACTTTAAAATGAGGAGAAATCGAGTTAGTGGGGAAAGATGCCCATCATGTAACTCCCAATATCACCTTTACGTCTTGATCCACATAAAGACACCGTGCAAAGAGCATAGTAGATTAATCAATGGGATAAAGATCAACGAGCAAAAAAAAGTGACTTGAGATGGTATATCAAGGTTGCACGGGTTACATATCACTCGAGTTACATAAATATTTACAGGGTAGAGGGAAATAAATAGGATTCCCTTACCTGTGATTCGCAAGCACTGTTTAAAACGCTGTGTTCGTCGTACGACGCCACAACATCACCATGTATTGAGTCTCCAGTCGACTTTTGTGTCGATACGGGTTTCAGCTCGTGATTATCGCCGGTCATTTCGACGCACTGGAGAGTTATGAGGATATAAACAGTTGTCACTGCCTCAGCAACTTTCACATGATTCACGAGTACATCCAGATCTCGAGTCCTTTTAGAGCTTAAAAGTGTCCTCTCCTCCCCCGAGTTCCTTCACTCCTCCTCTTGACCCCCCCTTACTCGCTTTTTCATCAGCTCCTCCTCTCGACTCCCACCTTCTCGCTTTTCCATCAGCTCCTCCTCTCGATCCCTCCCCTGATGTTTTTCATCAGCTCCTCCTCTCGACCCCCCCCACCCTTCTCGCTTTTCCATCAGCTCCTCCTCTCGACCCCCCCTACTCGCTTTTCCATCAGCTCCTCCTCTCGACCCCCCCGATGTTTTTCATCAGCTCCTCCTCTCGACTCCCCCACCCTTCTCGCTTGGTCATCAGCTCCTCCTCTCGATCCCCCCAATGTTTTTCATCAGCTCCTCTTCTCGATCCCCCCTTCTTGCTTTTCCATCAGCTCCTCCTCTCGACCCCCACCTTCTCGCTTTTCCATCAGCTCCTCCTCTCGACCCCCTACTCGCTTTTCCATCAGTTCCTCCTCTCGATCCCCCCGATGTTTTTCATCAGCTCCTCCTCTCGACCCCCCACCCTTCTAGCTTTTCCATCAGCTCCTCCTCTCGACCCCCTTCTCGCTTTTTCATCAGCGACTCCTCTTCACCCCCTTCCCCGCTTCTCGCTTTTTCCATCAGCTCCTTCACTCGATCTCCCGCTCCCCTACTCGCTTTTCCATCAGCTCCTCCTCTCGACCCTCCCACCTACTCGCTTTTCCATCAGCTCCTCCTCTCGACCCTCCCACTACTCGCTTTTCCATCAGCTTCTCCTCTCGATCCCCCCCAATGTTTTTCATAAGGTCCTCCTCTCGACCCCCCCCCCAATGTTTTTCATCAGCTCTTCTTCTCGATCCCCCCTACTCGCTTTTCCATCAGCCCCTCCTCTCGATAGGTCAGGTCAGGTATGGGAGCATGTGCCAGAACAGCACGTCGCTACGTCCACTTTCCGCCGGTACTCCAGGGGCCTCCGTCTGGCCATCCCCCAGGCAGATGCCAGGCCCATCCCCATCTCCTTGAGATGATGGTCAACCTGTTGCAACCATGAGGCACGTGGTCGACCCACTGACCTCCTCCACTCATGAGACTCCCTCGCTGAGAGAATCTGGTGAGCAGGATTAGAGTCAGGAAAACGAGCCACATGTCCATACAGCCGCAACTGACGCTCACGGACTATGCAGGTAACAAATCTCATCCGAGTCTCTCTCAGCAACCACTCGTTGGACACAAAATCCGACCAGCGATAGCCAAGGATTCTCCGAAGAGACCTGGTACCAAAGGAATTAAGTCTCCGTCTCAGATCCTTGGTCAGAGTCCAAGTCTCGCACCCATAGAGCAAGACTGGAAGTACCAAGGACCTGAAAACTCGGACTTTCGTCCTCCCGCACAGGTACCGGCAGCGCCACACCCCATGATCCAGTGAATCCATGACTCCCCAGGCCCGACCCAGACGTCAATTGACCTCTGACTCGCAGCCAGCAGAGACATGAATATCACTGCCAAGGTAAGTGAATCTCTCCACGACCTCAACATCCTCACCACAAACAGACACAGACAGGACAGCAGCATCCAAGATGTCACCGAAAGCCTGGATCTTAGTTTTGACCCAAGAAACCCGTAATCCCAACGGCTCTGACTCCTCATTCAGCATCTCGAGGGCCCCCAAAAGGATGTCTAAAGTCTCCGCAAAGATGACTGCATCATCTGCAAAATCAAGGTCCGAGATCTTGACATTCCCAAATGACGCACCGCAACTTGATCTCTCCGACATCCTCCCTAGAATCCAGTCCATACAAGTGCTGAAAAGTGTGGGGGCAAGTACACATCCCTGACGAACTCCAGTAACAACTGGAAATAAGTCAGAGATGGTACCACCACACTTCACAGCACTCTCAGTACCAGAGTAGAGTTCAGACATCAGATCGATCAGTTTTGGTGGCACCCCACGAAGACCAAGAATCCTCCAGAGGACATCCCGATTCACTGAATCGAACGCTTTACAGAGATCAACATAGGCTGCAAGCAGCCCCTGCCGAAACTCTCGTCTGCGTTCGGTGAGGACACGAAGTGCAAGGATACGGTCAATCGTTGACCTCTTTGGTGTAAAGCCTGACTGCTCTGGACGCTGGTGCTCAAGCAGATGGTGGCGAACCCTATCAAGTATTATCCGAGCAAAGACCTTGCCCAGCACTGAGAGCAGCGTCACCCCTCGGTAGTTGTTGTAGTCATGGCGATCACCCTTCCCTTTCCAGAGAGGGACAACAAGGCCCCTCTTCCAGTCAGTTGGGATGATGCCTGTGTTCCAGGCAGAGCACAAAACTGCATGCAACGACGCGAGTGCAGCATTTCCACCAGCCTTGAGAAGTTCGGCATGGATGCCACAGATCCCTGGAGCTTTGCCCCGTTTCAACTGGTTCACTGCAGCCCGTGTTTCCACAAGCGTAGGTGGACCACAGTTGATTCGAGGGTCAGCAACAGGGATTGTAACACCCTTGACGTCCAACTCGACAGCTGGGGAATCAGCCTGGTACAACCGCTCAAAGTAACCGGCCCAGCGGGCCTTCACTTCAGACTCCTCTGTCAAGAGCCTACCACTCTCTGCTCGAACTGTAGTGCTCCGAGGGATGGGCTTGGATGAACGTAATGCACGAATTCCCCTGTAAGCGGGACGAGAATCACCTGTCCACAGGTGATGCTCTACCCCCTCACAGATTCCTCGCACATAGGCCTCCTTGTCCACCCTCAGTGCACGTACAGTTTTACGCCTCAGCTCCCTGAACAGCTCAGCTCTGCCAATCAGCCTGGCCCTGCGACTCTGGTCAATGGTATCCAGTGTCCCTTGAGAGACAAAATTCTTCTTTGCCCTGCGGTGAGCTCCAAGGCATCCACCGGCAACATCAAGGACGGTGGTCTTGAAGGCGCTCCACAACTCTTCAGGACCCCCCAAAGTACCCAGACCCCCCAAGTGTCCACTCAGCCTGTTCGCAAACTCCTCAGCTACTCTCTCATCCCTGAGCTTGGCAACATCCAGCCTCGGCTGGGATGGTACCATTCTCCAGGATTTAAGGTGCAGCTTTAGAGTTGCTACAACAAGCCTGTGGTCAGTATTGAGGAACTGAGCACTCCGGTAGACCCTGCAGTTCTGGATCATCCGCCAACGACCGTCAATGAGGACATGGTCAATCTCCTTTGCCACACCGCCAGCGTTGGAATACCAAGTCCAGCGATGAGCTTGTGGGCGCTGAAACCATGAACCAGCCACCCTAAGTCCATGACTTCTTGCAAAGTCAACGAACTTAGTGCCATTCTGGTTCATAGTTCCTGACCCATGGGGACCAACACACACCTCATAACCGTCCCTATCAGTTCCAGTCGATGCATTGAAATCCCCCAAGACTAGAAGTGTATCTCGTCTGGGGCACTGATCAACCACAAACTCGAGTGTGGCGTAGAATGCATCCTTCACGGTGGAGATCACTCGCCTCAGTCGGAGCATAAACAGAGACCAGGGAAATGACACCTAAGGAGTGACGAATCCTTAATCTCATGATACGCTCGTTGACCGGTGTTACCTCAATTATCATTGGGGTCAGCTTATTGGACACAGCTACAGCAACTCCTTGAGTATGGTAACCATCAGAGCGACCAGACCAATAGTAGGTGTAACCACCCACCATTATCTCGCCGCAATCCGGTCTCCGAACCTCAGAGAGAGCTGCAATCCCGATGTCCAAACGCTTGAGCTCAGATGATAACAGAGACAGGTGATCATCCTCTCTTAGGGATAGGACATTCCAGGCACCCACCCGAAGGGACCGCCTCAGGTTAACCCAAGGAGACCGCCGTCTGGTGGACGACACCTCAGCACCACTCCGACACACTCTCCCACAATCTGACCCAGGGATGTTACCCCGTGGTTTCCCTCCTATCAAAGATTGGGGGTCCCGAAGGCTTTGCCCCAATCCCGTCATCTGGTGAGCTGCCCTGCGAAGGGAAGCTGCACAGGAGGTACTCCCACGGAGTGGGTTTTCAGATTTTTTTGCGTTTTTGCGTTTTGCGGAATGAAGGGTTTTGCGGTGGCCGGAGTGCAAATCCTGCCACCAACCTCCTAATAAGAAGTGACCCAACTGCAGGAGGACGTCCGCAGACACAGTTGGGCACTAGATATGGATGGCCGTTGGCTCACAAGGAGCTCCTCCGCCCTTTGACAGGTTTTGTTTTTAATCCTGCTGGGTGTCCATATCCAAACACCCTCCTCACCAGAAAACCTGGTGGGGGAGACGGTTTAGTCGCCGACAACCCGACCATGGAACAGGTTAGTACAGGTTTACATGGTACCTGTAGCAGGTCACAGATCGAACCTGACCTGACAGAATACCCCTGATGTTACCCTCTCGATACTCCTGATGTTTTTCATCAGCTCCTCCTCTCGACCCCCCCCACCCTTCTCGCTTTTCCATCAGCTCCTCCTCTCGATCCCTCCCCTGATGTTTTTCATCAGCTCCTCCTCTCGACCCCCTTCTCGCTTTTCCATCAGCTCCTCCTCTCGACCCCTCTTCTAACTTTTCCATCAGCTCCTCCTCTCGATCCCCCCCGATGTTTTTCATCAGCACCTTCTCTCGACCCCCCCCCCAGCGTTCTCGCTTTTCCATCAGCTCCTCCTCTCGACCCCCACCTTCTCGCTTTTCCATCAGCTCCTCCTCTCGACCCCCTACTCGCTTTTCCATCAGCTCCTCCTCTCGACCCCCCGATGTTTTTCATCAGCTCCTCCTCTCGACCCCCCACCCTTCTCGCTTGGTCATCAGCTCCTCCTCTCGATCCCCCCTATGTTTTTCATCAGCTCCTCTTCTCGATCCCCCTTCTTGCTTTTCCATAAGCTCCTCCTCTCGACCCCCTTCTCGCTTTTCCATCAGCTCCTCCTCTCGACCGCCCGACTCGCTTTTCCATCAGCTCCTCCTCTCGATGCTCCCCGATGTTTTTCATCAGCTCCTCCTCTCGATCCCCCCCCCAATGTTTTTCATCAGCTCCTCCTCTCAACCCCCCTCACCCTTCTCGCTTTTCCATCAGCTTCTCCTCTCGATCCCCCCAATGTTTTTCATCAACTCCTCTTCTCGATCCCCCTTCTCGCCTTTCCATAAGCTCCTCCTCTCGACCCCCCTACTCGCTTTTCCATAAGCTCCTCCTCTCGATCCCCCGATGTTTTTCATCAGCTCCTCCTCTCGACCCCCCACCCTTCTCGCTTTTTCATCAGCTCCTCTTCTCGACCCCCCCCCCCCTTCTCGCCTTTCCATAAGATGCTCCTTTCGACCCCCCTTCTCGCTTTTCCATCAGCTCCTCCTCTCGACCCCCTACTCGCTTTTCCATCAGTTCCTTCTCTCGATCCCCCCGATGTTTTTCATCAGCTCCTCTTCTCGACCCCCCTTCTAGCCTTTCCATAAGATGCTCCTCTCGACCCCCCTCCCTTCTCGCTTTTCCATCAGCTCCTCCTCTCGACCCCCTACTCGCTTTTCCATCAGTTCCTCCTCTTGATCCCCCGATGTTTTTCATCAGCTCCTCTTCTCGACCCCCCTTCTAGCCTTTCCATAAGATGCTCCTCTCGACCCCCCACCCTTCTCGCTTTTCCATCAGCTCCTCCTCTCGACCCCCTTCTCGCTTTTTCATCAGCGACTCCTCTTCACCCCCTTCCCCCGCTTCTCGCTTTTTCCATCAGCTCCGTCACTCGATCCCCCGCTCCCCTTCTCGCTTTTCCATCAGCTCCTCCACTCGATCCCCCTCTTCTCGCTTTTCCATAAGCTCCTCCTCTCGACCCCCCCAATGTTTTTCATCAGCTCCTCTTCTCGATCCCCCCTTCTCACCTTTCCAGAAGCTCCTCCTCTCGACCGCCCCCCTTCTCGCTTTTACATCAACTCCTCCTCTCAACCCCACCTTCTCGCTTTTCCATCAACTCCTCCTCTCGACCCCCTACTTGCTTTTCCATCAGCTCCTCCTCTCGATCCCCCTGATGTTTTCATCAGCTCCTCCTCTCGACCCCCACCCTTCTCGATTTTCCATCAGCTCCCCCTCTCGATCCCCCCTTCTCGCTTTTTCTTCAGCTTCTCCTCTCGACCCCCCCAATGTTTTTCATCAGCTCCTCCTCTCGACCGCCCTACTCGCTTTTCTATTAGCTCCTGCTCTCGATCCCACCGATGTTTTTCATCAGCTCCTCCTCTCGACCCCCCACCCTTCTCGCTTTTCCATCATCTCCTCTTCTCGACCCCCCACCCTTCTCGCTTTTCCATCAGCTCCTCCTCTCGACCCCCACTCTCGCTTTTTCATCAGTGACTCCTCCTGACCCCCTTCCCCCTTCTCGCTTTTTCCATCAGCTCCTCCACTCGATCCCCCTTCTTCTCGCTTTTCCATCAGCTCCTCCTCTGGACCCCCCCCCCCCAATGTTTTTTCATCAGCTCCTCTTCTCGACCCCCCCTTCTCGCTTTTCCATCAGCTCCTTCTCTCGAGCCCTCCTTCTCGCTTTTCCATCAGCTCCTCCTCTCGAACCTCCCCCTACTCGCTTTTTCGTCAGCTCCTCCTCTTGATCCCCCCCCCCACCAATGTTTTTCATCAGCTCCTCTTCTCGATCCCCCCCCCTTCTCGCCTTTCCATAAGATGCTCCTCTCGACCCCCCTTCTCGCTTTTCCATCAGCTCCTCCTCTCGACCCACCCTTCTCGCTTATCCATCAGCTTCTCCTCTCGACCCCCCCAATGTTTTTCATCAGCTCCTCCTCTCGACCCCCCGATGTTTTTCATCAGCTCCTCCTCTCGACCCCCCACCCTTCTCGCTTTTCCATCAGCTCCTCCTCTCGACCCCCCACCCTTCTTGCTTTTTCCATCAGCTCCTCCTCTCGACCCCCCCTCTCGCTTTTTCATCAGCGACTCCTCTTGACCCCCTTCCCCCCTTCTCGCTTTTCCATCAGCTCCTCCACTCGATTCCCCCTCTTCTCGCTTTTCCATCAGCTCCTCCTCTGGACCCCCCCCAATGTTTTTCATCAGCTCCTCTTCTCAACCCCCCCCCCTTCTCGCTTTTCCATCAGCTCCTTCTCTCGAGCTCCCCTTCTCGCTTTTCCATCAGCTCCTCCTCTCGACCCTCCCCCTACTCGCTTTTCCATCAGCTCCTCCTCTCGACCCTCCCACTACTCGCTTTTCCATCAGCTTCTCTCGATCCCCCCCAATGTTTTTCATAAGGTCCTCCTCTCGACCCCCCCAATGTTTTTCATCAGCTCTTCTTCTCGATCCCCCCTTCTCCCCTGTCCATTAGCTCCTCCTCTCGATCCCCCCTACACCCTTTTCCATCAGCCCCTCCTCTCGATACCCCTGATGTTTTTCATCAGCTCCTCCTCTCGACCCCCCCACCCTTCTCGCTTTTCCATCAGCTTCTCCTCTCGATCCCCCCCCCAATATTTTTCATCAGGTCCTCCGATCAACCCCCTTTCTCACTTTTCCATCAGCTCCTCCTCTCGATCCCTCCCCGATGTTTTTCATCAGCTCCTCCTCTCGACCCCCTTCTCGCTTTTCCATCAGCTCCTCCTCTCGACCCCCTCTTCTAACTTTTCCATCAGCTCCTCCTCTCGATCCCCCCGATGTTTTTCATCAGCTCCTCCTCTCGACCCCCCCCCACCCTTCTCGCTTTTCCATCAGCTCCTCCTCTCGACCCCCACCTTCTCGCTTTTCCATCAGCTCCTCCTCTCGACCCCCCTACTCGCTTTTCCATCAGTTCCTCCTCTTGATCCCCCCGATGTTTTTCATCAGCTCCTCCTCTCGACCCCACCCCCCTTCTCACTGTTCCATCAGCTCCTCCTCTCGATCTCCTCCCCCGATGTTTTTCATCAGCTCCTCCTCTCGACCCCCACCCCCTTCTCACTTTTCCATCAGCTCCTCCTCTCGACCCCCCCTACTCGCTTTTCCATCAGCTCCTCCTCTCGACCCCCCTCACTTTTCCATCAGCTCCTCCTCTCGATCCCCCCTGATGTTTTTCTTTAGCTCCTCCTCTCGACCCCCCTTCTCACTTTTCCATCAGCTCCTCCTCTCGATCCCCCCGATGTTTTTCATCAGCTCCTCCTCTCGATCCCCCTCTCACTTTTCTATCGGCTCCTCTCATTTGTTCTCTCCTCCTTTCGCTCCTCTTATTGTCTTGCACATCCTTTCCCTTTGCATTGACATTTCTGCTCTGACATGTCGGACGAGCAATAGAATTCAATATGTTCAGTATCACGAGATTTTTCACTCTCTTGTAACAGAAGTACAGGGTCTTCCAAAAAGACCCGGACAACTATGGTTGTTAATATATTTAGAACCACAAATGATACGATGATACCCCTTCGGTTGAAATGAAACAAAAACTCATCGAGTTTTGTGTCCACCATCAATACACTTCAATGTGAGCTCCATTTGTGGTGAGCAGGACATCAAGGTGGTACACGAGTTCTTGTCATGTTCGGCTCAGCATTTTTGCTTCCACCCGTGTCATGCAGCTGTCATCCGTGAACGACGACCTTGGCCACCTTGGTGTTGCAGACATCTTTCACAAACCCCCACCGAAAAAAAATCAAGGGGGGTTATGTCTGGTGATCGTGGGGGCCGGGCGATTGGTCCATCTCGGCCAATCCAGCGACCTGGAAATTTTAATTTTGGGCAGCTCAAACGACAAAGGCCCAATGAGGGGAGCACTATCCTGTTAAGAAATGATATCGTGTTGCAGGGCTTCAATCTGTGGGAAGGCGAATCCTTCCAACATATTCATGTAAATTGTTGAGGTCACTGTCTCCTCTGCAAGGAAAAACGGACCCACCAAGCGGTCATGGAGAAGGCCACACCACGCATTGTCCTTTGAACTGTTGCGTATATGTTCAATGACCACGTGGAGGGTTTCAGAGCCCCAGATCCTCACATTGTGCTGTTAACCTTCCCCGAAAAAAGGAAAGCAAGCTTTGTCTGTGAATATGACCTTTTTCAGGTTATCTTTGTCATCCTCAATGTGACTCTCCATTTCCAAGGCAAACACCTTGTGTTTGTGTAATAAATTTAGTAAGAATACACTCATGGAGCTTAATTTTATTTTCGTTTTTGTTTTTTAGCCTCCATCCCTCCTTCCTTTTTTGCCTGAAAAAAAAATCTAAAACATTAAAAAAAAAAATAACTCCCAGCCTTATTGTATCTTCTGTATTGCGTGTTCATAGTTGCATAGTTTCTAAAATAGAACATACAAAACAAATTTCGTAAGTATGATGAAACTGGGTGATAATAAGTGAATTTGAAGATCACATGAATTCAACAGAATTATCGTAAAGTTAAAAGCTTCAAGGTAATCATCTATCTTCCGAAGCAGAGCACTCCACTTTATTGTGATGAAGCAACAACCAACATTGCTTATATCTGCTCATTTACCTGAATACTTAGGCATTTACAACCAGAAATCCTTCTTGTTCAACTGACATGTTTGAATCTTGAAACTTAATCTGCAGCACTCCAAGTAGCCAGTGCAGAAACTAATGAGACATCTGTTCCCTCAGTATAATCTGCCACCTGGTGTCAGTCAAGTGAATTGTTCAAACCGGGTGGAGGGTGCATAATGCATCATTAAATCACAGGGAACTCTCACTATTTAAAAATAAAAAAACTATCAGTTTTCTCTTGTAGAATGCAACATGTGGGTGATTTCAATAATCGGTTTCATTGTGGCGTATTATCAGTTAAAAATGTATGTTAAGCTGATAAATCTCTTCTGGAGGCTGAATTTATGAGTAAATCAACTTGTTCATTTAAAATATTGACAAATAAAAAACACCCTGGAGGGGAAAAAGTGACACGTTTTCATTTTCCAATTTCCCACCCCCAGATCTAATGCAATTTCTGCAGTTTTAAAGCCGTTATTGGTTTTCTCCCCCAAAAATGTTGATCGTGACATTTTATTCTTTGGGTACATGTTTTAAAAATTTGCCAGCTACATAATAAGTAAGAAAATAGTCGTCCCAATGAATGCTGAGGGGGGTGCATGGTGGGTCCTCCAGGCCCCCGGACTATACCAGTGAGCTTGCACTTCGGAAGGATGACAGGCTGAGTCAACCCACCTGGTGTTATTTCAACAGAACAACAAGGTCTCAAACTCAAGACCCTAAGATCTTAAGCCAGCCACCTTAACCGTCAAGCCAACAGCAGACTCGTATCGTTGATGAGAAGAGCAGACGGGCAGCCACGATTTGGCCTTCTGTTTACAGTCGATCAGCACGTGTACTTGTCCTGCCTCAAATAAATGCCTAAGAGGAAATTATCTTCTCATAAGTTCGCGAGTACTAGATCGATTGCTGAGGGAGTTTGTCAAATGAGGTCATGTGCTCTCCTCACATGCAGAACCAACTCCTTCTGGAAACCCCCGAGTCATAAGTTTGATCCTCCGAGAGATGTCATCAGAAAGGCCAAGAAAGCCACGGTCACGAGAAGTGACTCATCCATCAGGTCGTGGTCACGTCAGTCTGATTGATCTGTACTCGTTTCGTGATTCACGATCGTTGAAGTGAGTCAATATTTCCACTGTAACGGAAAGTAAACATTTGACATGAGTTCTCAACAGCTGCAAGACCACCTCATCAATAAACGATGATAGGCAGTCATCAATATTCTGATGTTCAATATATTCTTCATATTCTGTCATCAATATTCAGAATATCATCAATATTCTGGTGTATTTTGTGTCAGTGACATCTCAAACTAGAAGGGACCTCGGTAGAGCGCACACCTCCGCCACATAATACCTGATGCACGAGAACATATCAGGCCAGTAGGGTAAGAATACTGGTT
The DNA here is from genome assembly GCF_056783735.1 of Eptatretus burgeri. NCBI lineage: Eukaryota > Metazoa > Chordata > Myxini > Myxiniformes > Myxinidae > Eptatretus > Eptatretus burgeri. The sequence goes on from NC_140965.1 coordinate 83,369,333, forward strand.
CTGGCTCACTTTTCCCCATGTAAATGAATGGGGGATTTTCAGCGATTCATATTTTTTTTCCCGAAAAATAAATCCCCTTTTTAGCCCAAGGTATATTTATTTGTCTCCCCTTTTAAGCTGGGGACACTTTTTTTCAAATAACCCATGCAATAAGATAAAGATTTGTTAAAGGTGATTCTAAAGAAATATGTGAAACGTCTAAGCCTCGGGACACTCTTTATCAAATAACCGATGCATATTGTTTAGCTCACTCATTGAACCTATAAAGATTTGTTCATTCTCAAATTCCTTCAATAGTTTAATTTTCTTTGCACAATAATCCCCATCTAAAATATTGAAAAACAAAACATTTGAATCTTTATATTTTTTAAGATACCCCTTTTGTGCCATTACGAAATGATAAACTTCTCTTAATGCTCTTGTTTGACCACCTCCTGAGCCACATATCATTTTGAGATTATAGTAAATTGTTTTTTCATTGTTCAATTGATAACCATCAAAGTTTTCAGTCCATTCAAGGATATTCATTTTTTTCTTTACATCCTCTAACTTACTAGTTTTTAAATTGATTCGCTTATTTGTTTTATTTACCTTTGTTTTAGTTATTTTTTCAACAAGACTTATTTGATATTTTTCACATTCATTATGTTTTCCATTTATATACCAAGACTGAGATTTTCTCCACTCTTTAGTTTGATTAATACTTGGTTTAACCATTTATATATTGCGAAAAAACGCGGCGGTAGCCCTTAAAAAACCCTAACCCATCTTCCCATCGTTAAAACACAATCTATTTTATACACTCTATCATACAATATCCAGATGGAACACAATCTATTCCATTATCTAAAATAAATCTCTTATCATCAAAGGCTCCTAATGCCTTTTTATTTACTTCTTCACGATATATGTTATGTTTATAACTTCTTATTGTATTCATTTTCCTATATTCTTCTTTCTTATTCATCAAACAATTATAATAATTTCTAAAAGTTATTGAATTCTTTATTACATATTTCTTTATTCCCTTTAACCTCTTATCAATCTGATCACCATACTTATAAGCATAAGCCTTTGCTCTCAATCCAATAAACTCACTCATTACTTTTCCACCCAACTCATCCTTAAACTTACCAATAACCTTTTCATTCTTTTTGGAAAATAACTCACTCTTCTTGCTGAAATTACTTGTATCATATACTCTAATATTTTTCTTCATATCTTTATAAACATCATCAGTTTTTATATCTAGGATAAAACTATCAGTGTCCATATACAACAATGAAACATTTTCACCATACTCTTTCTTTAAGTCATTATACAAATAATCATACATCAATATCTTTGATAAATCAAGAACTGCTGTTCCAGTATAAATTGGTTTATCCATTACAATACTTTCCTTTTTCATATGAATTGCAGAAAAGTTCTCTGAAAAAACCTCTTCTCTCTCTCAAAACTTGGTTTATTTATCAATCTCGAAGCTTCTTTCCAAGATGTTGCGAATCTAATGTTTTGCCTGTTTCTAACATTTTCCATAGTCTTTCCAAATACAGCATTATTCATTAATTTATAAAAGTCCCCTTCAAATTTTACTTTTGTATTTGCTCTCATATCTGTATTGAATTGAATATACTTTTTCACCCAAGGACTTTGTTTAAATTTTAAAACTCTATGAATTTTAGCTACTCTCAATCCTTCTCTCAAAAATTGTTTTAAGCTTCTCTGATGCAAAACATATCCCTCTTTATCATAGAATGTTGTTAATAACTTTTCTGTTGATTTGCCTTTAATATTAAAACTTTTATGATAATCACTGAACCATTCTTTCTTTGGGGTTTCTTTCTCACATGCAAAAGGAAGGTCTTTATGCTTATTATGAAGATCACTCGGGTACCTCAAATCAACTTCAAAATAATAACCTTCTTCTTCGTCATTCAATTCCTCTTGAGGTCAGGTCAGGTATGGGAGCATGTGCCAGAACAGCACGTCGCTACGTCCACTTTCCGCCGGTACTCCAGGGGCCTCCATCTGGCCATCCCCCAGGCAGATGCCAGGCCCATCCCCATCTCCTTCAGATGATGGTCAACCTGTTGCAACCATGAGGCACGTGGTCGACCCACTGGCCTCCTCCACTCATGAGACTCCCTCGCTGAGAGAATCTGGTGAGCAGGATCAGAGTCAGGAAAACGAGCCACATGTCCATACAGCCGCAACTGACGCTCACGGACTATGCAGGTAACAAATCTCATCCGAGTCTCTCTCAGCAACCGCTCGTTGGACACAAAATCCGACCAGCGATAGCCAACGATTCTCCGAAGAGACCTGGTACCAAAGGAATTAAGTCTCCATCTCAGATCCTTGGTCAGAGTCCAAGTCTCGCACCCATAGAGCAAAACTGGAAGTACCAAGGACCTGAAGACTCGGACTTTCGTCCTCCCGCACAGGTACCGGCAGCGCCACACCCCATGATCCAGTGAATCCATGACTCCCCAGGCCCGACCCAGACGTCTATTGACCTCTGACTCACAGCCAGCAGAGACATGAATATCACTGCCAAGGTAAGTGAATCTCTCCACGACCTCAACATCCTCACCACAAACAGACACAGACAGGACAGCAGCATCCAAGATGTCACCGAAAGCCTGGATCTTAGTTTTGACCCAAGAAACCCGTAATCCCAATGGCTCCGACTCCTCATTCAGCACCTCGAGGGCCCCCAAGAGGATGTCTAAAGTCTCCGCAAAGATGACTGCATCATCTGCAAAGTCAAGGTCCGAGATCTTGACATTCCCAAATGACGCACCGCAACTTGATCTCTCCGACATCCTCCCTAGAATCCAGTCCATACAAGTGCTGAAAAGTGTGGGGGCAAGTACACATCCCTGACGAACTCCAGTAACAACTGGAAATAAGTCAGAGATGGTACCACCACACTTCACAGCACTCTCAGTACCAGAGTAGAGTTCAGACATCAGATCGATCAGTTTTGGTGGCACCCCACGAAGACCAAGAATCCTCCAGAGGACATCCCGATTCACTGAATCGAACGCTTTACAGAGATCAACATAGGCTGCAAGCAGCCCCTGCCGAAACTCTCGTCTGCGTTCGGTGAGGACACGAAGTGCAAGGATACGGTCAATCATTGACCTCTTTGGTGTAAAGCCTGACTGCTCTGGACGCTGGTGCTCAAGCAGATGGTGGCGAACCCTATCGAGAATTATCCGAGCAAAGACCTTGCCCGGCACTGAGAGCAGCGTCACCTCTCGGTAGTTGTTGCAGTCTTGGCGATCACCCTTCCCTTTCCAGAGAGGTACAACAAGGCCCCTCTTCCAGTCAGTTGGGATGATGCCTGTGTTCCAGGCAGAGCACAAAACTGCATGCAACGACACGAGTGCAGCATTTCCACCAGCCTTGAGAAGTTTGGCATGGATGCCACAGATCCCTGGAGCTTTGCTCCGTTTCAACTGGTTCACCGCAGCCCGTGTTTCCACAAGCGTAGGTGGACCACAGTTGATTCGAGGGTCAGCAACAGGGATTGTAACACCCTTGACGTCCAACTCGACAGTTGGGGGATCAGCCTGGTACAACCGCTCAAAGTAACCGGCCCAGCGGGCCTTCACTTCAGACTCCTCTGTCAAGAGCCTACCACTCTCTGCTCGAACTGTAGTGCTCCGAGGGATGGGCTTGGATGAACGTAATGTGCGAATTCCCCTGTAAGCGGGACGAGAATCACCTGTCCACAGGTGATGCTCTACCCCCTCACAGATTCCTCGCACATAGGCCTCCTTGTCCACACTCAGTGCACGTACTGTTTTACGCCTCAGCTCCCTGAACAGCTCAGCTCTGCCATTCAGCCTGGCCCTGCGACTCTGGTCAATGGTATCCAGTGTCCCTTGAGAGACAAAATTCTTCTTTGCCCTGCGGTGAGCTCCAAGGCATCCACCAGCAACATCAAGGACGGTGGTCTTGAAGGCGCTCCACAACTCTTCAGGACCCCCAAAGTACCCAGACCCCCCAAGTGTCCACTCAGCCTGTTCGCAAACTCCTCAGCTACTCTTTCATCCCTGAGCTTGGCAACATCCAGCCTCGGCTGGGATGGTACCATTCTCCAGGATTTAAGGTGCAGCTTTAGAGTTGCTACAACAAGCCTGTGGTCAGTATTGAGGAACTGAGCACTCCGGTAGACCCTGCAGTTCTGGATCATCCTCCAACGACCGTCAATGAGGACATGGTCAATCTCCTTTGCCACACCGCCAGCGTTGGAATACCAAGTCCAGCGATGAGCTTGTGGGCGCTGAAACCATGAACCAGCCACCCTAAGTCCATGACTTCTTGCAAAGTCAAGGAACTTAGTGCCATTCTGGTTCATAGTTCCTGACCCATGGGGACCAACACACACCTCATAACCGTCCCTATCAGTTCCAGTTTGCAGTCTCTTGAGAAGAAATAACAATATTCATCAAAGCCTTTTCATAATCCTTTTCTTCCACCCACTCTAATTTACCATAAGGCAGAGATTGAGACATTGCCATCCATACAAATTATTAGCATCAAAATACATCAAATAATTACTATCATAATTTTCACTATCATAATTTGGAAGATATTTATTATTTGCTTTAGCATATCTTTTTGAACATACTTGTGATATTCCACCTCTCTTGGACTTCTCAATCATCAAAAGCATATCTACATCACTGAATAAATCTATATCTTGTTTTGTCATTTTCAACATTGCACTCCAAGCTAAACCAGGAGCTGTGAAATAGTGGGCAGGATCTAATCCATAACAATTTTTATTATGACAGAGTGATCTAAATGCTTCAAACACATCAGCTAACAATAAAACATCTGTTTTTAGATATAAATCATGATATTCTCCAAGGTTCTTTATCTTAAATATTTTCCATATTTTTTGTGCGTGTTTATATTCCTTATCACTTATCTCTTCTTCATAAAGTTTATTATAGAAACTTTCTTTTGAAGGAAGTTGTGTTTCTTTAAATCTCATAAATGAATCCATATAATCATAAGGATAAATTCCCTTACTTGTAAGAATTTTCTCTTCACTTTGAATTTCATTCCTTGTTTGAATTTCCTCTCTCGTGAGAATTCCTTCTTTAATCAGAATTTCATCTTTAATCAGAATTTCCTCTTTAGTTAGAATTTCATTCATTGTTCGAATTTTCTTTATAATTAGAATTTCATCTTCAGTTAGAATTTCTTCATTAATTTCCTCATTAATTCGAATTTCCTCTTTACTTTGAATTCTGTCTTTAATCTGAATTTCCTCTTTAGTGAGAATTTCCTCTTTTGGAAAAAATGAATTAAGATTTGGAAAAGAGTCCGTGGAGCTTAGATTTGATGCGAGGTAGGCTAGTGGTGTTCCCACAAACTTGTAAGAATCTAGAAACCTAATACGTTTCTGTATTAAATGTATTAAATGAAATGATGTTATAAAATGAAGATCTGTTCTCATATAAGGAGTTTGTTTGTCATCTTGTCTTTTCATATTCATTTTCACTCCCATATAAAATTTTAATGTTTTCATTTCTTTTAATGTCTTTTTAATAAATTTTTCAACATCGGGTTTCACTATTTCAATTGATTCAACTATTGATGATGGACCGGGTTCTCCAAATTGAAAAATCCTTATTTTTATATGCCCTTTAAATGCCCCATCAGTGTTTTCAATATAATAGTCTCCCTTTACTTTAAACTCATTTTTCTTGTGTTTTTGTGATTGAAGATGTCTATTATAACTTCTCTTCAAAACATCCTTTGAACAGATATCACAATGTTTTCTTTCCAACTCAAAGGAGATATTTTATGAAATAGATTAAATGTGTGTTTGTTGGTTCGGAGGTGTTTTCTATAATGTTTATATTTGTGATTACAAACATCGCAGTATGTTGTATTCACCATATTTATATAATAAATCTTTGCTAAAACTAAAATTTTCTTGATGAAAATTTCGTTTATTTTACAGGTGAATCTGTGCTTAAAACCATTTTATCCTCCAACTTTTTCACTTAATAAATACAATGTTTCAAGACACAAAAGACAAGTTTCAATCAATCTCTTAATTTGTTAAAGATACTGAGAAATATGTCAAGGATGTAAAATTGAACAAAGATCAATATAACAACTATTGGATAAAAACAATTATGGTAAATAATATGATTTCTTCAATTTCCTTCAGTGGAAGGGCTTTTAGTATACCTGGTAGAACATCAATTAAAGTATCTCTAACAAAAGTTTCTCCTCTCCTTCTGGTAATATATTCAAAACTAGAAAAAGCAATGAAACAAGAAAAAGTATCAAAAAACAAAAACCTTATGGATGAAGCTTTAGAAAGAAAAGATAAGACCATCTGTAATATGCAAGGAGAAATTTGTATTTTTTTCAACAACCCTAAAGATGTAAATCCTGATGAAATAAAGGATGTTAATATATCAGGTGAAATGACATTTCGTTCAATAGTAGTTAACGATCATTTTAAAATTACCTTTAATATAAAAAATGTTGTCGTTGAATCTGGTAATGAAAAAAAGTATGTTGATATCGATGGTAATGTTATTAAATATGAGTCAATATACAACTGAAAGTATAGATGAATTTCAGTTTAAGTAAAGTTTTACTTTATAAATATGCTAGACTTTCCTGATTCTCCATATGACAAATTTGAGAATTGTCCTGCGTGTGAAGGATGGGGATTAAACACAGAGTCAAAAGCCTATAAACAATGTATATTCTGTGATTATCTTCTAATTAATGATAATAAAAAAATATAAAAAGGAAAATAATTATTTTAGATTTACACCAAAAATGAATTACTTTACAAGATTGATTAGAGAAATGAATGTAAAGTATGAGGGTGATAACACACCTTTCCTTACAAGGGAAGAAACTGAACGTATAAGAGAAATGTTCAAAGGATTGTTGTTATATATTATTCATTGATATAATTTTCAAGGAAATATCAACACAAGATATTGTATAAATAAAATAATGGATTATCTTGAAATTAAACCTGAACTTAGGATAAAATATAGAGTTTCTAAAAAAGCCAATAATAAATTAAATAACCTGTTTTCCAAATATATAAATGAATGATTTTTTACCCATTTGGGAAAATAAGATAAAATTTAACAACCATAAAAATCTCCCAAATTCATTAAGATGTCTCATAGTTGGTTCAAGTGGATGTGGAAAAACCTGCTTACTTTTAAAGATGCTCCTCACTCCCAACTTTCGAGATTATGATAATTTAATAATTTTCACAAAGTCGAGTTTTCAACCAGAGTATCAACTACTCTCACAAGGTTTTAATGCTGGTCTTCAAAAAGAAGATATAATCGGTTTATTTAAACGTCAAAAAAACCTAAATGATTATAACATTGAAGATATAATTCAACTATTTTGTGATACACAGAGATGTAAAAAGAAATCAAATCCTATAACTTGTATTCTTAGTGATAATACAGATGATATACCGTCTCCCCAAGATTTGGATAAATCAAAAAAGAACCTCGTTATCTTTGATGATTGTGTTAATGAGAGAAACCAAACGGTAATGGACAGCTACTACACAAGAGGGAGACATTCTTCTTGTAATTGTATTTATCTTAGTCAATCGTACTTTCAACTTCCTCGTCGTTCCATCAGAAACAATGCTAATACTTTTATTTTATTCAAGTTAAATTCAATAGATATCAATAATTTTTGGAGAGATAATTGTTCTACATGTTGTAGTAAAAAGAAATTTGAGGATTACATGAAGCACACGACTGAAAAATATAAATATATTGTTGTGAAACAAGATGAGATATTAAGGGATATATTTTTTGTTTTATAAACAATTACATATATAAATGACAACTATTATTGTAAATCTTGTGGGTAAATCTGCTTCTGGAAAAAACTTTCATAAATCAAGGTTCTTGTGTAGTACAAATGAGAATATTGTAAATTTACTTAAAAAACACCCCGTGATACGCATTGTATCAAAAATAACTAGAGCAATAAGATCTGGAGAAGTAAAAGGTGAAGATTATCACTATATTTCAGTGGAGGAACATATGCGATTGAGGAATGAAGGTCAAATATTTGAGGAGGTTTCTCTTGGTACAACAAAATATTCACATTGTAAGAGTGAGTAAAGGAAACTAAAATCTGGTGGTCTTGGGATATTAGAAACTAATCCAGAAGGAACGAGACAAATTATTAAACATCTGAGCAGAGTGAAGATTTTATCATTCGGTTTTGATGTTGATGAAGAAACTTAAAGCAAACGTATGAAAAACAGAGATGCAAGTATTAGTGAAGAAGAAATTACAACTCTTATTAATGTTAATAAAGAATTTGATGAAATATTTAAAGAAAAGGATTTATTTGAACACATCTACTTGGATGATGAAGAAAAGGAAAATTTCCCTGTTGATCTTTACAATTCATTAAATGATATTTTACAATAAATAAATGGATGCAAAAGAAAGAGCAAGAAGATTTAAGGAACATCAAGAGTTGGTTTCAAAAGTTGTAAAACAACAGGAAGACATAAAGAAGAAACGCAGACAGAAACTAACGGGCGAAGAAGCATTTTAAAGAAAACAAGAGAAATTTTTTAAACCACTTTTAAAAACTTCCCAAGAAAAAATGAAAGATGTTTCCACAGTTCCCACAGTAGAATATACTCCTAAAAAACTTCAAATGTTAAAAGATTTTGATCAAATGACGGAGGAAGAATTAGAGTATTTAGGAGAATTAAAGGTATATGATGATGAAGGTTTATTTCAACAACTGGAAGAGATTAATCGACCCCCTGATTATATTGTGAATGCTCTTCAAAACAATGAATATTCAGCGGATTCAAAAACCAAAGCAGGACTCATTCCAACAGAACAACCAGCAATATTTCATCTTGTTCAAGAAAAGGTATTGATATTTAATGATGAATTAAGGTTCTTGGGTTCTGCTCAACCCCCTGTTAAACTAACTCCGAGATTAATGTTTCTTCTCACAAAAGATGGAAGACAAGGTTCAACTGTGAGGGATGAATCAAGGTATATTGATAAACCATTGGATATGAAAAATAATGATGATAGAGTATATATTGATCTGCTGAACACTCTAAATTATAGGGTCATTCTTTCTGGTAAAAGTAGGAAGAATGAGAAGGAGAAACACATTATTCAGGCTTTAAGTATCCTTGGTTCAGGTGTTAGTTTTCTTCCAAATGACCCATCACAATTAGTTAATAGACTGTTATTGTTGTTAGGCAGTAAGAAGGCTGGAAATAACAATTGTTTTAATGAAGCATCAGCCATTTAGACCAGTTGATGAACATGAAAATAATTAATAAATATCAATATAAAGACATTTTATCTCATATTAAATAAGATGAGAAGCACAATCCTTAGTTTCAATTTCACAACAAGCGACCACACATCTTCATTCCCATACACACTATAACTTGACACAACAAAAGAATATGAGGCATCTTTATTGTCCATGGAAACTTATAATACCTTATTTAATATAACTGAGAAAAATGACAAGTTTAGTTATAATCCGGGAAATGGATGCAAAACGATAACAGTCTCACCCGGAGCATATGAGATTTCTCAAATATCTTCCGAAATTGCTCGTTTTATGAAAGAACAGGGTGATGAACCAAAAAATATTGTTATAGACATTCAAAAACATACTTCAAAATCAACGATTAAAGTTAAAAATAACTACAAGGTTGATTTCACAATTGATAATTCATTTAGAGAGTTATTGGGTTTCTCCTCAAAAAAGATTGAAACTAATGGGACGTTTTACAGTGATAATGTCATTCAAATATCCTCAGGAATAAATTCGGTGTTAATTCACTGTGATTTGATTGATGTTGCTTATAATGATGGAAAAAAACAAATACAATATTTTCATTCAGCGCATACTCAACCCCAATTGGTTATAAATTCAATATGGAACCCAAAAATTTGGTTTATCTCCCTGTGTCAGGAAAAACCATACACAGAGTAAATTTTAGGATAACCGACCAAGATAATCGTATGATTTCTTTTAATGGAGAAGTTATATCCATCAGAATTCACCTACGTGAAGTTTTCCAATAAATAAATACGATGGTTATTGTGAGGAAACACGAGTTGGGAAAATATAAAATAATTACAGGGGATGGGATGTTCCTTTCCCCATACTACAAGGGTGAAGGTATGTATCTTGGTAGAGGATACTATAAACCTAAGAGACAAAGGGGTGTTGGACATCAATTTAGAGGAGATTGGATAATTGATACTCTCATGGGTATTGGTTCAACTATTCTTCAACATAAAGATCTAATTGGTTCACTGCTTCTGCTGTGGGAAATGTAGCAGGTGCTGTAAAGAGCATAAAAGATGTCCAGAAGGAATCTCATAAATTACAAGCAATAAAAGAAATTAAGAAAGGCAAAACTCAGTTGTCCCCCCAAGAACGACAGAAAATAATTCGAATACTTGGATCAGGGTTTCAAAAGTTTTAACATCTTTTTTTCCTAAATAAATACAAGTATGGAAGCAATTGATAGTATCTATGATTTGGATGATACTATTATTATCTCAAACTCCACTAAAAAAGAAGATTACTTCAAGGAAAATGCAATAACTGGAACAGACTGGAATATGAATGGTACAAAAAGTTTTGAAATAAATAATCAACAAATCTATTTGAATCTCTCCGAAAGTTTCTTGTTGTGTAAATTTAAATTCACTAAAGCTGGGAGTAACACAAACGCTACACTTGTAAATGATTTCTTCTGGAAAATGTTTCATAGTGTGCGTTTGTATATTGGAACACAAGAAGTTGAAGCGGTTGATTATGTCTCTGCTGTATCTGAAATGATGAAATTTACACTCTATACATTCAGTGATAGAATGGGAAAGGGGTCTGTCGAACGTTTTATTCCTGATATGTCAACGGGAACAAACACAGACCCTGGATATACTCAAAGGAAAGGAGCGTATAATGATGATACAAAAAGCAGAAAATAGTTTTACTGTGGCAGTTCCTCTTAAAGGTATATTTGGATTTTGTGATCATGATAAAGTTCTGTATGGTCTTAAAATTAGATTTCAACTACAAAGGAATGATAATGAAAATAGATTGCTTTTTGGTGTTGGTAGTGCTTTTGGTGAACAGAATAAATTTGTAATTGAGGAGATGAGTTGGTATATCAGTGAATATACTCCTAATCTTAAAACAGAAGAGATGTTGAATTGAAGACTTAACTCAAAGAAACCACTCAGTGTATCATACCTCAAAAGAAGACGTCAACACGTTAAACTCAACCAAACCACTTACACGTGGAATTTGGGTGTTCTGGAAGGAAAGCCACGATATCTGTGGATCATTTTTAAAAAGCCAGATGGTGATCCCGCGACTGATAAGAATAATGCATTGAGTGATAATGCTAAGGTGAAACAACTTTGCGTTTCTCTAGATGGAACATTTTATCCAAGAGATAGATTGGAAATTAATTGGGAAAAAAATGATTTTGCTGAAGCATACAAGTCTTACCAAAAGGTGTGTGAAAGTAATGGAAATAAAGAACCTATTTTGGATATGACAGCATTTAAAAGTTTGTATACAATCTATGCGTTTGACCTGAGCGCTCAAAAGGAAACTATAAAGTCTAATCGAGTGGATACTTCCCTATACATTGAAAGAGGAGAGAGTGAAGAAGTTGATTCATATTGTTTGCTTTTGGAAGAAACAGAATTACAGATTAATACAGATAATGGTGTGATGATTAGTCTCACATAATTTTTTGTTAAATAAATGAGTGGCAAAGTACCAACTGGGGTATATGTTAATCAAATCAATCTTCATAAACTATCATCTTGTGTTCAAAATCAAAAGCCTTGTACGATTAACATTAATACAATTCAGAGAAAAGGAGCAGTAAGAATTGATGTTTTGCTCACAAGAGAACAGGTTAAAATCTTGAATGACACTGGCTCACTCAAAATTAAAATGACAAAACCAATGTTGAAAAAATATTCAATAAGAGAGACGAGTGGAGGATTTCTCCCATTTCTAATTCCTTTATTTGCTGGTTTAGGTGTGGTTGGAGCATTGACGGCTGGTATTTCAACAGCGGTGAAAACTGCCAACGAAAGGAAGGCTCAACTCCAGGCTTAAAAAGCATTGGAAAGACATAACAAAGAGTTGGAGAAACAAATTAGTGGAAGTGGTGTAATTGTAGATTTTGCTGAAAAACTTGAAGGTCTGCCTGATAAAGCGAGATTGTTAGTTGGAGATATGCTTTCTTCTATAGCACAAGCAGGTGTAAAATTAACGAAAAGAGGTAATGGATTATATCTTTCTAATAAATAAATGAGCATTGATGAGTGGTTTAAAGAATTTGGAAAGAATACAACATCAAATTTACAACTTGTCAAATATTGTAAGAAATTAAAAATTCATAATGTGGTTATTTGTATGAGAGATGAATTAACAAATGTGCCGAAACATACAAAGAATATTATTATGAACTTAGAAGATAATAATGGGAACGGTTCTCATTGGGTTTTTAATTTTTAATAGTCAAGACAAATATTATTTTGATAGTTTTGGTCTTCCACCACCTGTTGAAGTCATAAAATTCTTACAGAATCGTGTTTATCAAACATTTCAAGTCCAAGAATTAAATTCCAAGTGTTGTGGTCAATTATGTCTATATGTGTTATTTCAACTCAACAAAAATAAAAAATTTCATGATATTATTTTTAATCTAATATAAATGACTTATGTTGGTAAAGATGGTTCTATCTTTGGTGTATCCCAAGAACTGGATATTGATTTATCAAATTATTACACAAAGGCACAGGCGGAACGACATAAATATAATATAACCAAAAATATTAACATGAAAAATGCTTACAAATTAAAAAATTATCCAAGCCCAACTGACGCGAATGACTTGGTGAGATTAAGCGATTTATCACAATATATATCCTTAAATAAAACGGCCGTGTATTCCAAAGATACAGAAGTGTTGATATTATCTCCAGGTCATACAGAATTCACAGTTCGAATTAAAATAAATTTTTATAAAGAAGGGCGTATCGTTTGTATGAGAATAGCACAATGGGGGTATGATATGAATGATTTAGGGTATAATTGGTCATTTAAAATTAACCTCGAAGACCTGGAACAATTAAATCAGTCTCGTAAGGAAGAATATTATCCACTTGGTATCGCGAATGAGTTTTGTGGGGCTACGATTAGTAAACAACAAATAAAAGAATTTAATAAGGGTAAATATAATAATGGTTTTGCCCTTGTTTATATCATGAAAACAGAAAAAACAGGATTATATATAATAAGTAAGGTAATACAAAATGATTTAACTATGGGAAGATGGAGAGGTGTTTTGTGCCATAATATTATTCTAACATATATTTCTAATACATAAATGACAGCAAGAAGGCTTCAAGAAAATTATCATTTCTGTGTCCAAGCATACCTTCAAGAAAAGGGTACTCGGTATTTTAATAAATATGTTCTACAACATAAGAATGAGGTATTTTCAATAAAAGATTGGCATTATGCTGATGTTGAGAAACGGACAACTTTAGATTTAATTAGAATGTTAAATAATGAAAAAATTATAAAGTGAAGAAAAGGTAAGGCTCTTTTAGAAATTCAAAAGAAATTTTATTGGTTTCCTGTTGTAAAAAAAATTATTTTGGATACAGGAATAACAAGAAATCCTGATGAATATACGTATGATATTCTATGGGGTGTAAGCGATTCAAGGATAATAAGGGATGAGGAAGGAGTTGAAGAAGAGAGGGAAGAGGAGGAAAAGGAGAAGAGAGAGAAGGAGGAGAGGGAGAAGAAAGAGAAGGAGGAAAAGGAGAATAGAGAGAAGGAGGAGAGGGAGAAGAAAGAGAAGGAGGAAAAAGAGAAGAGAGACGGAGAGGGAGGAGAGAGAGAAGGAGAAGGAGGAAAGAGCGAGACAAAATAAATATCAAAATATGGAAACCAGTGAGATTAAAAAAAGATTGGTGGTATTACAGAAAATAACTCAACCCACCAAGGAGGAAAACAAAGAATTGACAAGTCTATTTGAAATATTTTCTAAAGACTATTAACATCGACAAGATATTCATTTTAATTCAAGTTTTTCATTTTTTTTTTCTTAAATAAATGGAGGAGAGAGTGAAGGCATTTCTAAGGATTTTTTTATGTTTTAAAAATTAAGATTCAAATGTGCATGTTGGAAACTAAAAAGGTTTTTGCACTCTGCAGGAATTTTTCACATAAATAAATGAGTTATTGTCTCAAATGTAAAAAGAAAACTAATACAAAAAATATTTCATATATTAAAAGTAAAAATAACAGGGTTATACAAAAAGGTATATGTTCGGTGTGTGGTTCAAAAAAAAATCAATTTATCTCCAAACACAAACTAGGAGGAGATATACAAAAGTTTTTATCAGGAAGTAAATTTACAACTACTGGAATACCAGGGGAATTACATCTACCAGGGTATTCTTTCTGTGGTCCTGGCACAAACTTGGATAAAAGATTAGATGAGGCAGACAATCCTAAATCATGGAGTAAACCCATCAATAGAGTTGATGAAGTGTGCATGAGACACGATATTGATTATGGGAATACCACAACGTTGGAAGAAAAGCATGAAGCCGATAGAGAAATGTTGTATAATTTGTCTCTGATACAAAATCCAACCTTGAGAGAAAAAGTTGATCGGTTCATTGTGAAGAAGATGATCAGTGCTAAATTGAAACTTGGACTTGGAAATTAAAAAACTTATAGGCTCTAATGATGTCATTAAGACTGAAGAACAATTAGCTGATGAATTAAATAAACCGATATTCACAAAGTTTCAGAGAAGGAAAGTTTATTCCAAGGAAGTTGATTATATCTGGTCTGCTGATTTGATTGAACTCAATAATGATAAGGGGTACAAGTATGCTTTAACCGTTATTGATTTGAGGAGTAGATACGCATGGGTTGTACCATTAAAAAACAAAACAGGTAATACTCTTATGTTAGCCTTTCAACAGATATTTAATAAAAGTAAGAGAAAACCTAAAAAATTGTGGACTGATGAGGGTAGAGAGTTTTATAACAAGACATTTATGAATTTTCTAAAAAATAACAGTATTACATTATACAGTACCTTTAATGAAGGGAAGGCCATTGTTGTTGAACGTTTTAATCGTACCTTAAAAGAGAGACTATATAAAAAATTCACACAACTCGGTTCACAACAATGGTCATCTTTTATTCAGGATATTGTGGATAAGTATAATGACACGGTTCACACGTCAACAAATATGAAACCATCAGAAACATTTACAAAATTAAAATATGAAAAAGAGATTAATGTCAGAAAACCTAAGTTCAAAGTTGGTGATATCGTAAGAATATATAGGTGGAAATCTCATTTTGAAAAGGGTTATACTAAACGATGGACGAACGAACTTTTTAAAATTGTTGATGTAATAGATACGGTTCCTTGGACTTATAAGATATATGATTTGGAAGGGGAAGAGATTTTAGGTTCATTTTATTCACAGGAATTACAAAAGACAAAGATAAATTGAAATTTTTTGACTCCGCCCCTTTTTGACTCCACCCACACAAAACCCACCCACATAAACCCCACCCCACACAAGCTCCACACAAACCCCACCAACACAAGCTCCACATACACAAACCCCACACAAGCTCCACCCATATTCATCATATTCACATAATTAGTGATTAGTTAATTAGTTCCCCACACACAACATGTTTATTTAATTAAAAAATTATCCACCCATCCACACAAGCTCCACCCATCCACCCATCCACCCATCTTTCCACCCATCCATTTTTCCACACAAACCTCATCCACATAAGCCTCATCCACATTCACCCCTCCCACATAAACCCCACCAAAGCCCCGCCCACATAAACCTTGCCCACATAAACCCTGTCCACATAAACCCCTCCCACACAAGCTCCACCCACATAAACCCTGCCCACACAAACCCCACACAAGCCCCGCCCAGACAAGCCCCCACCGAAGCCCCGCCCACATAAACCCCACCCACACAAGCCCCGCCCACACACGCCCCGCCCACACAAGCCCCGCCCACACACGCCCCGCCCACACAAGCCCCGCCCACATAAACCCCACCCACACAAGCCCCGCCCACACAAGCCCCACCGAAGCCCCGCCCACATAAACCCCACCCACACAAGCCTCTCCCACACAAGCCCCACCCCCTCATCCCCCCTGTGTGCCCCCACCTTTGACCCACCACCTCCCTCATCCCACCCCCACCCTTCCCCACACACACATGGGGAGGGGAGGGGTGGAATGAGGGGGTGATGGGTCATTGGGGGAGCGCACCTACCCCCCCACCCCCTCCCTCCCTCTCCTTCATGTCTTGATTCTTTTTTTGAAATTCAAAATCAAGTAATTGTAAACAAAACAAATATAATTAATCAAAATTGAAAATATTAAATATTCATTTGCGAGAATGTATAATCTTTCCCAGCAATCTTCTTCAGATGTCTTGTGATTTCGAAACTCAGACACCATATTCTGTTTTGAAACAAAAAGTGGATAATAATTAGGTTTTATAAAGATAATTACATGGTAATATGAGTGAGCCTTGTGTTGGTTCTAAGTTCAAGCCTCGTTGACCACTGAATTAACACACCAGGAGGCCGACTCAGCCTGTCATCCTTCCAAGGCCAATAACATGAATTCCAGTGTACTGGCAAAACCGCGTCCAAACTAATGATGCAACCAACATAAGGCGACATTCCAAAGAGAGAGTGATATTAATAAAAGAATAAATAAACAAATAACTAAATAATAATTCAGAAACATTTACCTCCAGAAAATCATGTGTTGTACCAGATTGCTTCAACAGCTTATGTTGTGTGATCGAGCTGAAAAAAAAAATGAGTCAAGGGTATAGATGGAGAGACAGACAGAGAGAGATACAAAGAGACAGACAGGGAGAGATAGAGAGAGACAAACAGACAGGGAAAGAGACACGCACGCACGCACACACACACACACACACACACACACACACACACACACACACACACACACACACACACACACACACACACACACACACGCACGCACGCATGCACGCACGCACGCACGCACGCACGCACACACACACACACACACACACACACACACACACGTGTCTCACCATTGGTTTAATTCATTCGAGATCAGAGGCCGTGATAAGACTTCGTACCAGTCATTATAAATGTTTTTCAATTTTCTTCTAAAATCATTGACCTCTTCAATAAGAGCATTCATTTGATGCACCTCATCGTGATATGTAAACTCCACTTCTTCCAAGGACCTGCCAGGAAAAAATATATATTTTCGCATTATCACGATTTAATTTATAATCAATTGCTTCATCGTTCAAAGAGGAAACCATACACAAACTTACCAACTTTGTAGTGAGCTGTTATCTTCATCGGAAGAGAGTGAGTCCATGTCTCAGTTTTTTTACCATTGGTACAAGATGGAAAAAAGATCAGAGGCCGTGATAAGACGTCGTGTCAGTCATTAAAAATGTTTTTCAATTCTCTTCTAAGATGATTGACCTCTTCAATAAGAGCATTAATTTCATGCACCTCGTCGTGATATGTAAACTGCTCTTCTTCCAAGGACCTGCCAAGAAAAAAAAATCAGTATTATCACGATTTAATTTATAATCAATTGCTTCATCGTTCGAAGAGGAACCCATACACAAGCTTACCAACTTTGTGTTCAGGTGTTTTGTTCGCGGAAGAAAGATCGCTCAGGTCTCAGTTGTAAAAATGAAAATCCCGTCTGGCAGAAACTTTGTCTGGCGAATCACTTATAAGGCAACGATGAGGAGATTGCTTAATCATTGGGTGTGGCCACAGGAAATGACGCTTCGGGCGAGACAGCTTGCAAAATAACTGGGCGATATATTCTCAAATTGTATGAATCATTTTTAAAACATACTTAAAATGCCCTAAAATGATTATGATTAAACTTATGTTTAAAAGCCTGTTCGTGTTCTGAGATAAAATAGAAACACGAGGCCTTGTCTCACAGAATAGTTCCTATTTTTTCACAGCATGACTGTCCAAAAACACTTCCTCATTTTCATGGCACGAACTGAAAACATTTGAAACAAAACTTTTTTTATGGCGTGGTTTATGCACAAAAATGATTTGCAACTCGGGCGGTGGCCAGATGAGATCATTGAGAGAAGTTTATCATTTCGTAATGGCACAAAAGGGGTATCTTAAAAAATATAAAGATTCAAATGTTTTGTTTTTCAATATTTTAGATGGGGATTATTGTGCAAAGAAAATTAAACTATTGAAGGAATTTGAGAATGAACAAATGTTTATAGGTTCAATGAGTGAGCTAAACAATATGCATCAGTTATTTGATAAAGAGTGTCCCGAGGCTTAGACGTTTCAGATATTTCTTTAGAATCACCTTTAACAAATCTTTATCTTATTGCATGGGTTATTTGAAAAAAAGTGTCCCCAGGTTAAAAGGGGAGACAAATAAATATACCTTGGGCTAAAAAGGGGATTTATTTTTAGGGGAAAAAAAATATGAGCGCTGAAAATCCCCCATTCATTTACATGGGGAAAAGTGAGCCAGAACCAGTATTCTTACCCTACTCAGGCCCAATACATTTTTGAAATATCATGCTATACAGTACTATATCATTTTGGCCCTCTCTCTCTCTCTCAATGGTGAAGAATCACTTTAAAAATAAAATAATTCCCATATCCGGATCCAGATTCGGATCTTCACCAAAATCAAATCAATTCGTCCATGCGACACACCCAACTTGTCCACTAAGTATCGTCGAAATCTGTCCACAAATTTTTTGAGATATCGTGCTATATATATATATATATATATATATATATATATATATATATATATATATATATATATATGTATATATATATATATGTATATATATATATATATATATGTATATATATATATATATATATATATATATATATATATATGTATGTATATGTATATATATATGTATATGTATATATATGTATATATATGTATATATATGTATATATATGTATATATATGTATATATATATATATGTATATATATATATGTATATATATATATATATATATATATATATATATATATATATATATTTGTCCGATCTCTCAATGGTTAAGAATCACTTTAAAAATTCTAGTCGTCAGATGTGGATCCGGATCTTCACCAAAATCTAATCATTTCGTCCTTGTCACACACCGAACCTGTCCACAACTTTTTGAGATAATCTGTACACAAACAGACAAACAATCAGACAGAAAGGGGTGAAAACATAACCTCCTTCACCTTCGGTGGTGGAGGTAAATATCATGCAAAACAATACTATATCGTTTTTGTCCCTATCTCAATAGTGAAGAATCATTCTGAAAATTATATAATTCTCGTATCCCGATCCGGATTCAGATATTCACCAAAATCAAATCAATTCCTCCTTGCCCTACCCTCAACCTGTCCACAAAGTTTCATCTGAATCCGTCCAAAACTTTGTGAGATAATCATACACAATCGAATGAAAATTGACGATTTAAGAAACACGGCCTATGTTGTCCTTTTAGTCTATGTTTACCTCAAAAATAATTGGCTGGTTGAATTCAGTGACCTGAAATATAAATCCTCTTCAAATTTCAAGTCAATCAGATGAAAATTGAGGATTTTAGAAATACCAGCTAAGTTGTTGACCTTTGCCCTATTACCTTTTGGTCCATGTTGACCTCAAAAATAATTGGCTGGTTGAATTCAGTGACCTGAAATATAAATCCTCTTCAAATTTCAAGTCAATCGGATGAAAATTGAGGATTTTAGAAATCTCTCCTAAGTTGTTGACCTTTGGACCTATGTTGACCGTATGGTCCATGTTGACCTCACAAATAATTGGTGGTTGAATTCAGTGACATGAAATATAAATCCTCTTCAAATTTCAAGTCAATGGGATGAAGATTGAGGATTTTAGAAATCCCACTTAAATTGTTTGACATGAGTTCCCAACAGCTACAAGACCACCTCATCAGAAAACGATGATCTCGGTATTCTGGTGTATTTTGCATCACTGACATCTCGAACTAGAAGGGCACTCGGTAAAGCGCATACCTCTGCCACGCAAAGCCTAATCCAGGAGAACATATTGGGCCCGATACATTTTTGAAATATCATGCTATACGGTATCATGTTTTGTTGACATTTGGGTCCATGTTGACCTCAAAAACAATTGGCTGGTTGAATTCAGTGACCTGAATTATAAATACTCTTCAAATTTCAAGTCAATCGGATAAAAATTGAGGATTTTAGAAATGTCATCTCAGTTGTTGACCTTGGGCCTATGTTGACCTTTTCACCTCAAAAACCATGTGCTTCTTCATGTGCATGACAAACTCGACCATGTCGTGAAGTTTCGTGAAGATCAGTTTAAAATTGTGACCGGTAGGTGACAGACAAAGAAACGGACAGACAGACAGACAGATAAACAGATATACAGACAGACAGACAGATAAACAGACAGACAGACAGATAAACAGACAGACAGACAGACAGTTAAACAGACAGACAGACAGACAGACAGACATACAGACAGATAAACAGACAGACAGACAGACAGACAGATAAACAGACAGACAGATAAACAGACAGATAAACAGAGGGACAGACAGATAAACAGACAGACAGAAAAATAGACAGAGAGGCAGACAAACAGACAGATTAACAGATAAAGACAAACAGACAGACAAAATTAACCAACCAATATACTCGAAAAATCTTCGATTTTGCAAGTAACAAATAGACCAACTAGAGGGGGAGCACTCAGTAGAGTGCAAAACCTCCACCGCCAATACTGCTAGATCACTCAAGTGAACCTGATATCCTATTCATTCAATTTGACGTCAACAATGCTCACAGAGTTATAGTTTGCAACTTTCCCTTTTACTTTTAACTTTTACATTCTCAATTCATTCGTCATAACTAGATTCCTTGAGACAGAAATTGATTTTACGTGGGTATGTCCACCTGAAGTTCCAAAATCAGCCGCAATTATAATTTTGGAATGTTTTTTTTTGTTGGAAATCACTTATAACATGTAGAAATGCAAAAAAAAAAATCGAAATTTTGTTGAAAAAAAAGTTGCAAAATTTTCTTTTTTTTTCTCTAACAATTTTTTTTTTGGGGGGGGGGGTTTGGAAAACACTTAAAACATGTAGATATGAAAAATCTTTTTTTCAAAATGGCCGCCATAGCGGCTATATTGGACTTTGGACCAAGTCCAAAATCTAATGGCATAATCCTTGGACCATACCTAATCCCCCCACCAAGTTTCGTCGAAATCCATCGAGGAGTTCTTCCGTAATACTGTTCACAAACAAACAAACAAGCAGTCATAGACTGGTACTTACGAAATCGTCAACTTGACCTCTGACCTTGTCGAATAAAAGCTGTCTCTAGAGAAGGTTGCGACGCAAACCAGAAGTTTCTTCGATGATTCTGTACCAAACCTCTCATAAAACATCCGATTTTATCCAGAATTTTGACAACCGAGTGTTAAGCATACTTAACCGTTACCAAAATTGAAGACAGGATTGAAATTGACTTTAAAACGAGCGCGTAATGCCGTGTGTTACAATCCCCCTCATTAGCATAATCTTCAGTGAAACCTCAGATACGACACCCGACATAAATCTCATAAAACATCCGATTTTTACCAGAATTTCGACAACCGAGTGTTAAGCATACTTAGCCATGACCAAAAGTGAAAACAGAATTGCAATCTGAATTAAAATGAACTCGTAACGTTGACAGAAGCAAAAATCTCAATTTCTCCATGCAATTATTTAATATTACATTATGAAAGTCACAAAACCGTAATATTCGGCCATCCACCAACAATTTTTACATAATCCTATGGCTTAGCGAGTCAGGCATGCGACGATAACATTTATTGGGATAAAAAATGACTTTTAAACACCATCTTTATCGAAAACACCATCAGCGCGCACACGCAAAACCTTTACGTGACTCAACGACGCGTCTGCTCGAGAGTGAGAATTCTTGCTTCAAATTCGCGCAAAAAAATGCTCAAATTACCCTAACACAAGCTTTTTAAACCAAACAAAACCATTGTCTGACTCAACTTTTTGTTCTGCATCACTATTCTGAAGCGAAAACTGTGATTTCATGGAAATAGTGAGTATTTTAGCTCAAATTTGAGAAAAATGCTCAAATTACCGTAAAACAAGCTTTTTAAACCAAACAAAGCATTGTCTGACTCAACTTTTTGTTCTGCATCACAATTCTGAAGCGAAAACGTGATTTCATTGAAAAAGTGAGGATTCAAGCTTCAAATTCGCGCAAAAAATGCTCAAATTACCCGAAAACAAGATTTTTAAACCAAACAAAAGCATTGTCTGACTCAACTTTTTGTTCTGCATCACTATTCTGAAGCGAAAACGTGTGATTTCATTGAAATAGTGAGTATTCGATCTTCAAATTCGCACAAAAATATGTTCAAATTACCCAAAAACAAGCTTTTAAAACCAAACAAAAGCATTGTCTGACTCTACTTTTTCTTCTGCATCACAATTCTGAAGCGAAAACGTGTGATTTCATTGAAATAGTGAGTATTCGAGCTTCAAATTCACGCAAAAAAATGCTCAAATTACCCTAAAGCAAGCTTTTTGAGCCAAACAAAAGCATTGACTGATTCAACTTTTTGTTCTGCATCACAATTCTGAAGCAAAAACGTGTGATTTCATTGAAATAGTGAGTATTTTAGGTTAAATTCGTGCAAAAAATGCTCAAATTACCCTAAAACAAGCTTTTGAAACAAACAAAAGCATTGGCTGACTCAACGTTTTGTTCTGCATCACGATTCTGAAGCGAAAACGTGTGATTTCAGAGAAATAGTGAGTATTTACCTTCAAATTCGCACAAAATGCTCAAATTAACCTAAAACAAGCTTTTTAAACCAAACAAAAGCATTGGCTGACTCAACTTTTTATTCTGCATCACTATTCTGAAGGGAAAACGTTTGATTTCATTGAAAAAGTGAGTATTCTGGCTTCAAATTCGCGCAAAAAAATGCTCAAATTACCCTAAAACAAGCTTTCGAAACCAAACAAAAGCATTGTCTGACTCAACTTTTTGTTCTGCATCACAATTTTGAAGCGAAAACGTGTGATTTCTTTGAAATAGTGAGTATTCTAGCTTCAAATTCGCGCAAAAAAATGCTCAAATTACCCTAAAACAAGCTTTTCAACCAAACAAAATCATTGTCTGACTTTATCAACACCATCTTTATCGAAAACACTGTCAGCACGCACACGGAAAACCTTTACTTGACTCAACGACGCCTCTGCTCGAGTGCGCTGCACCATGTGACGAGCCGTGATGCGGCGATTGAAATATTTTTTATACAATCTTAAAACGTCTCCAAAACATCCGATTTTTACCAGGATTTCGACAACCCAGCGTTAGGCGTCCTAAGCTATCGCAAAAACCGAAGACAAAATTAAAATTGAAGTTAAAACGAACTCGGAACGTCGACCGAAGCAAAAATACTCCATTTCTGCACATGAATTTACGGAATTATGTTTGACCTCACTGTCACCTTGACCTTTGACCGATTTTGACCAAAATCTAATCAGCGCTCGCCATCACGCTCCTGAATCACCTGGTCTAATTTTACATTGGTAGCTTCTTCCGTTCTCGAGTTATCGTGCCTACAAACAAACACACAAACAGACGAACACACACACAAACAAACAAACACACAGAGGACGGAAGTCATCAATATACTAACGAAATCTTTAGATTTTGTAAGTAACAAGCAGTCATAGACTGGTACTTACGAAATCGTCAACTTGACCTCTGACCTTGCCTTATAAAAGCTGTCTCTGGAGAAGGTAGCGACGCAAACCAGAAGTTTCTACGATGATTCTGTACCAAACCATGAAAAATCGAATGTTTGACATCACTGTGACCTTGACCTTTGACCGATTTTGACCAAAATCTAATCAGCGCTAGCCACCACCCTCCTGAATCACTTGGTGTAATTTGACATTGGGAGCTTCTTCTGTTCTTGAGTTATCGTGCCTCCACACAAACAAACACACACAGAAACAAACAGAACGGAACTGATCAATATACTTCTGAAATCTTTACATTTCGTCAGTAACAAACAGACAGGGGTGAGAACAGTCACCTCCATCCATGTTCGATGGCGGAGGTTAACAAACAGGGGTGAAAACATAACCTCCTTCACCTCCAGTGATGGAGGGAATGACGTTTTTACCCCGGTCGGTTAAAAATGAATAAATAAACAATAAAAACGTGCTTTTTACTCCAATTCGATTTCGACCGTTTTTCATCCAGTCCAACTTGACATGTATGTCCGGTATCACGAGTGTCCACAATTCACGGAACAGTATTCCTGTCCCACGTTCTCTGTTTACTAAGGTGTTTTGAGTTTTAAACCGCAGGTATGTTTTTGCTTCATGCACATATCTTCATGGGTTTTTTATTGCCTATACACCATCTAGATAAAGGTATGCGTCAGAAGATGCTGCATGCTTGGAAAAAGATCGCCCGAAGGGCTGTAGTAGGGTGAATATACTGATTCTGGCTCCCTTTTCCCCATGTAAATGAATTGGGGATTTTCAGCGATTCATTTTTTTCCCCCTAAAAAGTAAACCCCCTTTTTATCCCAAGGTATATTTGTCTCCCCTTTTAACCTTGGGACTCTTTTTTTCAAATAACCAATGCAATAAGATGAAGATTTGTTCAAGTAGTAAAGTAGTAATGTGATTTGTGAAAGGTGATTCTAAAGAAATATCTGAAACATGTAAGCCTAGGGACACTCTTTCGCAAATAACCAATGCATATTGTTTAGCTCACTCATTGAACCTATAAAGATTTGTTCATTCTCAAATTCCTTCAATAGTTTAATTTTCTTTGCACAATAATCCCCATCTAAAATATTTAAAAACAAAACATTTGAATCTTTATATTTTTTAAGATACCCCTTTTGTGCCATTACAAAATGATAAACTGCACTTAATGCTCTTGTTTGACCACCTCCTGAGCCACGTATCATTTTGAGATTATAGTAAATTGTTTTTTCATTGTTCAATTGATAACCATCAAAGTTTTCAGTCCATTCAAGGATATTTTTTTTTCTTTACATCCTCTAACTTACTGGTTTTTAAATTGATTCGCTTATTTGTTTTTTTTTACTTTGTTTTAGTTATTTTTTCAATAAGACTTATTTGATATTTTTCACATTCATTATGTTTTCCATTTTTATACCAAGACTGAGATTTTCTCCACTCTTTAGTTTGATTAATACTTGGTTTGACCATTTATATATTGTGAAAAAACGCGGCGGTAGCCCTTAAAAACCCTAACCCATCTTCCCATCTTTAAAACACAATCTATTTTATACACTCTATCATACAATATCCATATGGAACACAATCTATTCCATTATCTAAAATAAATCTCTTATCATCGAAAGCTCCCAATGCCTTTTTATTTACTTCTTCACTACATATTGTGACGTCCACGGGACTTGAACAGTCCCGCCAACGTAGAATGAGCCGAAACGATGGAGGCGGTTTATTTATTTATAACCCAAACATGGCGGTTCTAATCGCTCTACCGCAAACGGGATGAGGAAGGTGGCACGAGTCACTTTTCACTGACTTGATGATGTTTATTTGTTTTTATTATTAACCAGAAATAACAAGACTCCGCAAGAAGAGGGATCCGGGGCGATTCGACGGGATGGTGTGGGATCGGGCGTGGGGAAAACACAGACAATTCCAATGAATATACAGATCTCAAACCCTCTAAGGCGCCAAGTACACACACACACACACACACACACACACACACACACACACACACACACACACACACACACACACACACACACAAAACGTAGCTATTTCTGGTGGTCAGGCTAGACCGTGGTGTGGACGCAACTGTCCATGGATCGGCGTCGGACGAGCTGGCCTTGCTCTCGTCAGGGGGGGGGGCAGGAGAAACCGTGCTGCTTTCGACCTCCTGGTCCTGGCCCAAGTCCGCTCACAGCCGCCAGGGAACCAGTTCTGGTGCCAAATTGCGAGCAGGAGAGGGAGGCAGGTCCACCCGCCGTCCGACCCCGTAGTGCGAGCCAGCAGAACCCCAGAGCCAACCAAGGTGAGGAACGAGGCTCAGCAAGGCTCCAAGACACGATGAAGAACACGATCGAATCAGCACAACAACAAGTATGCTTCCCGCGCAACAGCCTCCACACCAAAAAAACACGATCGTTTTGTCCCAATCTTCTTCCTCTTCCTTTTCGACCCCGAACAGAACCTTTTTATCCTCCTGTCCTCGTCACTTCCAATCGAGCCGTTTATTGGCCCACCGCCGTCGCCTTCTGCCAATCGTGATCACGGGGCGGAGCCATCCGCTGCACTGTCCTGTGACGTCACGGCCAGTCTCCAGAGAATACCAAAAGGGGTTTACGCAGACACACTTACCCTATCCCGTATCCCTATCTAATTACGTGACAATTATCATTCCCCCCTTGAAGAAATGAACATTTACTTGACAACTTATCACCACTGAATTGCTACTTATTACATCGAGATCCTGGTAAACTCGAACAGCATGGCATACCTAATTAAACATCCTAATTACCCTTTGAATGCATACCCCCCCTCAAACGTAACACTGCCCCCTCCTCTGGTACCGCAGCTCCTGCAAGGTATATCACAGGTGCTACCGTACCAGCCTTAACACTTACTGACTCACACCTAATTAACCTAACGAAATAAAGTAGGAGGGGCAATGGGCAGCGAGTCACAGCTAACTTACCTATCCTGCTTAATGTACTACCCCCTTATGGCCTTATCCTCGCCTAAACAATCATTCGTTTTTTTTTGTTTTTTTTTTAATCACATGAGAGCACTGAGCGAAGTTGCACTCCATCTTCTGGATCATCGCTCTTGCCCAACACTCTTCCAGTGATCTGGGGAGGGGAAACAAAAGGTTCCACAAAAAAACACAACACATACTTTACATTCCTACTCTAAACCTTAACGACACTATTCACAGGATATTTACACTTGACCGCCTCCCCCAGTGGATGCTAATAGACCCAGCGTTACCTGGGGAGCCAATTTTCAAATTTGCTTGCCCCAAAATTATGCGGACATCATGCCCTTGCTGCACATGTCAAGTTGTGCGGGATCGAGTGAGACTCATACATCTTCACAACACTCACACCATGGTCATCATCACATTTCTAGGTCATGGTCCTCATTTTAATCATGCAGGCTGAATCCCGTCATGGCCGTGGGGTGGGTTACCACAAGATGATGGGGGCATCTCAGGTACAACCATGCCCACAGGTAAGCTTTAGTCCAACCCGGACGTTTCTCCGCCCCGCTCCCTTTGATTCCCTCCCCCCTGGTAGCCATCAGCTCTAATCCCGTACAACACTCTGGAAGGGGTCTCACTGGCTCCTCTGGCCTTCCTGGGTCGCCAAGGTCCTACCCGCCTTGGTCGCCCAACCAGACCCTCTCCCAGTTGCCTCCAGACACTGTCACCATTAGCCACCAGGTGGTGAATCTCCTTGAAGGGGGTCGCAATTCACGCTCACCGTGAGCTTCAGCAATCTCTGTGGACAAGCACATCATCCCCACCCACAAAACCCACATGACTCCCCCACCCCATCGGCCTTACATGTCACACCTGCATTTCTAACACTTCGCCGACCATGACCTTCCCTGTTACCACACCATGTCCAATAAAAAATCAATGTGTGCACCATACATTTCACTTCTTAACTTAAAACAACTCACACAGCACTTCTCACCCGATCCACGCACCAGCCATTGGACAGCCACTTGTGCCCGCTTTGTTACCAATTACCCACTGTCCTGATTGTCACTCTAAAACCCAGCAGAACTTACAAACCCATGCCAATTTTCCCACAATTCATTTTTTTCCACCAAAGGAGGGCACTTCGCCACAATCTCAGCAGGCGAGCATGGCCGTATATGCTCAGCCCAATCTAGTCTCTCCGACCCCCGACAGTGATTTCCGGACTCGACCTATGTAAGGGCACCTTGGATAGACCTGGCGGTTCAGCAGGAGGATTCATCCTCTGAAGCATTTGGGTAATGCCAATTTCTCCCAGCCCCCCTCCCTGATCCTGAATCTCCGCCTGTCGGATCGTCACCGATGGCCTCTCGGGCACCCGACCCGGCCGACTCCACGAGGCCAGCCTGGCTGCGCACTCAGCCGCTCCGTGAACGGTGGGTGGATCCTGTAACTCCACTAGCACTCGGACCTCAGGGTCAGGAAGAGCAGCTAAAAATTTCTCTAGTGCCAGTCTGTCCCATGCCTCCACTGTAAGGTCCCGATACGCGATCCTGACTGATTGGTAAATGTCCTGCGCCAGCTCCTGCACTGTCTCTCCCGGCTTTAATCTGCGGTGCTGGAGCTGGGCCCGCACCAGATCACAGCTTGCCGCGAACCCAAACCGACGGCTCAACGCCTCGCAAATGTGGGAGCTGGTCAACATCCCCTCCGCGATCACGTTTAACACATCTGCGGCTGGTCCCCGCAACGTTGCCACCAAATTCCCTGTACGTTCCCGCTCATTCCACCCGTTTAGTCGGGAAATACACTCAAATTGCGTCAGAAAAGCTTCAACGCTCCCTGACCCATCAAAATTTACCAGGGGGATCACTTTTCCGGTGGCCGCTTCCCAGTTTCTCCCTTGTCCGAATCCAGCCCAGGGATCAAACACCCTTGTGGCTGCGTATCCAATTTCGGAGCCCACTGTGGCCAAAGATGTTTTGTGGTGAGGGTCTCATGGGTCAATTTTGCCTCCTGTTCCAAACGTTGAATGGACCGATTCACCTCTTCCCGCAGGATCTTGTGGGCCCGCACAACCTCCTCCAAGGCTCCGTCGCGAGTTTGTAGCTGCTCCTCAACCAACCCGGACACTCTACTTACAAAAGACGGCTCTACCAGGCCTTTATCCAAGACTTCATCTTGGCTCATAATTTTATCTTGTTCGTCCAAACGAGCCTCCAATCCTTTTACCTCCTCTGCCAAATTCATCCCTTGCTTCCTCAGCTCTCCCCACTCTTCAACTTGCAGCTGCATACGAGCATCCATACAGGCACGATGACGTTCCAGGCTTTCATCCACTTTATCAACCCGAATGTTCGTTGCATCAATTTTATCTACCAATTTTTTCCGTATATTTTCCCCCTCCAATGTAATTTCTACCTTTGTTTCCTCTAATCTATCCTCGAATTTACTTTGTATTTCTCCCAATTTAACATCCACACACTCCTGCATCTCAGTTTTCATTTTCTCCATCTTTTCCCCCAATTCATCCCTCATTAAATCAATCCGTGCTCCCAACTGTACCCCCATTACCCCCAATTGATCTGTCATTTCTGCCCTCTGTGTCACGAATTGATTTTCCATTTGTGCCGTCATTTCTGCCCTCTGTGTCACGAATTGATTTGCCATTTGTACCGTCATGTCCCCTATTAAACGTTCCAACATTATCTGGATCGTCATCGCACCGGTTTCCAGCGCTGCCGGCCCCGTTACGGGCAATGAAGCACGGTCCACGCTCGGAATGGGGGAGGTTCCAACCCTACCCCCGTCTCTCCCCTCTTCCCCCGACTCGCTGCCAGACACGTGGCCTTCCTCCTCAAACATCTGCACATCCGCCATGGTGCAGAAGTCCCGTTTGCCGCCAATTAATTTAAATTTGAAAAATCCCGCCAAAATTTTCCCGCGCTCGCGCGCTTTTCTGCAGTAGTTTTATATTCCAATTCGTGGCGAGATTTTAATCTTGGTATATTCTCCCGACACCAAATATAATTTAGAGGGGTTCGAACATCCCACGCCTGACACCAATGTGACGTCCACGGGACTTGAACAGTCCCGCCAATGTAGAATGAGCCGAAACGATGGAGGCGGTTTATTTATTTATAACCCAAGCATGGCGGTTCTAATCGCTCCACCACAAACGGGACGAGGAAGGTGGCACGAGTCACTTTTCACTGAGTTGATGATGTTTATTTGTTTTTATTATTAACCAGAAATAACAAGACTCGGCAAGAAGAGGGATCCGGGGCGATTCGACGGGATGGTGTGGGATCGGGCGTGGGGAAAACACAGACAATTCCAATGAATATACAGATCTCAAACCCTCTAAGGCGCCAATCACACACACACACACACACACACACACACACACACACACACACACACACACACACACACACACACACACACACACACACACACACACACAAAACGTAGCTATTTCTGGTGGTCAGGCTGGACCGTGGTGTGGACGCAACTGTCCATGGATCGGCGTCGGACGAGCTGGCCTTGCTCTCGTCAGGGTGGGGGGGGGGGCAGGAGAAACCGTGGTGCTGTCGACCTCCTGGTCCTGGCCCAAGTCCACTCACAGCCGCCAGGGAACCAGTTCTGGTGCCAAATTGCGAGCAGGAGAGGGAGGCAGGTCCGCCCGCCGTTCGACCCCGTAGTGCGAGCCAGCAGAACCCCAGAGCCAACCAAGGTGAGGCACGAGGCTCAGCAAGGCTCCAAGACACGATGAAGAACACGATTGAATCAGCACAACAACAAGTATGCTTTCCGCGCAACAGCCTCCACACCAAAAAAACCACGATCGTTTTGTCCCAATCTTCTTCCTCTTCCTTTTCGACCCCGAACAGAACCTTTTTATCCTCCTGTCCCCGTCACTTCCAATCGAGCCGTTTATTGGCCCACCGCCGTCGCCTTCTGCCAATCGTGATCACGGGGCGGAGCCATCCTCTGCACTGTCCGTAACGTCACGGCCAGTCTCCAGAGAATACCAAAAGGGGTTTACGCAGACACACTTACCCTATCCTGTATCCCTATCTAATTACGTGACAATTATTATTTCCCCCTTGAAGAAATGAACATTTACTTGACAACTTATCACCACTGAATTGCTACTTATTATATCGAGATCCTGTTTATAACTTCTTATTGTATTCATTTTCCGATATTCTTCTTTCTTATTCATCAACCAATCATAATAATTTCTAAAAGTTATTGATTTCTTCGTTACATATTTCTTTCTTCCCTTTAACCTCTTATCAATCTGATCACCATACTATAAGCATATGCCTTTGCTCTCAATACAATAAACTCACTCATTACTTTTCCACCCAAATCATCCTTAAACTTACCAATAACCTTTTCATTCTTTTTGGAAAATAACTCACTCTTCTTAATAAATTTACTTGTATCATATACTCTAATATTTTTCTTCATACCTTTATAAACATCATCAGTTTTTATATCTAGGATAAAATTATCAGTGTTCATATACAACAATGAAACATTTTCACCATACTCTTTCTTTAAGCCATTATACAAATAATCATACATCAATATCTTTGATAAATCAAGAACTGCTGTTCCAATATAAGTTAGTTTATCCATTACAATACTTTCCTTTTCCATATGAAGAGCAGAAACGTTCTCTGAAAAAACCTCTTCTCTCTCAAAACTTGGTTTATTTATCAATCTCAAAGCTTCTTTCTAAGATGTTGCAAATCTAATGTTTTGACTGTTTCTAACATTCTCCATTGCCTTTCCAAAGACAGTATTATTCATCAATTTATAGAAATCCCCTTCAAATTTTACTTTTGTATTTGATCTCATATATGTATTGAATTTAATATACTTTTTCATCCAAGGCCTTTGTTTAAATTTTAAAACACTATGAATCTTAGCTACTCTCAATCCTTCTCTCAAAAACTGTTTTAAGCTTCTCTGATGCAAAACATATCCCTCTTTATCATAGAATGTTGTTAATAACTTTTTTGTTTATTTGCCTTTTATATTAAAACTTTTATGATAATCACCATTCTTTCTTTGGGGTTTCTTTCTCACATGCAAAAGGAAGGTCTTTATGCTTATTATGAAGATCACTCGGGTACCTCAAATCAACTTCAAAATAATAACCTTCTTCTTCCTCATTCAATTCCTCTTGAGAAGAAATAACAATATTCATCAAAACCTTTTCATAATCCTTTTCTTCCACCCACTCTAATTTACCATAAGGCAGAGATTGAGACATTGCCCATCCATACAAATTATTAGCATCAAAATACATCAAATAATTACGATCTTTTTCTCTATCATAATTTGGAAGATATTTATTATTTGCTTTAGCATATCTTTTTGAACATACTTGTGATATTCCACCTCTCTTAGACTTCTCAATCATCAAAAGCATATCTACATCACTGATTAAATCTATATCTTGTTTTGTCATTTTCAACATTGCACTCCAAGCGAAACCAGGAGCTGTGAAATAGTGGGCAGGATCTAATCCAGAACAATTTATATTATGACAGAGTGATCTAAAAGCTTCAAACACATCAGCTAACAATAAAACATCTGTTTTTTAGATACAAATCATGATATTCTCCAAGGTTCTTTATCTTAAATATTTTCCAAATTACTTGTGCGTGTTTATATTCCTTATCACTTATCTCTTCTTCATAAAGGTTATTATAGAAACTTTCTTTTGAAGGAAGTTGTGTTTCTTTAAATCTCATAAATGAATCCATATAATCATAAGGATAAATTCCCTTACTTGTAAGAATTTTCTCTTTTCTTTGAATTTCATTCCTTGTTTGAATTTCCTCTCTCGTTGGAATTCCCTCTTTAATCAGGATTTCATCTTTAATCAGAATTTCCTCTTTAGTTAGAATTTCATTCATTGTTTGAATTTTCTTTATAAATAGAATTTCATCTTCAGTTAGAATTTCTTCATTAATTTCCTCATCAATTAGAATTTCCTCTTTACTTTGAATTCTCTCTTTAATCTGAATTTCCTCTTTAGTTAGAATTTCCTCTTTTGGAAAGAACGAATTAAGATTTGGAAAAAACCTCGTGGAGCTTAGATTTGATGCAAGGTAGGCTTGTGGTGTTCCCATAAAGTTGTAAGAATCAAGAAACCTAATACGAGTTAAAGGTTTTGTGAATATCATTTTTGTAAATAAAATGTACTTTTAACTTGTGTTTGTTATGGCAGAAATATTCCCTGGTGTTTTTGAAAGTTCATTTATTAATAGATGTGTATCATAGTTGGCGCTGTTGTGAAGAAAGACTGGAAGAAAAGAAGGTAATTTATAATTAAGATTACAACAGGAATGAGCGGGACCTCTATATTCACCAGTAAGATGACAATGATCCCTAACTTTAGACTCCTCAATTTCCTCCTCACAATATATGACAGATATTATTCTTTCTAAATTATAATTTTTCATCTTCGGTTAATTTCATCGGTTCATTTGTTTCTTTCATTAATTGGTTAGTCTTATACAATCATTTTCTAATCGTTTTGCAAACTCTTGTGAAGCTTTTTTCCACTATAATGTTCAAGTTTATTATACTTTTCTCCAACAGATGATTTGATATAATAACAGAAACCACAAGGAATATGTTTTTGATATTTATTTGTATGTGATTCTTTTGGATTAGGAGAAGCAGTATTTATCTTTTTTAGGATACATTCAAAATCAGCATATATCACAAATGTGTGCATGATAGATTTATTATAATCTTCAAAAGAAATCTTTTCACCAGGTTTCAGCATTGTAATTACAGCTGATTCATGATTACTACAATATTTTGAATGTTGTTCTTATCCTTCCTTTGTATGAAATGAATAAAGACATCGCTTACAAGGACATATTTTGTTTGCTGTTCTGAATACCTGAGAAGAGATTAATCTTGATAAATTATTGATGTATGTTTCATGTGAATTCTTTCCAACACTAAAATATAAAAGATCAATGTGTGTTTCTTCATTTTTATAGTTGTTTGAAATTTTTAATATTTGAACTTTGTTTGTATCCGTTAATCCATATATATTAATGGAAAGATTATTATTTTTCTCAAATTTAGGAATATCTGTTTGTGGCATTGGGAATTTAAAATCTTTAATGTCCAAGGAATTCTCATATTTCATATATTGTTTTACTCTTTCTGAATTACAATTTGGTGGATGCAAGTGAGCAAGAACAGACCAGACAAAACATTTATTATCATTGTTCTTAATATTAACAACTGGCTTCTTTAGTTTTATTTCTTTTGGTAATTCAATATAAGAAGAAGCTTTGAGAGGGTTTGATTTCAGAATGTGTATATCTCAAAAGATGATTTTTTAATTATGAAATCCACTTCCTACCACTGTATTACCTCCTCTTGTCTTGATAGTTCTTCATAAACCCCACTATTCAAAAAGTCTTGAAATGATGTTATAAAATGAAGATCTGTTCTCATATAAGGAGTTTGTTCGTCATCTTGTCTTTTCATATTCATTTTCACTCCCATATAAAATTTTAATGTTTTCATTTCTTTTAATATCTCTCTAATAACTTTTTCAACACCAGCTTTCACTATTTCAATTGATTCAGCTATTGATGATGGACCAGGTTCTCCAGATTGAAAAATCCTTATTTTTATATGTCCTTTAAATGCCCCATCAGTGTTTTCAATATAATTGTCTCCCTTTACTTTGAACTCATTTTTCTTGGGTTTTTGTGATGAAAGATGTCTATTATAACTACCCTTCAAAACATCCTTTGAGCAGATATCACAATGTTTTCTTTCCAACTCAAGAGGAGATATTTGATGAAATAGATTAAATGTGTGTTTGTTGGTTCGAAGGTGTTTTTTATAATGTTGATATTCGTGATTATCGCATTATGTTGTATTCACCATATTTATGTAATAAAACTTTGCTTAAACTAAAATTTTCTTGATGAAAATTTCGTTTAATTTATTGGTGAATCTGTGCTTAAAACCATTTTATCCTCCAACTTTTTAAATATTAATATTATTAAATATGAGTCAATATTCAACTGAAAGTATAGATGAATTTCAGTTGAAGTAAAGTTTTACTTTATAAATATGCTAGACTTCCCTGATTCTCCAAATGACAAATTTGAGAATTATCCTGCGTGTGAAAGATGGGGATTAAACACAGCGTCAAAAGCCTATAAACAATGTATATTCTGTGATTATCTTCCAATGAATGATAATAAAAAAATTAAAAAGGAAAATCATTCTTTTAGATTTACACCAAAAATGAATTACTTTACAAGATTGATTGGAGAAATGAATGTAAACTATGAGGGTGATAACACACCTTTCATTACAAAGGAAGAAACTGAACGTATTAGAGAAATGTTCAAAGGATTGTTGTTATATATTATTCATGGATGTGATTTTCAGGGAAATATCAACACAAGATATTGCATAAATAAAATAATGGATTATCTTGAAATTAAACCTGAACTTAGGATAAAATATAGAGTTTATAAAAAAGCCAATAATAAATTAAATAACCTGTTTTCCAAATATATAAATGAATGATTTTTTTTACCCATTTGGGAAAGTAAGATAAAATTTAACAATCATAAAAAATCTTCCAAATTCATTAAGATGTCTCATAGTTGGTTCAAGCGGATGTGGAAAAACCTGCTTTCTTTTGAAGATGCTCCTGACTCCCAACTTTCTAGATTATGATAATTTAATAATTTTTACAAAGTCGAGTTTTCAACCAGAGTATCAACTACTCTCACAAGGTTTTAATGCTGGTCTTCAAAAAGAAGATATAATCGGTTTATTTATACTTCAAAAAAACCTAAATTATTATAACATTGAAGATATAATTCAACTATTTTGTGATACACAGAGATGTAAAAAGAAATCAAAACCGATAACTTGTATTCTTAGTGATAATTCGGATGATATACCGTCTCCCCAATATTTGGACAAATCACAAAAGAACCTCGTTGTCTTTGATGATTGTGTTAATGAGAGAAAGCAAACGGTAATGGACAGCTACTACACAAGAGGGAGACATTCTTCTTGTAATTGTATTTATCTTAGTCAATCGTACTTTCAACTTCCTCGTCGTTCCATCAGAAACCATGCTAATACTTTTATTTTATTCAAGTTAAATTCAAGAGATATA
The DNA here is from genome assembly GCF_056783735.1 of Eptatretus burgeri. Taxonomy (NCBI): domain Eukaryota; kingdom Metazoa; phylum Chordata; class Myxini; order Myxiniformes; family Myxinidae; genus Eptatretus; species Eptatretus burgeri. Next base: position 83,405,540 of record NC_140965.1, read on the forward strand.
AATAATTTTTGGAGAGATAATTGTTCTACATTATGTAGTAAAAATCAATTTGGGGATTACATGAAGCACACGACTGAAAAATATAAACATATTGTTGTGAAACAAGATGAGATATTAAGGGATATATTTTTTGTTTTATAAACAATTACATATATAAATGACAATTATTATTATAAATCTTGTGGGTAAATCTGCTTCTGGAAAAAAACTTTCATAAATCAAGGTTCGTGTGTAGTACAAATGAGAATATTGTAAATTTACTTAAAAAAACACCACATGATATGCATTGTATCAACAACAACGAGAGCAATAAGACCTGGAGAAGTAAAAGGTGAAGATTATCACTATATTTCAGTGGAGGAACATATGCGATTGAGGAATGAAGGTCAAATATTTGAGGTTTCTCTTGGTACAACAAAATATTCACATTGTAAGAGTGAGTTAAGAAAACTAAAATCTGGTGGTTTTGGGATATTAGAAACTAATCCAGAAGGAACGAGACAAATTATTAAACATCTGAGCGGAGTGAAGATTTTATCATTCGGTTTTGATGTTGATGAAGAAACTCAACGCAAACATATGAAAAACAGAGATGCAAGTATTAGTGAAGAAGAAATTACAACTCTTATTAATGTTAATAAAGAATTTGATGAAATATTTAAAGAAAAGGATTTATTTGAACACATCTACTTGGATGATGAAGAAAAGGAAAATTTCCCTGTTGATCTTTACAATTCATTAAATGATATTTTCCAATAAATAAATGGATGCAAAAGAAAGAGCAAGAAGATTTAAGGAGCATCAAGAGTTGGTTTCAAAAGTTGTAAAACAACAGGAAGACATAAAGAAGAAACGCAGACAGAAACTAACGGGCGAAAAAGCATTTGAAAGAGAACAAGAGAAAATTTTTAAACCACTTTTAAAAACTTCTCAAGAAAAAATGAAAGATGTTTCCACAGTTCCCACAGTAGAATATACTCCTAAAAAACTTCAAATGTTAAAAGATTTTGTCAAATGACGGAGGAAGAATTAGAGCATTTAGGAGAATTAGAATATGATGATGAAGGTTTATTTCAACAACTGGAAGAGATTAATCGACCCCCTGATTATATTGTGAATGCTCTTCAAAACAATGAATATTCAGTGGATTCAAAAACCAAAGCAGGACTCATTCCAACAGAACAACCAGCAATATTTCATCTTGTTCAAGAAAAGGTATTTATATTTAATGATGAATTAAAGTTCTTGGGTTCTGCTCAACCCCGTGTTAAACTAACTCCGAGATTAATGTTTCTTCTGACAAAAGATGGAAGACAAGGTTCAACTGTGAGGGATGAATCAAAGTATATTGATAAACCATTGGATATGAAAAATAATGATGATAGAGTAGTTATTGATCTGCTGAACAATCTTAATTATAGGGTTAGTATTTCTGCTAAAAGTAGAAAAAATAAGGAGAAACACATTATTCAGGCTTTACGTATCTTTGGTTCAGGTATTAGTTTTCTTCCAAATGACCATCGCAATTAGTTAATAGACTGTTTTTGTTGTTAGGTAGTAAGAAGGCTGGAAATAACAATTGTTTTAATGAGGCATCAGCCATTTTAGACCAGTTGATGAACGTGAAAATAATTAATAAATCTCAATATAAAGACATTTTATCTCATATGAAATAAGATGAGAAGCACAATCCTGAGTTTTAATTTCACAACAAGCAACCACACATCTTCATTCCCATACCCACTACAACTTGACACAACAAAAGAATATGAGGCATCTTTATTGTCCATGGAAACTTATAATACCTTATTTAATATAACTGATAAAAATGACAAGTTTACTTAAAATTCCGGAAGTGGATACAAAACGATAACAGTCTCACCCGGAGCATAGGAGATTTCTCAAATATCTTCCGAAATTGCTCGTCTTATGAAAGAACAGGGTGATGAACCAAAAAATATTGTTATAGACATTCAAAAACATACTTCAAAATCAACGATTAAAGTTAAAAATAACTACAAGGTTGATTTCACAATTGATAATTCATTTAGAGAGTTATTGGGTTTCTCCTCAAAAAAGATTGAAACGAATGGGACGTTTTACAGTGATAATGTCATTCAAATATCTTCAGGAATAAACTCGGTATTAATTCACTGTGATTTGATTGATGGTGCTTATAATGATGGAATAAAAACAAATACAATATTTTCATTCAGTGCATACTCAACCCCAATTGGTTATAAATTCAATATGGAACCCAAAAATTTGGTTCATCTCCCTGTGTCAGGAAAAAACACACACACAGTAAATTTTAGGATAACCGACCAAGATAATTGTATGATTTCTTTTCATGGGGAAGTTATATCCATCAGAATTCACCTACGTGAAGTTTTCCAATAAATAAATACGATGGTCATTGTGAGGAAACACGAGTTGGGAAAATTTAAAATAATTACAGGGGAAGGGATGTTCCTTTCAACATACTACAAGGGTGAAGGTATGTATCTTGGTAGAGGATACTATAAACCTAAGAGACAAAGGGGTGTTGGACATCAATTTAGAGGAGATGGGATAATTGATACTCTAATGGGTATCGGTTCAACTATTCTTAAACATAAAGACCTAATTGGTTCAACTGCTTCTGCTGTGCGAAATGTAGCAGGTGCTGTAAAGAGCATAAAAGATGCTCAGAAGGAATCTCATAAATTACATGCATTAAAGAAATTAAGAAAGGCAAAACTCAGTTGTCCCCCCAAGAACGACAAAAAATAATTTGAATACTTGGATCAGTGTTTCAAAAGTTTTAACATCTTTTTTTCCTAAATAAATACAAGTATGGAAGCAATTGATAGTATCTATGATTTGGATCACACTATTATTATCTCAAACTCCACTAAAAAAGAAGATTACTTCAAGGTAAATGCAATAACTGGAACAGACTGGAATGTGAATGGTACAAAAAGTTTTGAAATAAATAATCAACAAACCTATTTGAATCTATCCGAAAGTTTCTTGTTGTGTAAATTTACATTCACTGAGGCTGGGAATAACACAAATGCCACAGTCGTAAATGATTTCTTCTGGAAAATATTTGGTAGTCTTCGTTTGTACATTGGAACACAAGAAGTTGAAGCGGTTGATTATGTCTCTGCTGTATCTGAAATGATGAAATTTACACTATATTCATTCGGTAATAGAGTGGGAAAGGGGACTGTCGAAGGTTTTATTCCTGATATGTCAATGGGAACAAACACAGACCCTGGATATAATCAAAGGGAAGGAATGTATAATGATGATACAAAAGCAGGTAATAGTTTTACTGTGGCAGTTCCTCTTTCAGGTATATTTGGATTTTGTGATCATGATAAAGTTCTGTATGGTCTTTAAATTAGATTTTGTGATGATTAGTCTTAATTAGTCTTAAAATTAGTCTTAAAATTAGATTTCAACTCCAAAGGAATGATAATGAAAATAGATTGCTTTTTGGTGTTGGTATTGCTTTTGGTGAGCAGAATAAATTTGTAATTGATGAAATGAGTTGGTATATTAGTGAATATACTCCTGATCTTAAAACAGAAGAGATGTTGAATAGAAGACTTAACTCAAAGAAACCACTCAGTGTATCATAGCTCAAAAGAAGATGTCAACACGTTAAACTCAACCAAACCACTTACACGTGGAATTTGTGTGTTCTGGAAGGAAAGCCACGGTATCTGTGTATCATTTTTAAAAAGCCAGATGGTGATACTGCGACTGATAAGAATATTGCATTGAGTGACAATGCCAAGGTGAAACAACTTCATGTTTCTCTAGATGGAAAATTTTATCCAGAGATAGATTGGATATTAATTGGGAAAAAAATGATTTTGCTGAAGCATACAATTCTTATTAAAAGGTCTGTGAAAGTAATGGAAATAAAGAACCTATTTTGTATATGACAGCATTTAAAAGTTTGTATACAATCTATGCGTTTGACATGAGCGCTCAAAAGGAAACTACAAAGTCTAATGGAGTGGATACTTCCCTGTACATTGAAATAGGAGAGAGTGAAGAAGTTGATACATATTGTTTGCTTTTGGAAGAAACAGAATTGCAGATTAATACAGATAATCGTGTTATGATTAGTCTCACATAATTTTTTGTGAAATAAATGAGTGGCAAAGTACCGACTGGGGTATATGTTAATCAAATCAATCTTCATAAACTATCATCTTGTGTTCAAAATCAAAAGCCTTGTACGATTAACGTTAATACAATTCAGAGAAAAGGTACAGTAAGAATTGATGTTTTGCTCACAAGAGAACAGGTTAAAATCTTGAATGATACTGGCTCACTTAGAATTAAAATGACAAAACCAATGTTGAAAAAATATTCAATAAGAGAGACGAGTGGAGGATTTCTCCCATTTCTAATTCCTTTATTTGCTGGTTTAAGTGCGGTTGGAGCATTGACGGGTGGTATTTCAACAGCGGTGAAAACTGCCAATGAAAGGAAGGCTCAACTCCAGGCTCAAAAAGAATTGGAAAGACAAAACAAAGAGTTGGAGAAACAAATTAGTGGAAGTGGTGTAATTGTAGATTTTGCTGAAAATCTTGAAGGTCTGCCTGATAAAGCGAGATTGTTAGTTGGAGATATGCTTTATTCTATCACACAAGCAGCTGTAAAATTAACTAAAAGAGGTAATGGGATTATATCTTTCGAATAAATAAATGAGCATTGATGAGTGGTTTCAAGAATTTGGAAAAATACAACATCAAATTTAGAACTTGTCAAATATTGTAAGAAATTAAAAATTCATAATGTGGTTATTTGTATGAGAGATGAATTAACAAATGTGCCTAAACATACAAAGAATATTATTATGAACTTTGAAGATAATAATGGGATCGGTTCTCATTGGGTATATATTTTTAATTGTCAAGACAAATATTATTTTGATAGTTTTGGTCTTCCACCACATGTTGAAGTCATAAAATTCTTACAGAATCGTGTTTATCAAACATTTCAAGTCCAAGAATTAAATTCCAAGTGTTGTGGTCAATTATGTCTATATGTGTTATTTCAACTCAACAAAAATAATAAATTTTATGACATTATTTTTAATCTATTATAAATGACTTATGTTGGTAAAGATGGTTCTATCTTTGGTGTATCCCAAGAACTGGATGTTGATTTCTCAAATTATTACACAAAGGCACAGGCTGAACGATATAAATATAATATAACCAAAAATATTAATATAAAAAATGCTTATACATTAAAAAATTATCTAAGCCCGACTGACGCGAATGACTTGATGAGATTAAGCGATTTATCACAATATATATTCTTAAATAAAACGGCCGTGTATTCCAAAGATACAGAAGTGTTGATTTTATCTCCAGGTCCTACAGAATTCACAGTTCGAATTAAAATAACTTTTTATAAAGAAGGGCGTATCGTTTGAAAGAGAATAGAACAATGGGGGTATGATATGAATGATTTAGGGTATAATTGGTGATTTAAAATTGACCTAGAAGACCTGGAACAATTAAATCAGTCTTGTAAGGAAGAATATTATCTTGGTATTGAGAATGAGTTTTGTGGAGCCAATATTAGTAAACAACAAATAAAATAATTTAATAAGGGTAAATATAATAATGGTTTTGCCCTAGTTTATATCATGAAACAGAAAAAAAACAGGATTATATATCATAAGTAAGGAAATACAAAATGATTTAACTATGGGAAGATGGGGAGGTCTTTCGTGCCATAATATTATTCTGACATATTTCAAATAAATAAATGACAGCAAGAAGGCTTCAAGAAAATTATCATTTCTGTGTCCAAGCAAACCTTCAAGAAAAGGGTCTTCGGTATTTTAATAAATATGTTCTACAACATAAGAATGAGGTATTTTCAATAAAATATTGGCATTATGTTGATGTTGATAAACCGACAACTTTAGATTTAATTAGAATGTTAAATAATGAAAAAATTATAAAGTTAAGAAAAGGTAGGGCTCTTTGAGAAATTTAAATGAAATTTTATTGGTTTCCTGTTGTAAAAAAAATTATTTTGGATACAGGAATAACACGAAATCCTGATGAATATATGTATGATATTCTATGGGGTGTAAGCGATTCAAGGATAGTAAGGGACGAGGAAGGAGTTGAAGAGAGAGAAGAGGAGGAAAAGGAGAAGAGAGAGAAGGAGGAGAGGGAGAAGAAAGAGGAGGAAAGAGAGAAGAGAGAGAAGGAGGAGAGAGAGAAGGAGGAGAGGGAGGAGAGGGAGGAAAGAGCGAGACTCAATAAATATGAAAATATGGAAACCAGTGAGATTAAAAAAAGATTGGGGGTATTACAGAAAATAACACCCCACCGAGGAGGAAAACAAAGAATTGACAAGTCTATTTGCAATATTTTCCACAAGACTATTGACATCGGCAAGATATTCGTTTTGATTCAAGTTTTTCATTTTTTTTTTTTCTTAAATAAATGGAGGAGAGAGTGAAGGCATTTCTCAGTATTCTCTATGTTTTAAAAATTAAGATTCAAATGTGCATGTTGGAAACTAAAAAGGTTTTTACACTCTGCAGGAATTTTTCTCATAAATAAATGAGTTATTGTCTTAAATGTGAAAAGAAAACTAACACTAAAAATATTTCGTATATTAAAAGTAAAAATAACAGGGTTATACAAAAAGGTATATGTTCGGTGTGTGGTTCAAAAAAAAATCAATTTATCTCCAAACACAAACTCGGAGGAGATATACAAAAGTTTTTATCAGGAGGTAAATTTACAACTACTGGAATACCAGGGGAATTACATCTGCCAGGGTATTCTTTCTGTGGTCCATGCACAAACTTGGATAAAAGATTAGATGAGGCAGACAATCCTAAATCATGGAGTAAACCCATCAATAGAGTTGATGAATTGTGCATGAGACACGATATTGATTATGGGAATACCACAACTTTGGAAGAAAAGCATGAAGCCGATAGAGAAATGTTGTATAATTTGTCTCTGATACAAAATCCAACCTTGAGAGAAAAAGTTGTTCAGTTCATCGTGAAGAAGATGATCAGTGCTAAATTGAAACTTGGACTTGGAAATTCAAAAAACTTATAGGCTCTAATGATGTCATTAAGACTGAATAGCAATTAGCTGATGAATTACATTAACCAATATTCACAAAGTTTCGTCGAAGGAAGGTTTATTCCAAGGAAGTTGATTATATCTGGTCTGCTGATTTGATTGAACTCAATTATGATAAGGGGTACAAGTATGCTTTAACCGTTATTGATTTGAGGAGTAGATACGCATGGGTTGTCCCTTTAAAAAAACAAAACAGGTAATACTCTTATGTTAGCCTTTCAACAGATATTTAATAAAAGTAAGAGAAAACCTAAAAAATTGTGGGCTGATGAGGGTCGAGAGTTTTATAACAAGACATTTCTGAATTTTCTAAAAAATAACAGTCTTACATTATACAGTCCCTTTAATGAAGGGAAGGCCGTTGCTTTTGAACGTTTTAATTGTACCTTAAAAGAGAGACTATATAAAAAAAATTCACAGAACTCGGTTCACAACAATGGTCATCTTTTATTCAGGATATTGTGGATAAGTATAATAATACGATTCACACGTCAACGAATATGAAACCATCACAAACATTTACAAAATTAAAATATGAAAAAGAGATTAATATCAGAAAACCCAAGTTCAAAGTTGGTGATATCATAAGAATATATAGGTGGAAATCTCATTTTGAAAAATGTTATATTAAACGATGGACGAATGAACTTTTTAAAATTGTTTATGTAATAGATACGGTTCCTTGGACTTATAAGATATATGATTTAGAAGGGGAAGAGATTTTAGGTTCATTTTATTCACAGGAATTACAAAAGACAAAACTAAGCAGTTAATAACCATGGGAGCAATGGGTTGGTGCTTCACTCCCTCCTACTATACAACGTTGTGGACACTCGAGGGCCAAGTCCGAGGTGTATAACAGTATATAATGTGTGTGAAGGGGGACGTTCTTAGATCTGTGAACCCCAAACACAGAATCCTCAACTGAATAGTCAAGGCTTAAATTGTGTGTGTGTGTGTGTGTGTGTGTGTGTGTGTGTGTGTGTGTGTGTGTGTGTGTGTGCAAAGGGAGCAATGGGTTGGCGCTTCACTCCCTCCTACTTTACACCGTTGTGGACACTCGAGGGCCAAGTCCGAGGTGTATAACAGCATATAATGTGTGTCAACGGGGACGTTCTTAGATCTGTGAACCCAAAACACAGAATCCTCAACTGAATAGTCAAGGCTTAACTTTTGTTTGTTGGTGTGTGTGTGTGTGTGTGTGTGTGTGTGTGTGTGTGTGTGTGTGTGTGTGCAATGGGAGCAATGGGTTGGTGCTTCACTCCCCCCTACTATACACCATTGTGGACACACGAGGGCTAAGTCCGAGGTGTATAACAGCATATAATGTGTGTCAAGCGGGACATTCTTAGATCTGTGAACCCCAAACACAGATTCCTCAACTGAATAGTCAAGGCTTAACTTTTGTTTGTTGATGTGTGTGTGTGTGTGTGTGTGTGTGTGTGTGTGTGTGTGTGTGTGTGTGTGTGTGTGTGTGTGTGTGTGTCCCAACCCTCACATTCAAAATCTTAACCCCAACCCTCACATTCAAAATCTCAACCCCAACCCCCCAACCCTCGCCCAACACAATGTCTTTTTCAAAATGAGATTTCTACCTATATAAATTTTTCCGGTTTTTTTTCTCTTCCAATTCTGTCGAAGGCTTTCAGGTTTGATGATGTAGAAAGGGGGAGTAAGCCTGCACTTTCTTCCCAGAACTAACAATATATATTTTTTATGTTTTTTTCTCTTCTTCCAATTCTGTCTTTTAAGGCTTTCAGGTTTGATGATGTAGAAAGGGGGGGGGGGGGTAAGAACTTTCTTGATAGGTTTAGATCCCAAAGAGTGGTCGCATTTCAAGTCTCCAAAATAAACCCAACTTTCCAAGTCTCCAAGGTATAACCACATTCCTGGAAACCATAAAAATTGGGTATAACCCATAATACTTGGAAAAATGGAGATTTCCTTGATGATCCACAGTTATACTATGTGTGATCTATCACCGAAACCCACTATATTTCTGGAAATTTTGATTCTACCTTGGAGTTTTGGATAGATGGTTATATTTTTGGAGACTTGAAATCTGGGTTCTGGCTTGATAACTCACAATGTGATACGTATCTTGGAAACTCAACAGGAATGTGGTTATACCTTGGAAACTTGGAAAGTTGGGTTTATTTTGGAGACTTGAAATGCTACCACTCTTTGGGATCTAAACCTATCAAGAAAGTTCTTACTCCCCCTTTCTACATCATCAAACCTGAAAGCCTTAAAAGACAGAATTGGAAGAAGAGAAAAAAACATAAAAAATACATATTGTTAGTTCTGGGAAGAAAGTGCAGGCTTACTCCCCCTTTCTACATCATCAAACCTGAAAGCCTTAAAAGACAGAATTTGAAGAAGAGAAAAAAAACGAAAAAATATATATAGGTGAAAATCTCATTTTGAAAAAGACATTGTGTTGGGCGAGGGTTGGGGGGGTTGGGGTTAAGATTTTGAATGTGAGGGTTGGGACACACACACACACACACACACACACACACACACACACACACACACACACACACACACACACACACCAACAAACAAAAGTTAAGCCTTGACTATTCAGTTGAGGATTCTGTGTTTGGGGTTCACAGATCTGAGAACGTCCCCCTTCACACACATTATATACTGTTATACACCTCGGACTTGGCCCTCGAGTGTCCACAACATTGTATAGTAGGAGGGAGTGAAGCGCCAACACATTGCTCCCATTGCACACAGACACACCAACAAACAAAAGTTAAGCCTTGACTATTCAGTTGAGGATTCTCTGATTGGGGTTCACAGATCTAAGAACGTCCCCCTTCACACACATTATATACTGTTATACACCTCGGACTTGACCCTCGAGTGTCCACAACGGTGTATAGTAGGAGGGAGTGAAGGACCAACCCATTGCTCCCATGGCTATAATCTGCTTCGTTTTGTCTTTTGTATTTCCTGTGAATAAAATGAACCTAAAATCTCTTCCCCTTCTAAATCATATATCTTATAAGTTCAAGGAAGAGTATCTATTACATAAACAATTTTAAAAAGTTCGTTCGTCCATCGTTTAATATAACCTTTTTCAAAATGAGATTTCCACCTATATATTCTTATGATATCACCAACTTTGAACTTAGGTTTTCTGATATTAATCTCTTTTTCATATTTTAATTTTGTAAATGCTTGTGATGGTTTCATATTCGCTGACATGTGAATCGTGTCATTATACTTATCCATAATATCCTGAATAAAAGACTTCATTAAAGGTACTGTATCATGTAATACTGTTATTTTTTTAGAAAATTCATAAATGTCTTGAAATAAAACTCTCGACCCTCATCAGTCCACAATTTTTTAGGTTTTCTCTTACTTTTATTAAATATCTGTTGAAAGGCTAACATAAGAGTATTACCTGTTTTGTTTTTTAAAGGGACAACCCATGCGTATCTACTCCTCAAATCAATAACGGTTAAAGCATACTTGTACCCCTTATCATTATTGACTTCAATCAAATCAGTGGACCAGATATAATCATCTTCCTTGGAATAAACCTTCCTTCTACGAAACTTTGTGAAAATTGGTTTATGTAATTCATCAGCTAATTGCTCTTCAGTCTTAATGACATCATTAGAGCCTACAAGTTTTTGAATTTCCAAATCCAAGTTTCAATTTAGCACTGATCATCTTCTTCACGATGAACCGATTAACTTTTTCTCTCAAGGTTGGATTTTGTATCAGAGACAAATTATACAACATTTCTCTATCAGCTTCATGCTTTTCTTCCAAAGTTGTGGTATTCCCATAATCAATATCGTGTCTCATGCACACTTCATCAACTCTATTGATGGGTTTTCTCCACGATTTAGGATTGTCTGCCTCATCTAATCTTTTATCCAAGTTTGTGCCTGGACCACAGAAAGAATACCCTGGTAGATGTAATTTTCCCTGGTATTCCAGTAGTTGTAAATTTACTTCCTGATAAAAACTTTTTTATATCTCCTCTGAGTTTATGTTTGGAGATAAATTGATTTTTTTTGAACTACACACCGAACATATACCTTTTTATATAACCCTGTTATTTTTACTTTTAATATACGAAATATTTTTAGTATTAGTTTTCTTTTTATGTTTGAGACAATAACTCATTTACTTATGAGAAAAATTCCTGCAGAGTGCAAAAACCTTTTTAGTTTCCAACATGCACATTTGAGTCTTAATTTTTAAAACATAAAGAATCCTTAGACATGCCTTCACTCTCTCCTCCATTTATTTAAGAAAAAAAAAATGAAAAACCTGAATTAAAATGAATATCTTGCCGATGTCAATAGTCTTGTGGAAAATATTGCAAATAGACTTGTCAATTCTTTGTTTTCATCCTCGGTGAGTTTAGTTATTTTTTGTAATACCCCCAATCTTTTTTTAATCTCACTGGTTTCCATATTTTCACATTTATTTAGTCTCGCTCTTTCCTCCCTCTCCTCCCTCTCCTTCTCTCTCCTATCTCTCCTCCTTCTCTCTCTTCTCTCTTTCCTCCTTCTCTTTCTTCTCCCTCTCCTCCTTCTCTCTCTTCTCCTTTTCCTCCTCTTCTCTCTCTTCAACTCCTTCCTCGTCCCTTACTATCCTTGAATCGCTTACACCCCATAGAATATCATACATATATTCATCAGGATTTCTTGTTATTCCTGTATCCAAAATATTTTTTTTTACAACAGGAAACCAATAAAATTTCTTTTGAATTTCTAAAAGAGTCTTACCTTTTCTTCACTTTATAATTTTTTTCATGATTTAACATTCTAATTAAATCTAAAGTTGTCAGTTTATCAACATCAGCAGAATGCCAATCTTTTATTGAAAATACCTCATTCTTATGTTGGAGAACATATTTATTAAAATACCGAATACCCTTTTCTTGAAGGTTTGCTTGGACACAGAAATGATAATTTTCTTGAAGCCTTCTTGCTGTCATTTATTTATTAGAAATATATGTCAGAATAATATTATGGCACGAAAGACCTCCCCATCTTCCCATAGTTAAATCATTTTGTATTTCCTTACTTATTATATATAATCCTGTTTTTTCTGTTTTCATGAGATAAACAAGGGCAAAACCATTATTATATTTACCCTTATTAAATTCTTTTATTTGTTGTTTACAAATCGTGGCTTCACAAAACTCATTCTCAATACCAAGTGGATAATATTCTTCCTTACGAGACTGATTTAATTGTTCCAGGTCTTCTAGGTCAATTTTAAATGACCAATTATACCCTAAATCATTCAGATCATACCCCCATTGTTATATTCTCATACAAACGATATGCCCTTCTTTATAAAAATTTATTTTAATTCGAACTGTGAATTCTGTATGACCTGGAGATAAAATCAACACTTCTGTATATTTGGAATACACGGCAGTTTTATTTAAGAATATATATTGTGATAAATCGCTTAATCTCACCAAGTCATTTGCGTCAGTCGGGCTTGGATAATTTTTTAATTTATCAGATTTTTCATATTAATATTTTGGTTATATTATACTTATGTCCTTCAGCCTGTGCCCTTAGGTAATAATTTGATAAATCAATATCCAGTTCTTGGGATACACCAAAGATAGAACCATCTTTACCAACATAAGTCATTTATATTAGATTAAAAATAATGTCATAAATTTTTTTATTTTTGTTGAGTTGAAATAACACATATAGACATAATTGACCACAACACTTGGAATTTAATTCTTGGACTTGAAATGTTTGATAAACACCATTCTCTAAGAATTTTATGACTTCAACAGGTGGTGGAAGACCAAAACTATCAAAATAATATTTGTCTTGACTATTAAAAATACAAACCCAATGAGAACTGTTCCCATTATTATCTTCAAAGTTCATAATAATATTCTTTGTATGTTTAGGCACATTTGTTAATTCATCTCTCATACAAATAACTACATTATGAATTTTTAATTTCTTATAATATTTGACAACTTGTAAATTTGATGTTGTATTCTTTCCAAATTCTTGAAACCACTCAGCAATGCTCATTTATTTATGAGAAAGATATAATCCATTACCTCTTTTAGTTACTTTTACACCTGCTTGTGCGATAGAAGAAAGCATATCTCCAACTAACAATCTCGCTTTATCAGGCAGACCTTCAAGTTTTTCAGCAAAATCTACAATTACACCACTTCCACTAATTTGTTTCTCCAACTCTTTGTTTTGTCTTTCCAATTCTTTTTGAGCCTGGAGTTGAGCCTTCCTTTCATTGGCAGTTTTCACCGCTGTTGAAATGCCACCCGTCAATGCTCCAACCGCACTTAAACCAGCAAATAAAGTTATTTCAAATGGGAGAAATCCTCCACTCGTCTCTCTTATTGAATATTTTTTCAACATTGGTTTTGTCATTTTAATTTTAAGTGAGCCAGTATCATTCAAGATTTTAACCTGTTCTCTTGTGAGCAAAACATCAATTCTTACTGCACCTTTTCTCTGAATTGTATTAACGTTAATCTTACAAGGCTTTTGATTTTGAACACAAGATGATAGTTTATGAAGATTGATTTGATTAACATATACCCCAGTTGGTACTTTGCCACTCATTTATTTAACAAAAAAATTAAGTGAGACTAATCATAACACCATTATCTGTATTAATCTGCAATTCTGTTTCTTCCAAAAGCAAACAATATGTATCAACTTCTTCACTCTCTCCTCTTTCAATGTATAGGGAAGTATCCACTCGATTAGACTCCATAGTTTCCTTTTAAGCACTCAGGTCAAATGCAAAGATTGTATACAAACTTTTAAATGCTGTCAGATACAAAATAGGTTCATTATTTCCATTACTTTCACACACCTTTTGGTAAGACTTGTATGCTTCAGAAAAATCATTTTTTCCCAATTAATTTCCAATCTATCTCGTAGATAAAATGTTCCATCTAGAGAAACGCGAAGTTGTTTCACTTTAGCATTATCACTCAATGCATTATTCTTATCAGTCGCAATATCACCATCTGGCTTCTTAAAAATGATCTACAGATATCGTCGCTTTCCTTCCAGAACACCCAAATTCCACGTGAAAGTGGTTTGGTTGAGTTTAACGTGTTGACATCTTCTTTTGAGGTATGATACACTGAGTGGTTTCTTTGAGTAAAGTCTTCTATTCAACATCTCTTCTGTTTTAAGATTAGGAGTATATTCACTAATATACCAACTCATTTCATCAATTACAAATTTATTCTGCTCACTAAAATCACTACCAACACCAAAAAGCAATCTATTTTCATTATCATTCCTTTGGAGTTGAAATCTAATTTTAAGACCATACAGAACTTTATCATGATCACAAAATCCAAATATACCTTTAAGAGGAACTGCCACAGCAAAACTATTACCTGCTTTTGTATAATCATGATACCTCCCTTTCCTTTGATTATATCCAGGGTCTGTGTTTGTTCCCGTTGACATATCAGGAATAAAACCTTCGACAGCCGCTTTCCCATTCTATCACCGAATGAATATAGTGTACATTTCATCATTTCAGATACAGCAGAGACATAATCAACCGCTTCAACTTCTTGTGTTCCAATGTACAAACGAAGACTACCAAACATTTTCCAGAAGAAATCATTTACGACTGTGGCGTTTGTGTTATTCCCAGCCTTAGTGAATGTTAATTTACACATCAAGAAACTTTCGGATAGATTCAAATAGGTTTGTTGATTATTCATTTCAAAACTTTTTGTACCATTCGCATTCCAGTCTGTTCCAGTTCTTGCATTTACCTTGAAGTAATCTTCTTTTTTAGTGGAATTTGAGATAATAATAGTGTCATCCAAATCATAGATACTATCAAATGCTTCCATACTTGTATTTATTTAGGAAAAAAAGATGATAAAACTTTTCAAACCCTGATCCAAGTATTCGAATTATTTTTTGTCGTTCTTGGGGGGACAACTGAGTTTTGCCTTTCTTAATTTCTTTAATGCTTGTAATTTATGAGATTCCTTCTGGGCATCTTTTATGCTCTTTACAGCACCTGCTACATTTCGCACAGCAGAAGCAGTTGAACCAATTAGGTCTTTATGTTTAAGAATAGTTGAACCGATACCCATGAGAGTATCAATTATCCCATCTCCTCTAAATTGATGTCCAACACCCCTTTGTCTCTTAGGTTTATAGTATCCTCTACCAAGATACATACCTTCACCCTTGTAGTATGTTGAAAGGAACATCCCTTCCCCTGTAATTATTTTAAATTTTCCCAACTCGTGTTTCCTTACAATGACCATCGTATTTATTTATTGGAAAACTTCACGTAGGTGAATTCTGATGGATATAACTTCCCCATTAAAAGCAATCATACAATTATCTTGGTCGGTTATCCTAAAATTTACTCTGTGTATGTTTTTTCCTGACACAGGGAGATAAACCAAATTTTTGGGTTCCATATTGAATTTATAACCAATTGGGGTTGAGTATGCAATGAATGAAAATATTGTATTTGTTTTTATTCCATCATTATAAGCACCATCAATCAAATCACAGTGAATTAATACCGAGTTTATTCCTGAGGATATTTGAATGACATTATCACTGTAAAACGTCCCATTAGTTTCAATCTTTTTTGAGGAGAAACCAAATAACTCTCTAAATGAATTATCAATTGTGAAATCAACCTTGTAGTTATTTTTAAGTTTAATCGTTGATTTTGAAGTATGTTTTTGAATGTCTATAACAATATTTTTTGGTTCATCACCCTGTTCTTTAATAAGACGAGCAATTTCGGAAGATATTTGAGAAATCTCCTATGCTCCGGGTGATACTGTTATCGTTTTGTATCCACTTCCGGGATTATAACCAAATTTGTTATTTTTATCAGTTATATTAAATAAGGTATTATAAGTTTCCATGGAAAATAAAGATGCCTCATATTCTTTTGTTGTGTCAAGTTGTAGAGGGTATGCGAATGAAGATGTGTGGTCGCTTGTTGTGAAATTAAAACTCAGGATTGTGCTTCTCATCTTATTTAATATGAGATAAAATGTCTATATTGAGATTTATTAATTATTTTCACGTTCAACAACTGGTCTAAAATGGCTGATGCCTCATTAAAACAATTGTTATTTCCAGCATTCTTACTCCCGAACAACAAAAACAGTCTATTAACTAATTGCGTTGGGTCATTTCGAAGAAAACTAATACCTGAACCAAGGATACTTAAAGCCTGAATAATGTGTTTCTCCTTCTCATTTTTTCTACTTTTACCAAAAATACTAACTCTATAATTAAGATTGTTCAGCAGATCAATATATACTCTAACATCATTATTTTTCATATCCAATGGTTTATCAACATACTTTGATTCATCCCTCACAGTTGAACCTTGTCTTCCATCTTTTGTGAGAAGAAACATGAATCTTGGAGTTAGTTTAACAGGGGGTTGAGCAGAACCCAAGAACCTGAATTCATCATTAAATATCAATACCTTTTCTTGAACAAGATGAAATATTGCTGGTTGTTCTGTTGGAATGAGTCCTGCTTTGGTTTTTGAATCCGCTGAATATTCATTGTTTTGAAGAGCATTCACGATATAATCAGGGGGTCGATTAATCTCTTCCAGTTGTTGAAATAAACCTTCATCATCATATTCTAATTCTCCTATATGTCTAATTCTTCCTCCGTCATTTGATCAAAATCTTTTAACATTTGAAGTTTTTTAGAAGTATATTTTACTGTGGGAACTGTGGAAACATCTTTCATTTTTTCTTGGGAAGTTTTTAAAAGTGGTTTCAAAATTTTCTCTTGTTTTCTTTCAAATGCTTCTTCGCCCGTTAGTTTCTGTCTGCGTTTCTTCTTTCTGTCTTCCTGTTGTTTTACAACTTTTGAAACCAACTCTTGATGTTCCTTAAATCTTCTTGCTCTTTCTTTCGCATCCATTTATTTATTGGAAAATATCATTTAATGAATTGTAAAGATCAACAGGGAAATTTTCCTTTTCTTCATCATCCAAGTAGATGTGTTCAAATAAATCCTTTTCTTTAAATATTTCATCAAATTCTTTATTAACATTAATACGAGTTGTAATTTCTTCTTCACTAATACTTGCATTTCTGCTTTTCAGACGTTTGCGTTGAGTTTCTTCATCAACATCAAAACCGAATGATAAAATCTTCACTCCGCTCAGATGTTTAATAATTTGTCTCGTTCCTTATGGATTAGTTTCTAATATCCCAAGACCACCAGATTTTAGTTTCCTTAACTCACTCTTACAATGTGAATATTTTGTTGTGCCAAGAGAAACCTCCTCAAATATTTGACCTTCATTCCTCAATCGCATATGTTCCTCCACTGAAATATAGTGATAATCTTCACCTTTTACTTCTCCAGGTCTTATTGCTCTAGTTGTTGTTGATACAATGCGCATCACGGGGTGTTTTTTAAGAAAATTTACAATATTCTCATTTGTACTACACAAGAACCTTGATTTATGAAAGTTTTTTCCAGAAGCAGATTTACGCACAAGATTTATAATAATCGTTGTCATTTATATATGTAATTGTTTATAAAACAAAAAAATATATCCCTTAATATCTCATCTTGTTTCACAACAATATATTGATAATTTTCAGTCGTGTGCTTCATTTAATCCCCAAATTCTTTTTTATTACACAATGTAGAACAATTATCTCTCCAAAAATTATTTATATCTATTAAATTTAACTTGAATAAAATAAAAGTATTACCATGGTTTCTGATGGAACGACGAGGAAGTTGAAAGTACGATTGACTAAGATAAATACAATTGCAAGAAGAATGTCTCCCTCTTGTGTAGTAGCTGTCCATTACCATTTGGTTTATCTCATCAACACAATCATCAAAGATAACGAGGTTCTTTTTGATTTATCCAAATATTGGGGAGACGGTATATCATCCGTATTATCACTAAGAATACAAGTTTTCGGTTTTGATATCTTTTTACATCTCTGTGTATCACAAAATAGTTGAATTATATCTTCAATGTTATCATCATTTCAGTTTTTTTGAAGTTTAAATAAACCGATTATATCTTCTTTTTCAAGACCAGCATTAAAACCTTGTGAGAGTAGTTTATACTCTGGTTGAAAGCTCGACTTTGTGAAAATTATTAAATTATCATAATCTAGAAAGTTGGGAGTCAGGAGCATCTTCAAAACAAAGCAGGTTTTTCAACATCCGCTTGAACCAACTATGAGACATCTTAATGAATTTGGAAGATTTTTGTGATTGTTAAATTTTATCTTATTTTCCCAAATGGGTAAAAAATCATTCATTTATATATTTGGAAAACAGGTTATTTAATTTATTATTGGCTTTTTTTATAAACTCTATATTTTATCCTAAGTTCAGGTTTAATTTCAAGATAATCCATTATTTTATTTATGCAATATCTTGTGTTGATATTTCCCTGAAAATCACATCCATGAATAATATATAACAACAATCCTTTGCACATTTCTCTAATACGTTCAGTTTCTTCCCTTGTAAGGAAAGGTGTGCTATCACCCTCATAGTTTACATTCATTTCTCCAATCAATCTTGTGAAGTAATTCATTTTTGGTGTAAATCTAATCCCCGTCTTTCACACGCAGGACAATTCTCAAATTTGTCAAATGGAGAATCAGGGAAGTCTAGCATATTTATAAAGTAAAACTTTACTTTAACTGAAATTCATCTATCCTTTCAGTTGAATATTGACTCATATTTAATAATATTACCATCGATATCTATATACTTTTTTTCATTACCAGATTCAACTACAACATTTTTTATATTAAAGGTAATTTTAAAATGATACTTAACTACTATTGAACGAAATGTCATTTCACCTGATATATTAACATCCTTTATTTCATCAGGATTTACATCTTTAGGGTTGTTGAAAAAATACAAATTTCTCCTTGCATATTACAGATGGTCTTATCTTTTCTTTATAAAGCTTCATCCATAAGGTTTTTGTTTTTTGATACTTTTTCTTGTTTCATTGCTTTTTCTAGTTTTGAATATATTACCAGAAGGAGAGGAGAAACCTTTGTTCGAGATACTTTAATTGATGTTCTTCCGGGTATACTAAAAGCCCTTTCACTGAAGGAAATTGAAGAACTCATCTTATCCACCATAATTGTTTTTATCCAATAGTTGTTATATTTATCTTTGTTCAATTTTACATCCTTGACATACTTCTCAGTATCTTTTACAAATGAAGAGATTAATAGAAACTCGTCTTTTGTATCTTGAAACATTGTATTTATTAAGTGAAAAAAGTTGGAGGATAAAATGGTTTTAAGCACAGATTCACCAATAAATTAAACGAAATTTTCATCAAGAAAATTTTAGTTTAAGCAAAGTTTTATTATATAAATATGGTGAATACAACATAATGCGATGTTTGTAATCACGAATATAAACATTATAAAAAACACCTTCGAACCAACAAACACACATTTAATCTATTTCATCAAATATCTCCTCTTGAGTTGGAAAGAAAACATTGTGATATCTGCTCAAAGGATGTTTTGAAGAGTAGTTACAATAGACATCTTCAATCACAAAAACACAAGAAAAATGAGTTTAAAGTAAAGGGAGACTATTATATTGAAAACACTGATGGGGCATTTAAAGGGCATATAAAAAGAAGGATTTTTAAATTTGGAGAACCCGGAACATCATCAATAGCTGAATCAATTGAAAGAGTGAAACCTGATGTTGAAAAAGTTATTAGAAAGACATTAAAAGAAATGAAAACTTTAAAGTTTTATATGGGAGTGAAAATGAATATGAAAAGACAAGATGACGAACAAACTCCTTATATGAGAACAGATCTTCATTTTATTACATCATTTCAAGATTTTTTGAATAGTGGGGTTTATGAAGAACTATCAAGACAAGAGGAGAATGTTGATAATACAGTGGTAGGAAGTGGATTTCATCTTTAAAAAATTCATCTTTTTAGATATACCCATTCTAAAATCAAACCCTCTTAAAGCTTCTTCTTATATTGAATTACCAAAAGAAATAAAACTAAAGAAGGCAGTTGTCAATATTAAGAACAATGATAATAAATGTTTTCTCTGGTCTGTTCTTGCTCACTTACATCCACTAAATTGTAATTCAGAAAGAGTACAACAATATATGAAATATGAGAATACCTTGGACATTAAAGATTTTAAATTCCCAATGCCACAAACAGATATTCCTAAATTTGAGAAAAATAATAATCTTTTCATTAATATATATGGATTAACGGATACAAACAAAGTTCAAATATTAAAAATTTCAAACAACTATAAAAATGAAGAAACACATTGATCTTTTATATTTTAGTGTTGGAAAGAATTCACATTATACATACATCAATAATTTATCAAGATTAATCTCTTCTCAGGTATTCAGAATAGCAAACAAAATATATCCTTGTAAGCGATGTCTTAATTAATTTCATATAAAACGATGATTTGAACAACATTCAAAATATTGCAGTAATCATAAATGAGCTGTAATTGCAATGCCGAAACCTGGTGAAAACATTTCTTTTGAAGATTATAATAAATCTATCATGCACCCATTTGTGATATCTGCTGATTTTGAATGTATCCTAAAAAAGATAAATACTGCTTCTCCTAATCCAAAAGAATCATATGCAAATAAATATCAAAAACATATTCCTTGTGGTTTCTGTTATTATATCAAATCATCTGTTGGATAAAACTATCATAAACTTGAACATTATAGTGGAAAAAAAGCTTCACAAGAGTTTGTAAAACGATTAGAAAAGGATTGTATAAGACTAACGAAATTAATGAAAGAAACAAATGAACCGATGAAATTAACCGAAGAAGAAAAATTAGAATTAGGAAAGAACAATATCTGTCATATATTGTGAGGAGGAAATTGAGGAGTCTAAAGTTAGGGATCATTGTCATCTTACTGGTGAATATAGAGGTTCTGCTCATTCCTGTTGTAATCTTGATTATAAATTACCTTCTTTTATTCCAGTCTTTCTTCACAACAGCGCCAACTATGATACACATCTATTGATAAATGAACTTTCAAAAACACGAGGGAATATTTCTGCCATAACAAACACAAGTCAAAAGTACATTTCATTTACAAAAATGATATTCACAAAACCTTTAACTCGTATTAGGTTTCTTGATTCTTACAAGTTTATGGGAACACCACAAGCCTACCTTGCATCAAATCTAAGATCCACGGGGTCTTTTCCAAATCTTAATTCATTCTTTCCAAAAGAGGAAATTCTCACTAAAGAGGAAATTCAGATTAAAGACAGAATTCAAAGTAAAGAGGAAATTCTAATTAATGAGGAAATTAATGAAATTCTAACTGAAGATGAAATTCTATTTATAAAGAAAATTCAAACAATGAATGAAATTCTAACTAAAGAGGAAATTCTGATTCAAGATAAAATTCTGATTAAAGAGGGAATTCTAACGAGAGAGGAAATTCAAACAAGGAAAGAAATTCAAAGTAAAGAGAAAATTCTTACAAGTAAGGCAATTTATCCTTATGATTATATGGATTCATTTATGAGATTTAAAGAAACACAACTTCCTTCAAAAGAAAGTTTCTACAATAACCTTTATGAAGAAGAGATAAGTGATAAGGAATATAAAAACGCGCAAGAAATTTGGAAAATATTTAAGATAAAGAACCTTGGAGAATATCATGATTTGCATCTAAAAACAGATGTTTTATTGTGAGCTGATGTGTTTGAGGCTTTTAGATCACTCTGTCATAATAAAAATTGTTATGGATTAGATCCTGCCCACTATTTCACAGCTCCTGGTTTAGCTTGGAGTGCAATGTTGAAAATGACAAAACAAGATATAGATTTAATCAGTGATTTTGATATGCTTTTGATGATTGAGAAGTCCAAGAGAGGTGGAATATCACAAGTATGTTCAAAAAGATATGCGAAAGCAAATAATAAATATCTTCCAAATTATGATAGTGAAAAAGATAGTAATTATTTGATGTATTTTGATGCTAATAATTTGTATGGATGGGCAATGTCTCAATCTCTGCCTTATGGTAAATTAGCGTGGGTGGAAGAAAAGGATTATGAAAAGGCTTTGATGAATATTGTTATTTCTTCTCAAGAGGAATTGAATGAGGAAGAAGGTTATTATTTTGAAGTTGATTTGAGGTACCTGAGTGATCTTCATAATAAGCATAAAGACCTTCCTTCTGCATGTGAGAAAGAAACCCCAAAGAAAGAATGGTTAAGTGATTATCATAAAAGTTTTAATATTAAAGGCAAATCAACAGAAAAGTTATGAACAACATTCAATGATAAAGAGGGATATGTTTTGCATCAGAGAAGCTTAAAACAGTTTTTGAGAGAAGGATTGAGAGTAGCTAAAATTCATAGTTTTAAAATTTAAACAAAGTCCTTGGATGAAAAATTATTGATGCGAAGTCGCGCCTGCCGGCGTGCGAACGGCCACGTGACTCGAATCGCGGCACGTCGCCCACCGGACGGACAATTCTGTCATGACCCTCTCGGACTAACGCCGGGAGCCAGTCACGGGTGGGCCTTTCGGCCTCACCACGATCGTGCCAATCAGCCACCCGCGTGGGATAGGGTTGTTCGCCAAACTCGACCTACCTAAGTACCCACGCGGCTGGTAGACCGGGCGATTGCACCTCGCCGCAGGGTGACTCTGGACACGGGCCGGTTAAACGATCCGTTCCGTACTATCAGGATAACCGAGCGGGGTTATCGTTGGCCTCGACGGTTCCGATTAATTATCGGGCGTATTAAGCCCACTACCAACCCTTTACGTGAAGAAAGATGGAGATTCAATGAAGGAAAGGACGCAGCGAAATGGGGAACAATTCAACATGCAAGCACTTTATTTACACGACACACGGAGAACACACATATAGCAATTAAAACAATTATGCACAAAAAGCAAATGTAACAAAAGAAACAATGACGCAGAGATACTACCGAATAAGACCGACACACGGCAACACTTAACAGTTTTACTTCACCAGACTGGCGCCACACACACACGTTTACACAGAACCCAAAAGAAATGGAAGTCGCGACTTCCCTGAGCGTGTCGAGTCCCTCTCCGACGTCCGTCGACGGGGTCCCGCCTGGCCGCGACTTCGTGCCCGAGCGTGGTAGGTGAGTCCTCTCCTGTGTGCCTCACGCCTGCACGTGTTGGCCACTCGATGGTACGGACGGGGTTTTGGGGAAACGGACGGGGTTTGTTCAGCGCTGTTTTCCGCGCTCGCGCACGGGTCAACGAAGCAAGGCAGGAACCACAAGCTCGCGATTCGAGCCAGAAGACGACTATGAAGACCAACCCTCGACTAACCACTCACTCCAACTCTCGACCAACCAACCCAACAACCAACGACCTCTTGACCAACCACTTCTTGACCAACCAACCAAACAACCAACGACTCTCGACAACCACCCTTGACCAACCAACCCAACAACCAACGACCTCTTGACCAACCACTTCTTGACCAACCAACCCAACAACCAACGACCTCTTGACCAACCACTTCTTGACCAACCGACCCAACAACCCTCAAGGTCCGTCCTGTTTGCCTTTTGTAGCGTGGGGCTCCGCCCTTCGCTCCGCCCCATTTTCGGCCCCGCCTACCTTCGAGCTTTTTGGAGAAGCCTCTCGAAGGGGGGCATGACCTCTCGTTTTCCCTCCACCCCGCACCATGCGGGGGCCGGGGGTAGTCAGTCTTGGCATGGAGCCAGGGAATTATTCCCCCAAAAAGAGGCCCCCACCCTTTCTCACCTTTGACCCCGGCATCGCCCCTCCTCCACACCGAGCGCGGAGGACCTCGACGGGAAAAACAGGCGGGAAAACCCCCGAGCATAATGGTTGGTTTTTGTTTGTTCCCGGAGATCGTAACCGCACAGGGCCTGCTGAATGGCGAGTGTCGAAGATGTGGTAGCGTTGATGGTGGAGGTGGCGTGGTTGTAGTGTGGTTGGTGCTGTGGTGGGGATGGCGTGGTTGTTGAGATGCTGTTTGTTTGAAATAAAAGATAGAACAGAAAAAAATGGCTAACTCAAAGCGTCACAGCCCGGATGGATCACATAAATTCCCTCTATACAACGGGTTTGGGCTCACTACACATGTACTTACAGAGATATCTCACCTACGGGACCTGAATGGTGGTTTGCGAATTTCCACAACCACAACAGTATATTAAAATCAATACAGATATGAGAACAAATACAAAAGTAAAATTTGAAGGGGATTTCTATAAATTGATGAATAATGCTGTCTTTGGAAGGACAATGGAGAATGTTAGAAACAGGAAAAACATTAGATTCGCAACATCTTGGAAAGAAGCTTCGAGATTGATAAATAAACCAAGTTTTAAGAGAGAAGAGGTTTTTTCAGAGAACTTTTCTGCTATTCATATTGAAAAGGAAAGTATTGTAATGGATAAACCAATTTATATTTGAACAGCAGTTCTTGATTTATCAAAGATATTGATGTATGATTATTTGTATAATGGCTTAAAGAAAGTGTATGGTGAAAATCTTTCATTGTTGTATATGGACACTGATAGTTTTATCCTAGATATAAAAACTGATGATGTTTATAAAGATATGAAGAAAAATATTGGAGTATATGATACAAGTAATTTTAGTAAGAAGAGTGAGTTATTTTCCAAAAAGAATGAAAAGGTTATTGGTGAGTTTAAGGATGAGTTGGGTGGAAAAGTAATGAGTGAGTTTTTTGGATTGAGAGCAAAGGCATATGCTTATAAGTATGGTGATCAGATTGATAAGAGGTTAAAGGCAATAAAGAAATATGTAATAAAGAAATCAATAACTTTTAGAAATTATTATAATTGTTTGATGAATAAGTAAGAAGAATATAGGAAAATGAATACAATAAGAAGTTATAAATAGAACATATATTGTGAAGAAGTAAATAAAAAGGCATTGGGAGCCTTTGATGATAAGAGCTTTATTTTAGATAATGGAATGGATTGTGTTCCATATGGATATTGTATGATAGAGTGTATAAAATAGATTGTGTTTTAACGATGGGAAGATGGGTTAGGGTTTTTTAAGGGCTACCGCCACGTTTTTTCACAATATATAAATGGTCAAACCAAGTATTAATCAAACTAAAGAGTGGAGAAAATCTCAGTCTTGGTATAAAAATGGAAAACATAATGAATGTGAAAAATATCAAATAAGTCTTGTTGAAAAAATAACTAAAACAAAGGTAAATAAAACAAATAAGCGAATCGATTTAAAAACCAGTAAGTTAGAGGATGTAAAGAAAAAATAAATATCCTTGAATGGACTGAAAACTTTGATGGTTATCAATTGAACAATGAAAAAACAATTTACTATAATCTCAAAATGATATGTGGCTCAGGAGGTGGTCAAACAAGAGCATTAAGAGAAGTTTATCATTTCGTAATGGCACAAAAGGGGTATCTTAAAAAATATAAAGATTCAAATGTTTTATTTTAGATGGGGATTATTGTGCAAAGAAAATTAAACTATTGAAGGAATTTGAGAATGAACACACCTTTATAGGTTCAATGAGTGAGCTAAACAATATGCATTGGTTATTTGAAAAAAGAGTGTCCCTCGGCTTACATGTTTCAGATATTTCTTTAGAATCACCTTTCACAAATCACATTACTACTTTACTACTTGAACAAATCTTTATCTTATTGCATTGGTTATTTGAAAAAAAGTGTCCCTAGGTTAAAAGGGGAGACAAATAAATATACCTTGGGATAAAAAGGGGGTTTACTTTTTCGGGGAAAAAAAAAATGAATCGCTGAAAATCCCCCATTCATTTACATGGGGAAAAGTGAGCCAGAATCAGTGTATTCACCCTACTAATACCCTGCTCATATTGTGAATAGTCTTTAGAATTTATATGACAAAAATAAACACTCACAAACATGTTCTTCTTGCTCTGCGATGAGAAATTATATTTTTCATTGCAATGTAAATTTTTGTGCCTCCACCCCAAACCTAAAATCACGGATCCACGTCTGGCTCACACTGGATTGTTACCATGGTAACTTCTGATTACCATGGTAACTCGGAGAGGCACCGGTGTATTTATTCGAGGTCCTTCTGAAACGCGGAAACTTTAATGGGGTTGAGCTCACGACTCCAACCTGGAGGTTCACGTTCACCTCAGCAATAATTGAAGAAAATTCCTCTTCACTCGCCATTCTCCTATAAACGTGCATTCCTGACTGTTTTTGAATCGGCAAACATCCTCGATACGGTTTGCTTTTTCAGCTTGCAAAGTTTGGTTGAACTCGTAAAAGAATCTTGCCACGTCCATAACAATTGTTGGGACGTCTACATTCTCTTTATACACTTCATATTGTTCCTCCTGTTCATCTTTTTCTCTTGTGCTTCTTCTTTCTCCACATTTACCACTTCTTCTTCTTCTTCTTCTTCTTCTTCTTCTTCTTCTTCTTCTTCTTCTTCTTCTTCTTCTTCTTCTTCTTCTTCTTCTTCTTCTTCTTCTTCTTCTTCTTCTTCTTCTTCTTCTTCTTCTTCTTCTTCTTCTTCTTCTTCCTCTTCTTCTTCTTCTTCTTTTTCTTGTGTTTCCTCCTCTTCCGTACGCTAAACATGACGAAAACCTGTTTTTTTTTAAATGTCAAATTTATTAATCAGTGTTCTTCATATTCTCATAATAAAGGTTTACTGAAAATTTGATGACAAAAACAAATGGTAAAGTGGAAAATATCTCAGATTGAAAACGGACACGGAAGCTATTTTTCAAACCTGTGTTCTCGTTCTGCATGGAGGACGGCCCCAAAAACGAGGGCCATTTGAACTGACTGAAAGCAAAAAATATCGTGGGGGAGGGGGATATGGCCCAACCCGCATTGCCGCCAGTCCGACAGCTCGGCACATTATCAGTTTCTGCTTGGATAACGTAATGTGCACTTTATAGCGGCCATGATGGAGAAGTTTGCTGCAGCACCCTGAATCGCTCGAGATTCCAATGTTAATCCCGGAAGTTGAATGCGGAGTTAATGTTTAGCAGCGCTGGATGTTCACTCAATGATCCGGTCGATTTATTTAGATCGAAGACAAGAAAGAAAGGAGGTACATAATCTACCTCTGTATCGTACATCTTTAATAAATCGATAGTAATAAACACCGTGATCATCTTGAACGCTTCTCGGTAATGCGGAGCTCGGATTCGGGACGGGATCGTGTGAAACAAGATCACCGAGCCCCATTGTGAGTGAGGGTTTGTTTGTATCGCTCCGGCTGAGAGAAACGCGATGTGCGTTTTAATAATTTAAATGTTCACCACTTCCTCCTTATTCCGGGCCTGGTACCACGTGGGCGCGAACGTGCCCCCTTTGTTTCCAACGGTCCCCCATTCTCAATCACTCTCTCTTTCTCCAGATTATTGCGATCCCCCCCCCCCCATGTGTCTCCCCATTCCCCTTGCTCTCACTCTCACGTCTACTCTCCTTAGTGTTTACACATTTCCATTTTGTTTCATTCTATTCTGCTCCAGCTCTTCCACGAACCTCGACCTTGTGTACAAAAGAAACAACAAATGCACCAGGAAGCCATGAGGCCCACCAGAGCCTGCGCTATTTATCATCGCCAAATTGTGCTTGTTTATCCATGTTGTATCTTTTTTAAATGCTCAACATCAAGCAAGGAAGCAGCACGTACCGTTTCTAAGGCTTTGGTGTGGCTTGACCGGGGATAAAACGGATCATTGTGCTACACCATCATTCACAAGTTACTTTCAATAAATAACAACTGCTCACCTTCTCTCATTCATTCCTCTTTTTTTTTTTCCAGACTTTGGAAACAAACACCCACTCTCTCTCTCTCTCTCTCTCTCTCTCTCTCTCTCTCTCTCTCTCTCTCTCTCTCTCTCTCTCTCTCTCTCTCTCTCTCTCTCTCTCTCTCTCTCTCTCTCTCTCTCTCTCTCTCTCTCTCTCTCTCTCTCTCTCTCTCTCTCTCTCTCTCTCTCTCTCTCTCTCTCTCTCTCTCTCTCTCTCTCTCTCTCTCTCTCTCTCTTCAATCCCACTTTTCCCTCCAGGTCTTTAAAACAGCTGTTCACCACCATCTCATATCTTCCCCCGTCTAAAACCATGATCTTTTCTACCCCCGTTAATCCACACCCAACCCCACCTTCTTCAAATTCCCTGCTTTCCTTCCTGAAAGTCCCTGTAGTGTCCATCTTGTATACCCCGTGTACTCCGCCACATCCCTCTCCCTTCCACAGCTCTCATGTCTCTGTTCCCTCTCTCTCCTCTTGTCTCCTCCCTTTGTTTTATGTTATGTGTGTTAGCTCTTACACGAGCCTCGACAATGTATGCAAAAAAACAACAACTTGAAGGTAATTTTGCGATTTTTATTTTCGAGCTTCATCCCACTGTTTAAGTTGTGATAACGTTGAAATCCTGTTTGACGATTGGAGGAAGGGTGCGTAGTTCAGTGAGGCAACGGAGCTGAAAACCACCACCTTCTATCTACCTAGAGTGAGCACACTTTGGCCTCTGGATGTGTTAATACATTGTTCAAGTACTGTATGCGTATGTCACATTAAGCACATATTAAAGCATGACTTACAGGTGGATACATAATATTACATATTTTGAACAAAATGCTGAATTATGACTTGGGTGTCATGTCCGACAGGATGGCGCAGATGTAGTGCACTTACTTTTGAGCTGTCTGTTCTGGGTTTGATATTACTCACCTGACTGTCGGATTGCTCCTTTCCAGGTATGGGGTTGCATCACTGAGTACATCATGCCTTGGGTCGACCTTAAGTTGACTTGTCCCATCTGCTGGTATTGATTTCTGGTGGATATCAAAGATTCCATGGGTTCTTTTCGATAACAAGTAGGTGAGTTATCGCTGACTCCCTGAGCTGGCGTGAAGTTATCGCTGGCTACTAGCTAGCCAGCCAGTTCATGAAAGAATTGAGCCAAACCTTCCCTTCGGTGACCTCATGAGAAGATGTGATTGATTGTTGCCGTTAAAGAACCAGTAGAACTCAGTATGGCATCTGTACAAACAACAACAAAAAAAATCCTCCCTTTTGACAGATGATTGATTGAGTTGTGAAGAAATTGATGAAAATAGTTTCACAAAAAAGGCTATTCTGCGACAACTTGAGACGTAACAATATTTGACCACCTTTGGACATTTTACACAATGAGATAGTTTACATTGCCATACTCCTGTATTTTGTACTGGTAACATCAAGCTCTGGCTGTGTCCATATTTATGCCTGGTGCCAGGAGAGACAACTCAAGAGTTTAGAGGCAAGACAGCGGCACTTTGAGGGCATACTAGGACATGAAATAAGTACAGCTTTGCAAGCCCAAGTGGAGGTGACAGAATGCAAAGGTGACTGCTCAAAACCAACAACTTAGCTTGCTTTTCTTTGCTACTAATTTGTCATCAACAAGTTGAGCTGACGAAGTTATCCGTGGATGTTGAACATTCCTTTAAATGTGACATGTCAGAAAAAGATCTTCATGTAGTCGTAAAACAAACATTTGAAGCCACCAAGGAGTTGCAGGCGAGCGATCCTGCTTTTGTTTCGGTATTATCCATGGTCGACTCCAATGACAAGACTATGGACATTGAGATGTGTGAAAGCACGACCAATAATGAGGATGATGTTGGAGATGGCACAAGTTTTTCCAATGATTACTCTGCCACCACAAGACAAAACATTTCATCCAATTTAGTTGAAACAACTTTGGCTGATCAGTCCGCCGCAGCTGAATGTGATCACAAAGATGCTATATCTCAACGAGCAGCATGTGAATCACTGTGCCCACCAAATGAGGGTCTACCTTCATTTTTGGCCGATGCTCAAAAACATTCCACATCGCTTTCTGTGCAAGCAATTGCACCATTGCTGGACTCATCCAAAGATGAAGCTTACAGGTCATCTATATTGTCTGCTGAAAAACACAAAAGAGCACACCCTCTTTGCATCGACCGTACACGCATCAAAGCCTTGGGCCCACAGTCACAGCCAAGTGCCTTGCAGGAACTGGGTGTTGCTGCCTACGAGCAAGAAGCATTGGAAGCCGGAGTCCTCCAGCAGGTAGACCAGGCACTCTCTTCCAGCACACCTGCACGGAGTTTTGAAACTGAGAGAAGTTACCAGGCTGTCGTGGAAGACTTGAGGTGAGTCATGCAAATTAGGTCCTCATTTTCAGAACGTTAACTACCTTTTATGCAGGTAGTTAACTACTTTTATACCACGTTAACTACCTTTTATACCTTTTCATGCCATATTCATGATGCTCATCCTTATTGTTGTGTGATATTAGGTCTTGTCACAAGGCACTGCAGAACATTGAGGAGGTTCAGCAGAAACTTCTTCCACATGTTGCTACCAGTAAGGAGGCCGTCCGGCGTTTTGAATCTGTCCGCCGGCAGAAAGAAAACAAGGTAAGTTTATCCAGGAGTTGTTATCTGGGAATAATTTCCATGAATGACTGGAGAAGTCTGAAATGCTTTTCCTAATGCTGATGCATACCAGAGCTTGATGAATAAATATTTGGGGATATTTGATTAAATTAATAACAAGTGGATATTTGACCACCTTTGGACATTTTACACAATGAGATAGTTTACATTGCCATACTCCTGTATTTTGTACTGGTAACATCAAGCTCTGGCTGTGTCCATATTTATGCCTGGTGCTAGGAGAGACAACTCAAGAGTCTAGAGGCAAGACAGCGGCACTTTGAGGGCATACTAGGACATGAAATAAGTACAGCTTTGCAAGCCCAAGTGGAGGTGACAGAATGCAAAGGTGACTGCTCAAAACCAACAACTTAGCTTGCTTTTCTTTGCTACTAATTTGTCATCAAGTGTATAATAAAGAAAACCTACCTGACGTTATATGTGACAAGCTTTCATTGTCTCTCGCCGAACTGATGTCAAAATGTAGATTGTCTTGTCATGCAATTATCTTGCAGAGGTTCATCCATCGTCGCTGGGAAGCAGTCTGACACCCGAGGGCGAGTCGGAATGGGAGATGCTTATTCGTACGGGTCAGATGACGCCATTTGGGTCACGAGACGAGGCCTCGACAGGTGGCAAGTCAACTACAAGTCAACCTCAACCCCGGAGGCTCATGCTTAGTGAGAACTGTGGATTTGAGAGCTACCTGGAAGACCAGGCTAAACTGGCACAAGCAAGGAAGATGAGGTTGCCACTGGCTAGAAGGAAGCGTAAAGCAATGTTTGTGAAGGCGAACGATCTTTCGCAAGGTGTAGAAGCAAGACCAGTGCCGCCAGAGCCTGGAAAGGCGAATAATTTGAAAGCCTTTGTCCCAAGGACAAAACAATCGGCCCAAAAGCTGGAGAAGCTACAGAAGCATGCCCTTCATCTCAAAAAGGTTTCCTCTATGAGAAAACCACGCAGCAAAGGTCAGAGATGTTGTATAGGTTGCTTTCCTTCCAAATTTGCACAATTCATAAAGTGATTCTTGATGTTGTAGGAAAGCAATATTGAAGGTTAAAAAAGCTTCTTTTATCCAGGTAATCTTCCAGAGGCTGGAGACACTTCAGACAGTGGGGATATAAGAAGCAGTGATGGAGGTGAGGAGCACCATGCATGGAGCCCTCAAGATTTTGATTCTGATGCAGTTTCGCTCCCATGGAAATGTGGAAGGTGCAGTCAGTCACCTTCTTCTTTTTATTGTACTTTCAAATACAGCACATATGGTTCTGGGTAGTATCATTTGCTGGGTTTGAGCTGTGTCACTGGTGCAGTGCCCCCTGTAGGTTAGAACAGGAATTTGTAATTTGTTGAAGGTTCCAGCAATACCTCACCGACTCTTCACAAAGGACACTGTGGGATGTTCAACATCCACAAACTAATTCTGGCAAACAGGACATCCAGTTTAACATCCATCCGAAGCGGTGGCACACACATTGATGCCTTGCCCTGCCTGCAAAACACCCGTGTGATAGATTATAGCTCATGGATTTGGATTTGAACCCATGAACAACAACTAAGAGGTGAGTGTGCGGACCTCTCGGCTATTCAGCCAGCCCGCTTCCGTCCTGTTTCATGACTTGTTTATTTGTTTTTGACGAACATTCAGCACTATAATTTTAACTGTCTTTTGAACAACGTGATGTTTGAGAACTGTTTTGGTTGATGTATTTGTGATTTCACATCACTATACCTTTTCTCAACCTAGTGTGGCTAACGTAATACGCAAGTGAAAAGTAACTGTGGAATTGGTTTACGGAAAAGACAGTGTTGCAGTTTAGCCTTTCTTGACTTGGATGCAGACTAGATTTTTTTTTCCTTGTCATTGGTCTCATGCCGAAGGGAATGTGAGACTATTGTAACGTGCGTGTCTGTATCCTCCTGCGTCTATATGTTTTTACTTTAAAATTTTTCTCTGCAACTGCTTGTCCGATGGATGCTAAACTTTAAACATCGGAGGGACTCCCAATGGAGAATATTTTACTGCAAACTGTAACGTCGTAGGTCACGTTATGTGGCAAAGGAAAATTTTTTTTTTGATATGATCTTCTCCAAAACCGCTCAATGAAAAAACAAGCAGTCATAGACTGGTACTTACGAAATCGTCAACTTGACCTCTGACCTTGTCTAATAAAAGCTGTCTCCAGAGAAGGTAGCGACGCAAATCAGAAGTTTCTATGATGATTCTGTACCAAACCATCAAAAATCGAATGTTTGACCTCACTGTGACCTTGACCTTTGACCGATTTTGACCAAAATCTAATCAGCGCTAGCCATCACCCTCCTGAATCAGTGGTGTGATTTGACATTGGTAGCTTCTTCATTTCTCAAGTTATCATGCCTACAAACAAACACAAACACACACACAAACAAGCCGGTAGGCGACGAGGGATTCGCTAGGATCGAAGTGCTGGATATGATGCTTTTCATTCTGACCGATCCACCGACGAAGATTCATTGCCAAGACGTATTGGTTCACATATAATTGTTCCTCTGCCTGGCAAGATTTTTCCTATTGCGTATTTTGCCTACTGGCACTCCTCATAAAAAATGATGGTAAATAGACACCGTATTTTTGAAGAACTATCATTTGAAAAATAATCAGTTTGCTGGTTTGTGCTGTTGAGCCTCACATTGCAGACACACACACACACACACACACACACACACACACACACACACACACACACACACACACACACACACACACACACACACACACACACACACACACACACACACACACACACACACACCCCGATAAACATCTCTCAATGCTTTTGTTTGACCACACCTCCTGAGCCACACAATATTTTTCATAAGCCACTCCCACTTTAAATAATAAATAATTGGGGGTGGTGTGTGGGTCGTGGAATCGTTTTCGGGAAATAAATAAATAATTGGAGGTGGTGTGTGGGTTGTGGAATTGTTTTCGGTAAATAAATAAATAATTGGAGGTGGTATGTGGGTCGTGGAATCGTTTTCAGTAAATAAATAAATGATGGGAGGTGGCGTGTTGCTCGTGGAATCGTTTTCGGTGAATAAATAAATAATTGAAGGTGGTGTGTGGGTCGTGAAATCGTTTTCGTTAAATAAATAAATAATTGGAGGTGGTGTGTGGATCGTGGAATCGTTTACGGAAAATAAATAAAAAGGTGGAACGACGGTGTAGTTCCTAACAAACACTGTATACACACCTTAAATGACGGTAAATAGACACCCGATTTTTGAAGGACTACCATTTGAAAAATAAAACCTCAATCAAAAATTGGCTCGAGTAAAATTTTCTAAATATCTCGAAGTGTTTAATTCCGAAGTCTCGTTTCTCTACGTTCAAAACTGAAGGACAAGTATTGAAAATACTGTACGCGGTTTTTCGGCCGCTGCACAGCAACGGGTGGTTGCTCGGAAACGAAATTCAAACGCGCATATTCCCAGTATATATTCCAACTGTTGGCAAAGTTTCATCGAAATCGGTTCACTGGTTCGTGCTGTGGAGCCTCGCGTTGCAGGCGCACGCACGCACGCACGCACGCACGCACGCACACACACACACACACACACACACACACACACACACACACACACACACACACACACACACACACACAGCCGGAAAACCTGACAATAAGGGATATCTCATATATAGCATATCCAACAGATGACGGAAGTCATCAATATACTTACGAAATCTTTAATTGAAACTTGGCGCATGTCATTAACTCTCCATGGGTTATATAAGGTGGTATTCCAGCCATAATTGGTTGAATTAAACTCCTTATTTAAAAAACAAACTGTATATCTGATCTATGACCCAATGTGAGTGAAGAACTAATAAATTTATTCCAAGAAACTATGTAACTAAACATGATAAGGGTATATGGGCCATAATAGTAGCGTGCGTTCGTTCCGTTAACGATGGTATTATTGTTCAGAATGAAAGCTTGAGGCGAGACTACGCAATCTACCGTTTGATCTGCAAACTACCGTTTGATTATTTGCTCTGCAGTGACCTGAATACTGTGGAAGTTGAAAATGTTTTGTTTATTTTTTTTGTTTATTTTTTTTTCTGCCATCGGCAAGGGAGAGTTGACTTGCATTTCAATTAACAGCAGCCCTCGGCCTTCAACAAAACATTGTTTACAACAACTTTGGTCTCGATTAACTATGCTGTCAAATATTGTTCTTCATTATACTCTGCTATTTATAACATGTGGGAAGGTAATGACAAACCCTCCAGTATAACCATTGCCAAGAAACTGCTTTGGTAGCACCGACATTCAGTAACAGTATAGTACATCGGAATCGGAATTTAATACCTATATAAAAACGGTGGGAATTTTCAGCCTTATTTAACCCAATCCTACCCCTCTCCCATAAACCCCATGCATTCTCCCTTTCTGCCCTCGTCTGTTCTTCTGTCATACTTTCCCTTCTCTCCAATCCTTCCTTTTCCGACATTCTCCATACCCCCCCCCCCCCCATCATATCCCTTTTCCTTCCTTTCTCAAGTCTAATTTCCTGCATTGACAATATCGCCCACACCGTGGGATCTTTACCATCCATAAACTATAATGCCAGTCGATGGGACACCCAGCTTAATGTCCATCTGAGGGACGGCTCACTTTGTGGTGCAACTTCCTGCCTGTGAAGCACCAATCGAACAGTTTGTACTTGGGTTGGAAATCGAACCATTAGACAGCCCAAAGGTAAATGCACTACCGCTGCGCCTCCCTGTTGGACAAGATGTGCCTGTTACAATGAGAACCCTTTACACCCAAACGCTGCATTGGTTGAGTTGTTAATGAAACTTTATTTTATTTTATTTTTCACTGTATTTCAGTTAAAAAGTTGAGAGTTGCCTTAATTTATGGAAGTATACCTTCCATGGAGAAAGCTTGCAAGAGTTTATTTTATTTTAATTCATAATAAAATTCATATTCATATGAATATTCATAATAAATAAATATTCATAATAAAAGATTTCATTCATAATAAAATTCATAATAAAAGATTCATAATAAAAGATTTGGAACCTCCACCAAATACTATTTGTGTAATAGGTGCATATGAGTTCATGGTTTACAGATGCTGTCTTAATGAGGTCAGTTAAGCCAATTGCGAAGGAAAGATCCTTTCTATTCCCAGTCTTTATGCATCGTTTTAAAAAAATTGTTCACAACACTTAATGTTCAACCCGCAATCTATTCACCACAAATAAACTTGAGCTTGATGCAAAATTCTTCATTGGTTCCGAAGATTGCAACATTCTCTCAAGTTGATGTAGTAGATGCAGAAACATACGCCCGCTGTTGCATGTGACTTTTTCCCTTTCGACCTGAATCTGAACTTGAATTCTATGTTCCACCTTGGTGATGGGCTTCCGGAAGTGGAATTTTTATTTTTGTATAGCTTATGTTATTTGGTAGCAACAAATGCCTCCCATTGCTTGTTGATTAGCAAGCACAAACTGGTGAAGTGATGGCAATTCAATATTATTATTATTATTGGGGTACCAAGCCATTCAGGCTGGGTAACCTATTGTTTATTCTTATGTTTATTCCGCCGGCAATTTTCGGGGGTTTTTTTGCTTTTAAATTAATTTTCTCGGCAACCGTTAGTCCGATTGACATGACATTTTCACCGTTGTATGTGTCTTTTTCATATTATATGTATGTGATAATTTTGATGTCATAGGTTGCATGGTTTAGGCGCCATCTTTGAAAACCGAAAAACTTTGGACATCTCTGGAAGCGCTCACTGGAAAAAATTAAAACATGGCTCATTGTCAAGATCTCCACAAGAGGTATAAGGGCTGTTAACTGTGAGGTCATTGGTGAAGTTGTATCCCGGTGAAAATTTGACATGTCGAATGCTGCATCTGAAAAATTTTAAATTTCTTGAGCATCATCTATGCAACAATTCACGGAAGAAAAATATATTGTTGCGGCCACGGGTACCGAGACACCAGCTTGTCACTGACGGGGATTAATCCCCGGTTGTACTCGGTAGAGCCGGACCTGGGGCCACCGCTCACAATTAACGTTGTGGTACGGTGGGTTGTTTTAAAACCACGAACGCCACCCAGTCAACCACGAGTTCCAGCATCTACCGACTAATTACTCCGTTTAACTAGAGGTCACGTGGTTACCTGAGTGGGGAGCGCGCCCTCGGCAAAGCACCAATGTTGTCTCGATTAGATTTTTATTAGGGCGACCGAGCGTGCCGACCGTTTTTTTTGGTCATATCTGTGGTAATTACCTCCCAGTCTATCTCAGCTCGGACAATGCTAGACCAATGGAAGGGAAAGGACAAACACGGACAGGTTGGAAATTGACCAATAATTTATTAATAATAAAATAAATAAATAAAAAGAAGAAGAAAGAGACAAAGAGCAGAAGCTTATCAGGGGGTTGACTTACTTACAGCTAAACGCAGACAAGGGTACCCAGCCGATTATTCATGGGGGAGGGGGGGAATCGTCTCACTCACCAAAAAGTCGTCCGTGAAGCGAAAACGTCCTGAAAATTCGCGCGTGCGTGTCACGTCCCTCACCAGCACCCAGCTTTGCCATGCACCCTTTCGCGGGGCAGCCTTGAACACCAGTCGACGTCTGGAGGGCACCGAGATCGTCCGTCGTGGGTTCAGACCCTGATGTTGGTGATGGACCCGTACCTCACTTGTTGGCGGCACTGCTCACACCCACACGCGCACCACACGCTCGCTTGCCGAAGCACTGGAAGGGCGAATTGTCTCTCCGGCACTGGTCAGACACCCGCTTCTTGGTCGCTTCTCTCGCCCTTTGATTTTTCCTCTCTCCTTTTGCTTTTCCTCTCCTCACTTTTTCTCCCAGACTTTTTCTCTTCAGAACGTATCTCTTTCTCTTCAGAACATATCTCTCCTCACAGAATGTCCCTCACATTTTCTCTCGCTCGTTTTTATATCCCTGGGCCGTCTCCACGGGATGCCGTCTGCCCCAAGCTCATCCTGCCCCACTGGGGCACGGTTACCATGACAACCTGTGCGCTCTCAAAAAAGGCGGGCGTCGAAGCTCGCGAAATAATGTTGCTGAAGAAATACGAGAGCGGACTTCAGAGCTCGTGAAAGAAATGTGTGTGAACATGTCTGTCATGAAGAAAAAAACTTCCCATAAGAGAGGGGATCAATCCTTTACCCTTCTCAAGGCATCACATTTAAGATCCCATTAGACATGGGGATGGGGCTCATCTTAACATGCATTTAAGGAAATAACTGTCTGAGGACCTGGATGTGTGGATGTATTCATCAGACCGGATTCTAAAATCCGTAACAATATATTAGGACAGCATGGTCACGTGGTTTGGCAGCCATTTTGTTTTTAAAACAAAAGTTTCGGAGAACTTTTTTTTTTTTTTAATAAGGCTCACTTGGCTGCGCCTGGATTGGTTTCAGAGTAGAAGAGTATCGATTCAGTTGATGCTGCTGATGTCCCCAGGAAAAAGGGCTAACTGCATACATACGTAATAAAAAGATTGATTGTGGCATCATATTACTTCGTCCATGACTCATCAATGCTGCGTCGTAGAGAGACGTGTGGGGCCTCGTTCGACTCAGGGGAGTTCCAGTTTACCGTGTGGACCCATGGTGTCAGCATTCATTACTTCGTTTTCAGGTTATTTTAACACCAATTCAATGATACCGATGATGTCCCCAGGAAAAAGGGCTAACTGCGTACATAATAAACAGATTGAACACTTTGTGTTCCATAGTTCGTCGCTCGTCAATCCCATGTATCAAAGCCAGATGTCTTGGTACCCAGTCATCACTGCCAGCAATTATAAAGTGGCAGTTCTTGTTATTATTATTATAATTTTTTTTTTCTTCATTGATAGAATGCTCACAAAGGAGCTTTTATGGGGTTATGACATTGGGAGATATTGGTGCATCTATACATGAATTTACAAGAACATTAATGGACAATGGACAAATCGTCATTATATCTGGAATATGAACCAGATATCCCAGCATCATGACCAGCTAAGTGCTCAGATAGGACTGCCAAACAAGCAAACCCAAAATATTTTGGTTCAACTGCAAGGCCATTTGTAAATATGATTGGTTTATAGCTCCTTCCATCCATAGTTTGGCATCCATTCCTCTGACATGTTTGTTTGTTGATTAATTTTATTTTCTGTACATGGCCAGTTATAGTGCTGCTTCTAATGACTACTTTAAATCTAATGACTACTACACTGCAACCAATAAACCTGTTTCACCAGATTTGTATGCCCTACTCTATCTTACCGAGTGGATTTGTCGGTGAGAAAATCTTCAGACATTTAAAAGATTTATTGTCCTCTCTGTAGTTGCTGTTAAACAAAAGGGGAGGAACCCATGGTAAAGGCTGCCCACAGCACAAAGCCTAAAAGGGTCTGGATGAAGTGCCGAATCCCATTTCCTCACTGCCAAGTCCATGTCATTGCAGTTGTCCATACTCCTGCTACTGTCATGTTACATTTTATTTGAAATAAGTTTCAGAATTGACATTATCTATGAAATGTCACATTCATTTTGTTTTATTGACAGGTGTGTCATTTTTAGAATAAAAACTGCAGATTTGTAGTCATAGATTTTTTTTTGTATACATAGTCGAGGCTCATGGAAGAGCCTGTATGAGTGCACTGAACAAGCCTGGTGTTGGCTTAACAGTTAAGGTGGCTGACTTAAGATCTTAAGATCTTAAGGTCTTGAGTTTGAGTTCCTCCCGTGTCAATTAAATAACACGGGTGGGTTTACTTAGCCTGTTTACCGACCTTTTGAGGTCGGCAAAATGAGTACCAGCTTAATGGTAACAGGGGCACTGCATCAGCAGCACAGCGGCGCTTCAAGAAAATAATGCAACCAGCAGCCAAGGGCTGCATATGAAACAACAACAACAACAACAAGTACACTGGACAGATCAGGACACTAAAGGACAAAATAAACAGTTGCGAGAATGGGGTAAACACCAACAGCAGAATTGAAGGCCAAGATAGAGGTATACTTGGACAAACAATGGTTGTGGGGAGGAATGAGGGGCAGGAGAGGATGCATAAGGTGGACAAGATGGACTCGGAAGGAAACTGAAGAGGGAAAAATGAAAATTTGGATGGAGGAGCCCCAGGTGGGTTTGGGGGTGGAGGGTGGCAAGGGCAGAAAAAAATCATGGTTTTGGATTGGGAATGATGAGGAGAAGCTGTCTTGAAGACCTGGAGGAAAGAATGAGGTGAAAGAGAATTTAGAAGTTGATTCCACAGCAGGGGAAAAAGGAATGAATGATTGGAGGTGAGTAGCGATCCTGGATTTACGTAGTTTCACTAGAAGAAGATGGATGGTGGACCGTGTGTGTGTGCCAAGGAAGGACTTTGTATGACGGAGGATGCCCAGTCGGCGGCTAGCTTTGGAGGCCAACTTTTAAATGTGGTTTGCCCAAGAAAGATCATGGCTGATAGTGAGACTCAGGAGTTTGAGAGACTGAACTTCCAAAAGAGGATTGTAACGAAAGTAGATCGGGAGGATTTGCCAGACTTTCCTTTCAGAGAGAGATAGTGATAGTGTAAGTTTTGTCAGGATTGAAAGACCTATTCCAAGTGTTTGATCAGCTTGTGATTTATTATTATTATTATTATTATTATTATTATTATTATTATTATTATTATTATTTTCAACGTCTGAAGAGAAGAAAGAGGCTGCAGCCTGCCTGTTTAAAGGATGAGGGATGTCACGGCAAAGGATAGAGTCATCAGCAAATAGATAAAGAAGATTTTCCAGAGTCAGTGAGATCAGTTATGAAGATTAGGAATGGGACTGGGCCTAGAACACTGCATTGGGGAACTCTAGCCTTGATGGAGAGGAGATTGAAGGATTCTGTTGAGTGCCACACATTGGCTACGAGAGTAGAGGAGGTCAGTAAGCCATGTGTGGAATTGACTTTGGA
This sequence comes from Eptatretus burgeri, assembly GCF_056783735.1. NCBI lineage: Eukaryota > Metazoa > Chordata > Myxini > Myxiniformes > Myxinidae > Eptatretus > Eptatretus burgeri. Next base: position 83,446,194 of record NC_140965.1, read on the forward strand.
TGCCATAAACAGAGAGTTTGGAGAGTAAGGCAGGATGCCAGACTGTTTCAAAAGCACCAGATATGTCCAAAAAGATGGCCCGAGTCTCACGTCTGACATTGACGGTTTCCATCCATTGTTGGGTGAGTAGAAGGTGAGGTGAGCATTGTTGACATCAAAGGTGAGGTGAGCATCCGACATTGTTGGATACACCGTATCCAAGGTGTATTGACCTGGTATGAAACCAAATTGGTGAACTGAAATGACGTTGAAAAGGAGAGATTTCATATCAACTGTGATAATTGATTCCATGACCTTGCTGATGATTGGAAGGAAGTAAGCTGCTCGGTCTGCAGTTAAGTGGATCAGTTTTTGCATCTTTTTACCTTTGCTATCGAAGGTGAATGGAGGTTATGTTTTCATTTCACCGATGTCTGCCTGTGACTGATATCGTAAAAAGTTATGTATGAATTTGGACGAAACTTGGTAGATAGGTTGAGTGTGTGACAAGGACCAATTGAGTCGATTTTGGCTGAAGATCTGAATCCAGATCCCGAGAGGAGAGTTAGTTAGTTATTCATTCATTCCAAGTGATTCTTTACCATTGAGAGATGGGGCCAAAATCAACATATAGCATGGTATTAAAAACAGAGTTGTGGACAAGTTATGACAAAACTAAGTGGACTAGTTGGGTAGATGGCGAGAACAAGTCTGTTAGATTTTGGTTAAGGTCCAGATGCAGATCCGGCCTATCACTGGGGTACAAAACGTGAACTGTTCAGCCTGGCAGAGGTATAAGCCTTACTGGGTGCCATTCTTGTTTATGTAATGCAGTGATATTGGCTGATTACAAGCAGATGGAAGGTTATCAATGGCAAAAATAATGGGGTGAAATGGGCAGAGGGAGGATGTCAAAGGGCAGCAGCGCAGGATTTTGTGGATATGAGCTTATGCCATTCAGTTCAGTTGCAGAGTCAGAGTTGAGGGTTGAAAGAACCTTTTCCACTTTCTCAAGTGCAGAAGACACAGAGTCCAAGAGCAGTTGGGTACGACGGGGAAGAATGGCTGCCTTGAATGAGGGGTTAGGTATACAAGATTTGGAAGCAAACACCGAATTGAGGCATTCGGACTTCTCACAAGCGGAGTCGGCTGTGATGCCATTTAATGAGAGGGAAGGGTAGCATACTTCAGAGACAGATTTAACAAGGTACCACCAGGTTTTACAGGAAGGAGACAAGTTTGAAAGTTCATTTTTTGATTGGACAGGTGTTGTTTTCTGGCTCTTCTGAGAGTGGACACACTTGTGGACTTTTTTTTTAAGCCAAAGGTGTTATTTAAAACCAAAGGGTTACCCCCTCCCATTCCTCTTCAAAATTTTCAAGAACTTTGGGTGAAAACCAATATTTTTGTTGTTTGTCTCATGGGTTTTGCCATTGCACTGGAATGATTTAACATGTTTATTTTCATTCCTCAATAGACCTCATTTGGGTGCTGAGGTGGGTGGACTGCACCATATAGCACACCAGAAGGAAGAAAAAGTACTGGAGTCGAGCAGCGATGATGGCATCAGTGGCGAAGATGAGGAAGTTGAGGTTGGTAAAGGAGGTCAGACACGGTCACAGCGTTTGGACGATGGAAACGCAAGTCAATATCGACTACGCATCAGGTTAAACACTTAATTCTTCCTTCTTTGCACAACTTCACGACCTCCTTTTTGAGGAGAGGAGTCCAGCCGCAGTAGAGGTATTGTGCTCCGCTCTGTTACAGGAAATGGCGACGCCAACGTGTTCGGGAGAAATGGAAGCGTATACAGGAGAGTGATAGAGATGTTTCTGACGAGAGCGACATAGAAATTGATGGCGGCTTCAAGATACCTTCTTTTTTGTGGCAAAAACTCTACAAGTGAGCAGTTGGCTGCATTCATCGATCACATTCTCCAGGGAAAGAGGGAAATGAAAAGGCAAGAACAGTTTGACTTTGTAAATCACTGGACATAGCCAAGTGAATGGGGACTTTATGATTTTGTGCGCAGGTACCAACAGACGGGTGTACGCTGGTTTTGGGAACTACACTGCCAGCAAGCTGGAGGTATCCTTGGGGATGAGATGGGACTCGGTAAAACGATCCAGGTTATTGCCTTCTTCGCAGGTCTCAGCTACAGCTGCCTGCGCACACGTGGCCTAAACTACAGGTAAGTCCCACTCGGGAGTCTGTGTGCTGTCATAAGAGTGAAATTATGTTTTTTTCTTGATGATATTCTTTCATTGCCGTATTCAGTTTCAATGATTAAGTGTTTATTTGAACATGCATGCACAAGGAACACACGCCAGACGTGCCAGACTCACTTCGGTGAGGAGATTCCTGTTTTTCTTTTTCGTCTCGATACTGGTTACCACAAAGTTGAATAATTGTAGTTTTTTATCTCTGCCCGATTGGATGACCTTCGGACATAACTAAGGTTGTGGACACACTACTGCGAGAGGATCTGAGATTTGAAAGGGTCGCAGCTTCGATGATGAATATAGTTCAGCTGATGTTTTGGATGGTCAATGAATCAGGCACTTAACGAGCTGAATTAATTCTTAATTTCTCTCTTTACTTTTCCTCTCACGCTCTTTTTTGATGATGATAGCCACCTTGGCTCTTTGATGGAAAGGGAAACAAGTTTTGGGAGAAAATGTATTGCTTTCATTTCTATTTCACCAAGGAGGCATGGGGTGGGGGGCTGTTTTGCTGGTGCTGCAGGTATGAAGGATTAGGCCCCTCCCTCATCGTGTGTCCCACCACAATGATGCAGCAGTGGGTGGGTGAGTTCCACGCATGGTGGCCACCATTCCGTGTCGCAGTCCTGCACGACTCTGGATCCTACACTGGCAGGAAGGCAAGGATGTGGCCCATACTCTGGAAACAACACTTCTAGCTGCTCACCTCATCTGATTTGATTCAAGGGTTAGGTCGGGATCATTTCACAGCTGTTTGTTTAAGGTGGCTCAATAATTTTGAACCCTTCCCTGTAACGTGAAAGATCTTGGTGCCTCAGTTGTTTGGTGTGATACTTTATATCACAACTACCTAATATCGTGGCAGCTGCTAATAGTGGTCTACATAGGCTGAAGGTCCAAATATCGGTGCAGAGGACAGTGTGAATAGCCCAGGTTCAGTTCATGCTCTATGTTACTTCATGTATTGCACTTGGCCTCCATGTAATATCATTCCATTGTCATCCATTGGCATTGGTAATAAATCTAGAAGCTAAGATTGTAAATCCTGCATTTTAAAATGTCATTGTGAAAGACTACTGAGTATTGGATATGAGGTGCCATCTATTTATTATGTAGGTAAAAATTGTAGAATCTTTGACTCTCCCTGACATCTGCCAGATTCATGCCTCTTGGTTGGTGCTCATATAAGACCTTTACTGCTTTCTCCCCCACCCTCCTTTCACTTCGCACACGGCTACCCTCACTCCTTTTGATTAATGCCCGATCTTCACACATTTTTTTCCTCAATTTTCATTTTCTTAATTCAGCATGACCTGCCCCCCCCCAAACCCACCACCATGTACATTACAAATATATGACCTCCAATATCATTCATGGTTTTGTCCCTCCCCCCCCCTCCCCTTTTTCATTTTGAACTTATTGGTCATTTATTTTGCAGAGTGAACTGATTAAAAGCATCGTGGCAGGCAGTGGTTTGCTCATCACGTCATACGCATGTGTGCGCCTACTCCATGAGTTGCTGCTCAACCAAGTATGGCACTACGTCATTCTCGACGAGGGTCACAAGATCCGCAACCCAGAAGCTGCCATCACCATTGCCTGCAAACAGGTTGGTGGGTTTAGCAATTTGAGGTATTCGTTCAACCTGAGATAATTTGAAAGATTTTTTGTTTCTTCTTGTAAACAAACTTTTCTATTGTGTTGTCCACAATCCCTATCATGCAGTTCAAAACACCTCATCGGATCATCCTTTCCGGGTCACCTATGCAGAACAATCTCAAAGAGCTCTGGTCTCTGGTGGACTTTGTTTATCCTGGGAAGCTGGGAACACTATCAGCCTTCATGGAGCAATTTTCTGTGCCCATCACCATGGGTGGTTACAGCAATGCCTCACCAGTGCAGGTTTGCTTACATTTATTGCTTCATTGGGAAAAGGAAAACGAGTTTGGGTCAAAGTGGCATGCTGTCAAAAACTATGCTGGACTGGTCCAGAGGTGTTACCGTGTTATTGGCCATTGGTGGGTGTGTGCAGGTGAAGACCGCGTATCGATGTGCATGTATTTTGAGGGACACGATCAGCCCTTACTTGCTGCGCCGTATGAAGGCCGACATCAAAAACAAACTCGCTCTACCTGACAAGAACGAACAGGTGCCTGGGCAGATCGCCACGTGTTCCCCGTCAAATGTCTGCAGGCAATGTACTTCACAAACTGATTGTTTTATGTGCGGTTATCAAATGGTGGCAAGAGATCATAACTGATCCACTAAACGATAGCGACGCATCTCCGTGGCCTCCACCCTTGTTCACCTGTTTGTTTGTTTTCTTCCTCATTCTCAGATGCCTTTAAAAGGGGGTTGGGAAATCTGGTTATTGGTGTATTTTTCGTTGCCAAGCGCGACACATTTGTTCTCAAATAATTTCAGAACACGAAGTTGTTGTTTTTTTAATATACAATCCATCCATCGGGACCATACTCTGTGCAGAGCGTTGGTGCTGCCGAAGCAGTCTCCTTGGCTATTGGACACAATCCTGGACGGGTCGCCACTCCGACACAAGATACCAGCAAGCGAGCACTCATTTTGCCGACCTCGGAAGGATGACAGGCAGAGTCAACCCCACCTGGTATTAATTCAACAGAAAGTGGGATTTGAACTTGGGATCCGAGGATCCACAGCCCACCAACCTAACCATTAAGCCAACACCAGGCATAATATACAATGTCGAGGCTCATATAAGAGCTAACACAGAACGTACAACAAGGGGAAGAGGAGACAAAAGAGATGGGAGAGGGAAGAGAGGGAAGCACAAGACAGTGGGGAACAGAGACATAAGGAGATCTGTGGAAAAGAGAGGGATGGGGTGGGGAACATAGGGTATACAAGATGGACAATTACAGGTCCTTACACTCCATGGACTTTCAGGATAGAAAGCAGGGAACTTGAAGGAGGTGGGTTTGGGGTGGATTAACGGGGGTAGAAGAGATCAAGGATTTGGATGGGGGATGATAAGAGAAGGTGGTGATCAGCTGTTTTGAAGACCTGGAGGGAAGAGTGCGATTGAAGAGAGTGTGGGAGTTTGTTCCAAAGATGGCAAAAAAAGAGGATGAAAGAGTAAAGGTGACCAGTGATTCATGATTTTGGTAGTTTTACCAGTCGAGGGTTGTTGGTGGACCTTGAGCGCCCTGTGGAAATATTGTGGGGGGGGGGGGGTGGGGAGCGAGGCCAGAGAGGAGATATGTATGTTTCTTCACTTTGTCCTTTTTATGAGGCAATAATTTTCCTCCTGAATTAAGATTATTTTAATTTATTTTCACTACGCTTGTATTAGCTGCACCAGCTCAGCTGTTCATCCACTCTCACCTGCTCGTTAAGAAGTCTTCCTTTAAATATTTGGACATGTGTGACTGCAGGTGCTGTTTTGCCGCTTGACAGATGAGCAGCGATCAGTGTACCAAACGTTTCTGAACTCCCGTGAAGTATTTCGTATGATGGATGGAGATTTTCAGGTATTTGTGCATAAATCTAACACCTGTTGAGGGCTGTGGTCCCAAAGAGAAGACAGAGTCATTGCGACAGTCGCTATGACCACTACATCTTTTAGTCCGAGTGTTGGCCAGAAAAGCGTGCATTAGGGTCCGCACAATGTTTTTCTGCATTTTTGTGATCAGACCATCTGAATGAATATTCCGATTGATGCCACTCTGGCACCCTTGAGCATTTTTGTAGAAACCCATTAATATGCAAATTAGCGGTGGCCATTGTCATAATTACTATTTTTCTTAATATCTCCAAAAGTAAGCATCCAAATAGCCTGGTTGAGGTGACTACACCCATGTTTTTTTTAGGGTCACTGGTCATGATAAACCCACTTACAATTTAATAACATTAATTTAGCTCATGAATATGCAAATTAGCAGTCACCATTATTGAAAATGTAGATAAATAGACATATAGATAGAAAAAAACACTTCAGTCTTGTGAATATCGATCACTTTATTATTCATACAGATTCAACAATTCGACAGTATGCAATGAAAGCAGCCAACAACATGAACAAAAGAAGACATTCCTGTGTAAATCAAATGTTCATATTGTTGCGGTATTCGCGCCCGCCGGCGTGCTGACGGCCACGTAACTCGAATCGCGGCACGTCGCCCACCGGACGGACAATCCAGTCGTGACCCTCTCGGACTAACGCCGGGAACCAGTCACGGGTGGACCTTTCGGTCTCACCGCGATCGAGCCAATCAGCCCCCGCGTGGGATAGGGTTGCTCGCCGGGTCGACCTACCTAAGTACCCACGCGGAGGGTAGACCGGGCGATCGCACCTCGCCGCAGGTCGACTTCGGACACGGGCCACTTAAGCGACCCGTTCCGTACTATCAGAATAACCGAGCGGTGTTATCGTCGACCTCGACGGTTCGATTAATTATCGGGCGTATTCAGCCCACTACCAACCCTTTACGTGAAGCAAGATGGGGATTCAATGGGAGAAATGACGAAGCGAAGCGGGAGAACAGTTCAACACAAAAGCACATTTATTCGCGGCACACGGGAAGCACACATATACAATTCCACCAAATGCACACAGAAAAGACACAATGCAATTTACACAACAAGCAAATGTAAAAGTGAAAACACAATGCAGAGCTAATACCGACTACCGAGCACACGGCAACACTTATACAATTCTACCTCACAGACGGCGCCGACAACACATACCCAAAACCAAGGAAAGAATACCCTCAAGGATGAGGCGGGCCTGAGGCCGAGACCGGGTCGCGCCTACCCGTCTGGTGATGAGACGCGGAGCGGCGATGGCGCCCCAACCCCGCGGGCCTCGCGGGCAGTGTCTGGTAGGGGGTGGGAAAGGGGCCCCCTTGGTCGCACTATCTCAGCGCGGGGGGAAACAGGAGGGGGTTGCTGATGCTCGGGGTATAGAGGATCTTTATTATCCCTGGTGTGCGTCTCCACCTCGGCCAGGTCGCGCTGTCGGCCTCCCTCGGGTGCAGCTCCCTGCACGACGCGAGCACCCCCTCGTCTGGTGTCGCCGCCTTTCCACAGCTCGTCCCCTCCGTTCCGACTCCAACGCACACGACGAGCAGCTCCACCGCCCGCGAAGTCTTGACCCTCTGCTTCCGACTCTCCTACTCTCCGCCTCTGGACTCTCCGACTCTCCTCTCCTCTTGACTCTCCGACCGACTCTCCTGACTGACGAACACGGTCCTTTTATCCCCCCGTAGCTTCGCCTTTGACCCCCTCCCTTTGACCTTTCACCTCGCTCCCCATTGGCCCGAGAAAAAGTGGGCGTGAAGGCTTTTTGATCCACAAATTTGCATATATCGATCGTCCTGGAGGCGGGGCCAAATCGTCCCTCGCTCACCGATTGGACGGCAAAAAGTGGGCGTGTGTCGTTTTTGATCCGTTTTTGAAGCACAAAATCCGTGATTTTGTACACGCTGTTCGACGCGCGCCCTGCACGAGTCCAACACCGGTACCCACAGCGGGGCAAGAACGGTGGCGATGCTACGGTTGCGAGGTGTGACGTGAAGGTCGTGGCGGTTGTGGTGAAGCGGCGTTGTGGTTGGTGGTTGATGTTGTGGTTGTGGTGGTAATCATGGCGGTTGGTCCAAAATAAAGATAGTAAAAGAAAAACGGCTATCCTGAAGAGTCGCAGCTCGCATAAATGACATGTATTCCCACTAGACAACGGGTTTGGGCCTAACTACACATGTACTTACCGAGATACCTCACCTAAGGGACCTGAATGGTGGTTTGCGAATTTGGTAACCACAACAATATATATAACAGGTTTGTAAACCTTATGAAGGCTACTTCAGTGCTTGGTGTCTCATTCGGTGTCAGTCATCATCAAGGGCAAATGCAGCAGCTGTCTTGGTGCGCTCATTCCTGCAGCCAGTATCTCCATGGCACGTACAGAAAACTGTGCATGGTAACTTGGCTGCTGTGCAGCACTGCTTGTCAGAGGAACATCCACATCGTATTAGCTCCAAGATCTCTGGTGGTGCAAGAGCGACGTTGGACGGCAGCATAATTGGAAGTAATTATCTTGATGCCTCATCACGTTTCCATCCATACCGAGTGGGATCCAGAGGTGGTGGCTGCAGCTCAACAGCTGACTTCGATATTGCTGTCTGGATATGAGCGTGTCACACGTTTTGTTCAAAGGACTCTGTAGTTGGTGGCAAAGCCTTTTGGTCTGGTGCTTTGATGGCATTTGGTTTCACCATCTTCATAGACCACACCTCTTTGCGAACATCAGACATATTGCTTCTCTCCTTGCTACCATAGCAAATAGCCACGAACACAGTGGCTTTGGCGATGACATCGTCAATAGATGCATCCACATTCCCAAGTTTTTGAAGTGAATGGCCTGCTGCGAGTGTCTTCTTGCCAGTCAGTTTACCTCTACCATACATCTGGGCAATGGTGTCGCAACCTGTCAGTGCGTGTAAAGCTAGTAGGTCTTGCACCATCCTGGCATGCTTTCTGGCAGTGGCCCCAATGTCGACCAACGATCGGCCAGGACATGTTGCTTCCATTGTTACGCAGCATTACAGATGAAGTTCTGCGAAGTGATGCACAAGCAAGATGAACACATCGGTATCATCACAGATGACTGTGATGCATTTTGCGCCATCTTAAGCAACTTGAGCGACTTGCTGAATCATGATGGCATGGAATCATGATGCTGCCTCCTCATGCGTCGTCTTCAAATCAGTGTGACACCTTTGGGCTCCGTGGTGTATTTCCACTGGGGTAGACTCCTGTCCCGAAATGACAAGCCTGTGTTGGCTCTGCTTTCTCTGTTGACTAACGTCAATCAAATTCTGGCAAATCAGTTCTATCAGCTGAACTTTGTTCTCAGTTACTGACAGAACCACCAGCTGTGGAGGCAGTGGAGTCTGGTGGTTCAACCTGTGGTGCCTGCTGGCTTGCTGCCCAGTTCTTGCTAAGCTTGTTCCATTCTTGATGCTGAAATCATGATATCTGTCAAATACCAGATATACATCTGATTTGTCCACCTTTGCCATGTCGCTCATGAAGTTGTCAACAAAGTCTTGCACAATTCCCCTGTTAGGCCAATGAATAACCCAGAGGATTGCACAACCATCTAAGATGGTGACCAGGTTGTGGACCCAGTCTTGTTGAGATTTCCACTTGGAGATTCTTCTTCAATGTCGACTTGGTCTTTGCTATTCTCATCTCCCCCTTTTCATCGAACATTGATGTTGGCACAGGTGCAAGCTCGTACTCTAAGACGTCACATAGTTTGATGTTTCGACTTTGTTGGAGTCCCATGACCCTGGAGTAGATGAGATTTAGATCACAAACCTCAGTATATCCCACATGCATGACTTTCCGTGTCACTGCCATAGTTATGACTTGTTTAGATAAGGGAGCGTTGAATCCTGCTGGCCAGCTTTCTTCACACGAATGCATCTGGGCTCAGCCAATGTCAACTGCCCTTGGCGCGTTCACCTTCTCCGGTCCAATTCTGCCAGTTATAATGTTGACAACTCTGTCTGCATGTTCGTTTGGGTCAAGTGGGTCGATATAGGACTGGAGTTTTCTCCTTATCTTATCTCGGTCCTCTGCATCAGATTGTATGCGTGATGGCTTCTCTTCTTTGTGAATGGTCACCTCTGTGACTATGTGCCCCTCAGACATATCTGTGACATAGTGGACTATCTGACTAAACGTGTGCATACTATAGGCCCACTTCTTCAGTGTAGAAGGCTTCAGTGTAATGCCAACGATTCCATGTATGCCATGACCGTAGCGCATGAACGTGGACTCGATGTACATATTCAACCATATGTCGTTCCATAGGCCCTTCTTGTGCCGCATCACGTGATCTCCTTTTAAGAACATTTCCAGAATGTCTCCATGAAGCCTTTCCATCGATAAAAGGTAGTAGAGCCCATATCTAGCATAGTTGTGATGTCCAGCCACGAAGAAGTAGGGGAGCATCTCCTTCATAGCCCAAAAATGCAATGGCCAGTCTCCTTCACGCTCAGCACGAACAAACGCCATCATGATGAATACAGGTTTCACAAGGTTCTGTACCCATAGGTGTGTGGTCATGCTCTTTGTTGCTTTGGTTTCAAGAGTGTCCATTAAGTCTTCATGGCTTTCTGCCTAAACTATGCTGGAACGAAGGACCTCCTCAGTCACCAATCGCAGGGCGCTGAAGTTTTGGGGAAACGTTTTTCCACCAAGCATATGAGCAACACCTCCAAAGGCAGATTTAATCACGTCTTCCAGCCCAGTTTCAGCCATCAAGTTCCCCACGCAACCGATGAAACTCGTAAGGGTGTGCATGCCGCCCAGCCTTGGTATGAACTGGGTAAATCGCTCAGGATAAACCCATTTAACATTAACGGCCACTCGATACAGCTGTTGGTCATTTGTGAAGATGGTTACGGTTTGTCCACACTCTGCGGTCAAGCGTTTCTCCTCCATTGCTGTAAACATCGTGTCCAGATCAGCTGGATCCATATTTATGAGTGGTGTATAAATGGCCCTCGTTGCAGGTTGGATGGATCATCCTTGCTCTCTGCAGAGCTTCGTATTAAAGCCACCAAACTCTGGTGTGTGCTGATCAGAAGTGATTTGCTTCAGAAAAGAGAACTCCATATCTTGAACTCTCCTAAGTTGTATAGCTTGATGAGCCAATACGCGGAGAGGTAACACCACACGTGTGGCTTCTTCAACTGGCATCGCTGGTTTCTCAGGTCCCTTGTACCTTTGAACCGAAATGTCTTCTGTCACAGGTGTATTCATTTCATCACGGGTCAGTCGTCTGATGATGGCTTCATCTTCAGATGTGGAAGATATCTCCTGATCTTTTATGGTAAGTAGTACTGCAAGAGAATGTGTTGAAAGGAGTCCATTCGGGGATGAGATAGTTGTGTCCAAGTTGTCAGCAAAAACCTGAATGAGGCCACATTCAGCATTGGCGGTTCCCCTAATCTCGGAGTGAACAGTGGCAGCCTTTGCTGCTGATCCCTTGAAACGCTGAAACTCATCATAGGAACAGGTCACACGATAGTTGAACAAATGCTCGATGAGGCTTTTACAACTGACTAGAACTCCCAGTGCTATTTGGAGTGTAGTTGGTCGATTGGTGATCATATTCGTTATGATGTTTCCTATCATATCTCCTGGAAGTGTGCAGTTCAGTTTAGCTGATATTTTGGAGAGTAGCAATTGAAGGGTTGAACTCACTGCTTCATTAGCAATTTCTATATTAATTCTAGTCTGATAGGAACTGGGGTCGGACGACAACCGGCTTAGATTCCTGTGCAACCTCTTGGCAATTCGTTCTATGGAAATCAACACCAGATCAACTAAGTTGATCGCAGTAGACGCTCTGCTGCGAAACAAGATTAAACTAGCGACACCTTCACCAGACAGAACCAGAAGCTCAGAGCCAAGTATATCCAACAATTTGGATAACAGGGTTCGTCGAGAGTATAGCTTTCCTCCATGATCCTTGTACATATTGTTGACTTCTACTGAATTTCAGATGCGAATATGTCCTTTTTCATCGATAGGCTGGTAGAACTGACAGCTGGCTCAATGTCCTGAGTTTCTCTGCCACTGTATGCTGCTGCTGCAACAGAACGGGGTGCCATGAAGGACTTTCTGCAGTCATTGTGATATCTCGCATCAGCAGCATGAAGATCGCTGATTGCGTCCATTAATCGTATCTTGACCTGGCGTCTTTCATCCTGGTGGGAATCGATAACATCTAGAATAGTTTGTTTGAAAGTTGTTCGATCAACACGATCTGCAGTCCTACAAAGGAGAACTCGCCGCCAACGATTAGGATTCTTCTTATCAAAGTCCATGATGCACTTTTCTCCGCAAAAAATGCAATGTTCTTTAAAGTCAAATACTGTCGCCTTTGAACGGCGGCTTCTTTTGCTTGATGAAGCATCTTCCAAACAGACATTACTCATTCGTTTCAAGTGTCTTTCGATGTGTAAGCATGATGTGTACGTTGAGACACAGTCTCTATGGCATTTGAGCTTGATCGATTCGTTTGCCTGTAATCTCTGTTCAAGCTTTTCATGTATACCATCTTGTCTTGCTTTGCTTGACCGGATGATACTTCGCACTCTGTCTGGACCAACTGTTAACCAGTGGTTTTCCAGCTTTAGTTGCATCGCAGGGACTGAAGAAACAGTCTCCCATGGTGATGGAGCCTCAACCTGTAACAATAGAGGTAATTATAAACATCAGTAAACATTTAATTTCTTTGTTCGTATTTTAAAAAATTCTCAGGAAACAGGTTCCACCCTGTGTACTTTTAAAAATCAATAAAAAACTCATTTGCTTTCAGACAGATCATGTTGAATGAAAAATAAAAAACTTGCTTGCAAATAATATCGATCATTCTACTGTATCAGAAGACATTACTCTCACTTAAAACTCAGTTCTCCATGTTTCTTTCATTACATTACAAGCCTCAATAGTCAACTTACTTGATCAGAAACAGTTCATGCTGTTGATTTTCTGAGGTCAGCCATTTCTTCACAACTGTAATGGGGATAAACGGCTCTGCGCAAGTTATTTTCAAACAGTTTTGTTGTTGTATAACTGTACTGCAAAAACGCCGATCGGCGTGGGCAAATTCAGGGGGTAGGGTTATGCTAGTTTGCATATTAATGAGCTAAATTTAAATGTTATCAAATTGTAAGTGGGTTTATCATGACCAGTGACCCCAAAAACATGGGCTTGGATACCTCAACCAGGCTATTTGGATGCTTGCTTTTGGAGATATTAAGAAAAATAGTCATTTCGACAATGGCCACCGCTAATTTGCATATTATTGGGTTTCTACAAAAATTCTCAAGGGTGCAAGAGTGGCATCAATCGGAATATTCATTCCGATTGTCTGGTGATCACAAAAATGCAGAAAAACATTGTGCGGACCCTAATGCAAGGTCATCTTGAAAAATGGTGTTTGACATCCGGACTATTTCCCATTTGGTCAAATTCTCCTTCCCTGCACTTCTTTTCATTCTGCTGTGATCCACAGGTATTCTCGGCACTCGTGGCCCTGCGGAAGATTTGCAACCACCCTGACTTGTACACAGGAGGGCCGCATGCCTCGTATGATGGTGCTGTGGATGTAAAAAGGAGTGATGGAGACTCCTTTGGTGACTGGCGACGTTCTGGGAAGATGCTGGTCGTAGAGGCATTGTTGCATCTATGGCAGCGACAAGGCCATCGTGTTTTGTTTTTTTCCCAGAGCCGACAGGTGCCACGTTCCACTCGTGAAGATATTATATCCTGCCTGTAACGACTTTTCTTCCTTTTATTTTTATGACCTGGCATTGCACTCATCATATGTTATGTATATATAGTCATGCGCCACTTAACGACGGGGTTACGTTCTGAGAAATGCGTCGTGAAATGACGTCGTCGTTGTGCGAACATCATATTTTATTTATTTTTTTCGTTTTCGTTTTCCAACATCGTACTTACACAAACCTAGACACCGAGGCTATATGGTATAGCCTATTGCTCCTCGGATACAAACCTGTACAGCGTGTTACTGTACTGAATACTGTCGGCAATTGTAACACACATCCAAGAGAGACGGAAGACACGTTAGTTTTACCTTTGTGCTGTTCATGACGGCCATCGGTGTTGTTAAAAGCAGCTTACAATCTCCTCTCGTATCGATTATAGAAAGGTGAATAAATAGCGTTTGGATTTTATAAATACGTAATCATTGCATCGATGTTATAATTTATAAATGAAGAAACGAGCACCTGTCAATTGTGATATATATATATATATATATATATATATATATATATATATATATATATATATATATATATATATATATATATATATATATATATATATTTTCGGAACAGTGCGATTGTTTTAACATAAAAAGCTTCACCAAAAATTAACTTGCGTTTTAATTTCGACTGTAACAACGATTTATTCGCGGAATTCTTCAATTCAAAGGTAATTTACTTGCTAGAAGGTAAACGTGGAAACATTGGTTCAGTTTGAAAGCCGATTTCCATTATAATGGAGCTGGCAGATCCGTCGTATATGCATTCACCGTCGTAAATGTGATTATGGGACCACCGTCGTATATGCGATCCGTCGTTGCCCGAAACGTTGTTATGCGGCGTATGACTATATATATATATATATATATATATATATATATATATATATATATATATATATATATATATATATATATATATATATATATATATATATATATATATAGTTGCGATCCCGTCGGTTTAATATCTTCCAGCACGGAATACTGACGTTATTGTCCAAGCTTCAAGCAGTCCACATGTGGACAAAGAGAACAACCCAACACTTTCCACTGTGTTTCAGATCGACCTCAAGGGGTAGGCCCGATCTTTTATTGGCTCGGTCTCCAAAAGGCTGGTAACAGAATTGAATACACAGCACAAAATCTGCCAGAACTCTTGGCAACAATAAAGTTCCAAAAACAAACTGCACAACTCACAGCTCCGCTCACGATATCCGGGAATAATGATCACACTCTTCCAGATTTAACTCGATCCTTTGGACGGAGCTATCAACGATCAGCGCGACTGTGCTGTCGAGAGTCTTTTTTTAAAAAACCACTTGAAACTCGCATTCAAACATGCAATTCGGAGCGCGCGATATATTTTCCACTCACGATCTTAGAGCCAGTCTGCTCCTAACAATGGCGCCCGCAGCTCTGACGCGGCCACGCACCACGTGCTGACTTCAACCAATCCCGGGGAGCCTGAAAAAGGTCACGTGACGTTGTGGGCGGGACACTAAATTTTGTGAGAACATGGTTTTTTCTCGCAGTCCTCCCCACCTAAACTAAAACCTGTCGGATAGACTGCGTTTTGAAACCAGTTATTCCACTAGTTTCAAATCGCACTGCAATATGATGGCGGTGATCGTCAACATTCTTGTACAATAAACATTGTTCATCCACAACACAATATTAAACACCCTACACCACATTAATATCTACCCCACCATATTTACCCATCGCCCGCACCACAATAGAGAGACAAAGGGAACTAAACTTAAGTTGGGGAACATGAAGGAGCAAGGCTCATTTGGGAGGAACAAAGAGCCCCAAACCGGTATCCCCTCTCCGCCTGTGGGCTTAACTTAACTTTGGTGCTCCTTGTCTACTGGATGGCGACTAAGGAGGTCAGCTAGTCTGTTCTCCACTCCTTTCACATGTTTGACTGTGAGGTCGTATTCTGAGAGGAGAAGCGCCCAGCGCAGAATATGCTGGTTGGAGGTTTTGGCTTGGCTGAGCCAACCGAGCGGGTGGTGGTTGCTGTAGATGGTGATGGGTCCATGGCCAATATAGACAGCTAGCACAATAGCGCTTGATGTCTCGCGACATGGCGGGCCATATGAACTGATCCTTGACCTTGGCTAAGGTCTTGGCCGCTCCGACATGACCCGAGTAAATACTGTCATGGGCCAATTTCATGACTGACTGACGATGCCTCTCCGGTACGACAACTCAGGGTCGTACATTCCACGTCTGGGTGGAGGACATGTTCTTGGGGGAATTTTTATGCATCAGCACACCTGCACCATTCACATAGTAGCCTGTTCGTCCAGGCTCGGAGTCTTCTCCCATTTCCCAGAGGGTGGCAAGGGTGGGATCGAAGTGCTGATCCTCCACTAGACTGGTTACCGCAGACAAATGCGGAAGTGACCTCAGGCACAGAACTGGGGTCGCTATCTGCCTCAGAGGACTGTCAACCACGCTATCTGCCTCGGAGGACTATCTGCCACCCAGTCAACCACGAGTTCCAGTGTTCGCCGTCGAATTATCCGTTTAACTCGAGGTCACATGGTTACCTGAGCGGGGAGCACGTCCTCGGCAAAGCACCAATGTTATCTGATTAGATTTTAATTTGGGTAGCCGAGCGTTTTAACTGCTGGTGCGTGCCGACAATTTTTTGGTCAAATCTGTGGAAATTACCTCCCAGTCTATCTCGGTTCGGACAATGCTCGACCAATGGAAGGAAAGGACAAACATGGACAGGTTGGAAATCGACCAATAATTTATTAATAATAAAATAAATAAATAAAAAGAACTTTTTATTTGCTGAGGTAAATAAAGAATTTCAAAGCAAAATGAATCAAAATGCCAGGAAAGAGACAAAGAGCAGATACTTATCGGAGGTTGATTGACAGCTAAATACAGAGAAGGGTATCCAGCAGATCATTCAGGGGGAGGGGAGGGGGAGAATCGTCTCGCTCACCAGAAAGTCGTCCGTGAAGCAAAAACATCCTGAAAATGCGTGCGTGCGTGTCACGTCCATCACCAGCACCCAGCTTTGCTGTGCAACCCCTCGTGGGGCAGCCTTGAACGCCAGTCGAAGTCTGGAGGGCACCAAGATCGTCCGTTGCGGGTTTAGACCCTGGTGTTGGTGATCGACCCGTGCCTCACTTGTTGGCGGCGCTGCTCACACCCACACGCGCACCACACGCTCGCTTGCCGAAGCACTGGGAAGGGCGAATTGTCTCGTCGGCGCTGGTCAGTCACCCCCTTCTTGGTCGCTTCTTTTGCCCTTTGCTTTTTCCTCTCTCCTTTCGCTTTTTCTCTCCTCACGCTTTTCTCTTCAGAACGCTTTTTTCCCTCCCTTTTCTCCTCGGACTTTTTCTCTTCAGACTTTTTCTCTTCAGAACATACCTCTCGCTCGTTTTATATCCCCGGGCCCTCTCTGCGGGGTGTCATCCGCCGCAAGCTCACCCCACCCCACTAGGGTATGGTTACCACGACGACCCGTGTGCTCTCAAAAAAGGTGGGCGTCGGAGCTCACGAAAGATTGCCGCTGAGGAAGAATGGGGGCGGGCTTCAGAGCTCGTGAAAGAATGTTGCTGAGGAAAAATGAGGGCGGGTTTCAGAGCTCATGAAATAATGTTGCTGAGGGAAAATGAGGGTGGGCTTCAGAGCTCGTGAAACCAATGTGGGTGAACGTGTCTGTCATAAAGGAAAAAGCTTCCCATAAGAAAGGGGATCTATCCTTTACCCTTCTCAAGGCATCACATTTAAGATCCCATTAGACATGGCGATGGGGCTAATCTGAACATGCATTTAAGGAAATAACTGTCTGAGGACCTGCATGTGTGGATGCATGCATCAGACCAGATTCTGAAATCCGTAACATGTATATATATATATATATATATATATATATATATATATATATATATATATCAGACCATTGTGAATAGTCGACGATAGACTATTAAACTGACTTCTTTTTTTTTCTTTTGATTGTGAATAGATGCTGGAGATTCTGATGGAGTTTGTACAGCATCAGGGATACACATACGTTAAGATGGATGGAACCACTAGCATTGCTTCGAGACAGCCCCTCATAAACAAGTTCAATAAGGTGAGGGCATGCTCTCCCTCATGCTTCCCTTGTCATTCTTGCTAATCTTGGAAGGTAGAATGTCCCAAGATGTCGGGTTTTAACTGTGCTACACATTCAGCTCCCAAGGTATAGTGTGTTCACTCTCGCGACAACATTGAACGCTCTTTGGGAGGTGGACACATGCGATCACCACACGAATATATTGTGATGAGAATTGCAAAATTTCAACATCTCAAATCATCACCCTATAATTTGATTTGTGTAGAAACAATGGGTTAGACTCCTTGATGTACATGTTTTTGATTACTTTTTAATTTCTTTTATTACCTCCACCACCGAAGGTGAAGGAGGTTGTTTTCACCCCTTTCTGCTTGTGTACAGGATATATCAAAAAGTTGTGGACGGATCCAGATGAAATGTGGACAAGTTGGGTGTGTGATAAGGATGAACTGATTAGATTTTGGTGAAGATCCAGACTCCGGCTACTAGAATTTTTAAAGTGATTCTTCACCATTGAGAGATAGAGCCAAAAACGATATCTATAGCATGATATCTAAAAAAGTTGTGGACAGATTTGGCCAAAATAGTGGAGAAAAGAGGCTTATTTCGTGAGATACCCACACCAGCAGTACCACATTTTCTAATGTGGTTATTATTGACCACCTACTATCCCTGTACATGAAAACCAATGATGCCAGTCTGGGAAATGGTGGCATTCTGAGAAATAGGTCAATTAAGGTCGTTGACCCCTGAATTTGGCAATATTTACTGAAACGGATATAGTTTATATAATTTTCATGTTACAATACCTTGATATACATCAAACTGATCCTAAGACAATAGGCTGTAACATGCAATAACAAAAAAAACATGTGGATGATAACTGTAAGTGCAGAACCAATTTTATTACAAATTTTGCCCCCAAAATCCAAATTTTCGCATTTTTCAAATACTTTTAGCATCACTCAGCACATGCATAATATATAAGTATCAAATATTAAGCATTAAAAAGTTTCTCTTGGGTCTGCAGCAATTATTCATATATAATATATTCTATTTTCTTAAACATAAATCATATTTTCATCACATTTTGTCCAAGATGTCTGAAAATTCTTAAAAATGGTATTATTCAATACTCATGGCAAATGACCATTAATTTCATATGAAATGTCTTTGACATAATATATTGTTGTAAGGAATTATAATTGTTGATGAGTATATCAATAACACACAGGGATAGATCCAGAATTTTTGGAAGGGGTGGGGGAGGGGGTTGCAAATACCGATGTACTAACACCCCCTCCCCCTTCCTCAATATCACTAAATACATATGCACTAAAAAAAAGTGCCACCCCTAAACCCTGAATCAAACCCAAAAATAATGCCCCTGACAAAGAATATTGGATTATATAAGATGATCCCATATGCCACAATAATCCTGAGATAACCCCCACATTCCTGAGATGGTCCCCACATGTGGCACTGCTATAAATAGCACTCTCATCAGCCATGAGTTTACAATGTATGTGAAATTAGGTCAGTCACACTTGAACAGATGCGATAGACTACACATACTGCAGCATGTTTTATGTGACACCCTCTTCTCTGCTAAAATGTAAGTATGAAAATATTTGTTTCTATTTTTTTTTTTAATGATGAAGTCTTGTGATGAAGATATATTACCATGTAGCAAATTTTCTGATGGAAAAACATGTGGTATACTGAAGGTTTTGCCTACAGGCAGTTGAGCTGGGGTTAAATAGTATTGTCATGAGAATGTGTCTAAAATGGAAGTCATTAGTGCATAAATTTTATGTAAGGTACATGGTGTTGTGAAAAATAACCCCCTAAAACAATAATGTCCTACGAATAGGGTTTATCCCTAGGTCTAAAATACTTATGAATTTACATTGAATTATTTTCAATTTAGTGGATTAAATACTTATTCGGCCAAACTATTGGTGACCAATATTTTTTACGCTTGCAGGCAAATCCACATTTTGTCTTGGTGTACTCAAGATTACTTCAACAGCACTGAACAGTCTATTATTACAATATGGATGCAGAATTTGATTCATCCATTGCCAAGAAAGCTAAGGGAGAAGATACCATTGATATTGATAAGTGTCTTTTCTGCACAAAATCCTTTTCATCAAAGGAACAGCCATTCACTCCAGTTCTTAACAAACTACGGTCCTTATTCTCAGCATGCAGACAACGAAATGACTCAGTTAGTCAGAAACTTTTGGCCCATGAATCTGATATAATTTCTGGAACAGTGGTGCTCAGGTATCACAGACAATGCAGATCAACATATGTAAGCCAACATCACATCAGAAGAGATATTAAAACAGTTAATAACTCTGATGTAGTTTTGGATGATGGTGGCAATTCTAGTAGTGGTAATGGTGATGGTGCAAGTGGTGGGTGTGCCAACCGCTTTACAAGATCCAAGGCATCAGTTGTGAAGTTTGACTGGAAATCTCGCTGTTTCATCTGTAGTGATCCTTGCAGCTTAAAGTACCGATTATCTTGGTACATGGTAGAGTCATCTGTGAAAGATGACCCTCAGCATCCCAACATGTACACCCGAGTTCTTCAAGCTGCAAAGGCTAAGCAAGGTGATGACATGATAACCAGACTTCAGGGTGTACCCAATGGTGATCTGGTTGCCATTGAGGCTCGTTACCACAGACCAAAGTAATGCTATATCAACTATGTCAGTAGTCGCTCTATCACTGCAAGTCAGAACAGAAAGCAACAATTTGCTGCACACAGTACATCAGTGAGGAGACTGATCAGTGAGTTTACATCACCCATCATTGAACACAGACAAATATTCTTCCTGAGCACCTTGAGAAAGCGGTTCTTGGAGATCCTTGCTGAAGAGGGAGTGGACCATCCAGGTTCATACACATCCTATAATCTCAAAAGACAACTTTTAAAAGAGTGGCCAGATGTTGCATTCATGCCACAACCAGGCAAGTCAGATCTTGTTTGTTCTTCAAAGACAACAGTAGGAGATGCTTTGCAAAAGGCATATGAGATGTCAAAAGTTTTGAGGGAAGTAGCTGAGGATGAAGAGACAAGTTTGAAGACGATTTGACATCATCAGTGGTCGATGAAAGCATTGTTCACCAGGCTATGGGGATCCTGAGAAGAGGATTCTACCAGATTCACAAGTTGGATGATGAATACTACTCTTCTGCAGAGATGTCCACTGAAGCCAAACAAGACTTTGTGGATTCCCTCCTTTACAGAGCTCTGAGATGACTCACTGATGAAAATATGCATGCTGAGGCCATTGATATAGCTGACACTGAACCAACACATTCCAAGTGCCTGAATATAGCCTGTGACATTATCACCCTGGCAAACATCTGGGTCTGGCTGCTCACCTTCACCATCATTATGGCTCCAGACAACTGGTGGATGACATGTACCATATGGGTTATGTGTCCTACACAGAAATTAGGCAGTTTGAAACATCTGCAGCAAACCATGTCTGCAATCAACAAATACCAACTGCATGTGGAGCATACATCCCTCCTGAAATCACTCCAAGGGACAGAGGTGGACAGCTTATTGTTGCTGTGGCTGACAATTGGGACCACAATGAACGGACCACCGATGGAAAGCGAACCACACACGCTATGACCAGCATCCTTGTCCAGCACAGCACTGAATGGATTCATACAGAGTCGCCTCACATCCAACGTGCACCAGGTTATACATTCAACACCACTGATGTCCCAGGTATCTAGAACATACTTCCTAAATTCAACCTAGCATAATAAAATGACATGTCACTTTTTTCAGCTTTCAAATTGCAATAAAGTTTAGTATATTATATCCACTTGTTTTATTCTAATTAATTATTGTTTAAGGAGGAGACCTATCAACAGTTCTTCCATACAAGAAACCAACAAAGAGACCAGAACCAAAATTTGAACCACTGGTATCCACTGAGGAAATTATGCTGCAACATAATTCACCAATTGTTGCAAAAGCAAAGGCATCTGAACTAGCCTATGCCCTTGCCAGGAGTGGCCTCTTTCACCAGGAATCCCCTGAACAAGGCACCAGGAATGTTCCTCCATGGGGGCCATTCCATGCAACCATGGAGTCAGAAAGCTCAACGCCAGTCTCCACTGTGGCATTTAACCCAATAATAATGGCCAAACCAACAGATCCTGCTACTGTCTACACTACCCTGAAGAGAGCGAAGGAAGCTGCAAATTCCCTGGGCAACAGCACATTCCCATCTTCTTTGACATGGGGCTGCTGATCAAAGCCTATGAAATTGCATGGGCCCATCCTGATGATTTGGGAGGCATCATACCATGTGAAGGGGGAATGCATTTACTGATGTCGGTCTTCTCAGCTGTTGGCTGCCTCGATGGAGATGCTGGGCTGAAACAGCTTCTTTCTGAATCTGGGGTGTATGCCCCAGGGAGCATACAGCAGATGTTGTCTGGAAAAGACTTTGACAGAGTGCTACATGGTCTTCTACTGGTGGATGAGGCTTTGAACAAAAGATTTCTTCTGCAGTTCAAACGTTGGTGTGAAGAATGAAATCACCTCATCCCACGTGAAGTCAACAAAGTGCTCAGCCTATTCAGAAGACATACCAATGTCTGATGTTGTAACGCAGCTCACAGAAGTCATCACAGGCAGGCTTGGAGAACAAATTGAGCTCTTTCGGGAGTATGGAAGATCTTGCTCCCCAACTTTCCAGTTTTGGGATGACTTTCTGATGAAAGTGATGTGCCCACTTGAGGTGTTCCTCAGTACAACCAGAAATGGGCTCTGGCATGAGAACCAAATCATAAAGGCCGAGTTTCTACCTCTCTTGTTTGCAACAAATCGTACGAACTACTCTCGGTACCTCCTGTGTCACTACTGATGATGTGCAGGCTACCATCTGAGGTGAAGGCAGCATTTGAACAGGGAGAGTTTGTTGCAAAGCTTTCCCAGGGAAGGTTTAATGCTGTCTGGATGGATTACACTCTGGAAGCAATTGAAAATAAATCCCTGAAAGGGACTGGAGGAATTTTTGGTCTGACACTGCGAGGACCCGGTCGAGCAAGATGGTTTTCAGCTCGTCCTGTGACAGCACAGTACTCCATGAAGTTCCAGGAAGCCATTCGTTTTATGGATCAGAAAAGCAAGAATAAGCAGCCTCACCAGCACCATGCAGCAGGGAATGCTGCCCAAAAGAGGTGGAATGCAGATGTCAAGAAGATGACAGTTATGTTTGATGAAGCTTACGTTGATCCATTTGAGCTGTCTACAGACTCTTCAGGATACTTGGTCAACTTTGCTACTGGAGCAGTTGCACCACCACCGATTCAGGAGAGCATGACAAAAGCCTTGTCCAAGGGAGCAACAATGGCAAAAGTGTTTATTGCTGAGCGCTTCATAGTACCTGAAGGAGAAGATATTCCCAAGAAGAGTCTTTATGATCCCATCCCAAGATCAACAATCAAGAGTATGGCGAACATGCACCAGAAAGTAAAAGTGAAACACAAGGATGTGACCATTGATGGTGAAGTGAAGTATTTGAGGCTTCTTTTTGTCAATGCTAACAAGAAGGTGCCCCTGAAGCGAGTCTTATCATTCGAGAACTCTCCAGTGCCCCTGAGCCTTTTCACAGATGATGGCAACATGACAACCTGTGCCAAGTCAGACTTCATGCACAACCTTGAAGAGCTGGTACCTGGAGAGAAAATTACAACAATACAGAGGAGTGATGTTGTTATCTTCGATGGACATGCATCCATCCAGATGCTGGGAGTTCCAAATACTGTAGAGAAGGTGAATTTCAAGAACATCGCACAAAGGTTCCTTTCCTATATTCTGCACACCAGCAGCACCATTACAGCCAGCAATACCCTAGTCCAGCAAGTGCACATTGTCGTTGACAAATACACCAAGGATAGCATCAAAGCTCAAACCCGTGCAAGGACAGGTGAAGGACAAGGTCACATCTACCATGTGAAAGGAGATGCACTCATCCCTCAGAACTGGAAGCAGTTTTTGACCCATGGAGAGAACAAGGCAAACTTGGCACGGTACTACACACAGCATATCACAGAAAATGCACCAGAGCTATTGAAGGAAGGACAGACCATTTTTGTCAGTGGTGGTCAAGAAGATCAAGCATCTTCCATTACATGTGAAGGAGTAAAAGAAGTTAGTTCCTTGTGCTCCAACCAAGAAGAAGCAGACACAAGAATCATCCTCCATGCTGTAGCTGCAGCAGATGATGGGGTACAGAATATTGTGGTGTGCAGCCCTGATACTGATGTTCTTGTCCTCTTAGTTCACCATAGACAAGCAATCAAAACCAAACAGATCTTCTTTTTGACTGGTCGTGATGGCAGGCACACACAGCTTACCCGTTATATACCTGTGCACACCATCTATGATACACTCACCACTGAACAGCAGACACTTCTTCTGTCAGTGTACTGCGTGACTGGTTGTGATACGGTAAGCTCTTTTATCGGCCATGGAAAGCGCACTGCCTTTCGGATAATGATGCAGAAAGCCGACCAGTTCCAGCCTCTTGGTCTGCTAGGATCTGATGAGCAAAACATTTCAAAGGAGATAGAAATGGCAGCCACAAAGTTTGTTGGCTACATGTATGGCAAGACAAACTGCATGTCATTGAATGCCCTGAGGTGTCAGAAGACTGGACAGAGGAACATCCAGGGAAAGAAACTACCACCAACAGAAGATGCTTTCGGTCTGCATCTACTTCGCTCTGCTTATCAGCTGTTAATACGAGACAAGCTGCTTACCCTTCTCTAACCTTACCTGATGCAACAGCATATGGCTTCGAACACAGCCCAGGTGGCACTGGTCTCCAGCCTCAAATGATGAGTCAATCGCCAGCTGCTCCGGAGTTGTTAAATGACCTTGTGTGTGACTATCAACCCAATACCTGTGCAGTGGAGTGTTCTTGCTTGGAGAGTGGCCAACCATGCACAACAGCATGCACCTGTGAAGCCTTGGTGGATGGAGGGGACAGATCATGTTCATATCCCTTTACTCTCTCTGCATTTTACAGTGATAATTCAGACTCAGATGCAGACTAGATATCAACCTAATATGTAACAATAATGTTGACAGTTTCCTGGCACTTATCTTAGTAACTGATAATTTTGTTAGAAAGATTGCATTTGATGCCAAAAGTGGAGAGTTTGTAAAAACAGCCATTATAGTCCTCAATATTTCTTTGAAATTTATTTTCAACAAAGTACATTAAAATATTACCATTTAAAAAATATTTATAGTATATAAGAATTTGTACCCCCAGCCTGGTGTTGGCGCAGTGGTTAGGGCAGCGGCTTGGGATCCAAAAGGTCCTGAGTTCAAGTCCTGTTGGGCCACTGAATTAATACACCAGGGGGTTGACTCAGCCTGTAATCCTTCCGAGGTCGGCGAAATGAGTACCAGTGTACTGGGCCGGCGTATACCCCGGTTAAAATAGGTGTACCATATCCCTGCATCGTAAGAGGCGACCAGGGTTGCGTCAGGAAGGGCATCCGGCGTAAAACATGTGCCAAATCACTATGCGGATCATACGGATGATCCGCTGTGGCGACCCCGAAAGGGAGCAGCTGAAAGAAGAAGAAGAAGATAAGAATTTGTACCCCCCCCCCCCATTTACCCAAATCCTGGATCCATCCTTGTGTGTTGTTGATATACTCATCACCAAATATAATTCTTTGTGACTATAATATTTGAAACAAATCTTTCTCTTAATAAATATGAAATTAATCAAGTTAATGGTCATATGCCATGAGTACTGAATAATACCATTTTCAGGTATTTTCAGGCATCTTGGACAAAATGTGATGAAAATGTGATTTACACTTAAGATAATACAATGCATTATATATGAATAATTGCAGCAGACTCTCGAGAAACTTGTTAATGCTTAATATTTGATACTTTTATATTATGCATGTGATGAGTGATGCTAAAAGTATATGGAAAATTTTGATTTTTGGGGCAAAATCTGTAATAAAATTGGTTCTGTACTTACTATTTTCAGCCACATGTTCTTTTTTGTTATTGCATATTATAGCCTATTGTCTTAGGATCAGTTTGATGTATATCAAGGTATTGTAACATGACAATTATATAAACTATAGCCATTTTAGTAAATATTGCCAAATTCAGGGGTCAACGACCTTAATTGACCTATTTCTCAGAATGCCACCATTTCCCAGACTGGCATCATTGTTTTTCATGTACAGGGATAGTAGGTGGTCAATTATAACCACATTAGAAAATGTGGTACTGCTGGTGTGGGTATCTCCCTCTTTTGGTGGCCCCTGCTGCTCCACTAAAACTCGGTGGACATGTTTGGGTGTGTGACAAAAAATAATTGATTCAATTTTGGTGAAGATCCAAATCCGGATCTGATAATTTTTAAAGTGATTCTTCACCATTGAGAGATAGGGCCAAAAACGATATATTATAGCATGATATTTAAAAAATGTATTTGGCCCAATATGTTCTCGTGGATCAGGCATTGTGTGGTGGAGGTATGCACTTTACCGAGTGCCCTTCTAGTCTTTTTTTTTTAAACTGTATTCGGTGTAAATAGGACGTTCAATTACCCTGCATGCGAAGCGTAAAGTGGGGTTAAGCAAATGGTTCCGTTTGTCTGTCCACAAACCTCAGTCTATAGGCCCGGTCACACCTTGACGTTTTAGCCAACGTATGCCGATTTTTGAATTTTTTTTCTAAAACGCTGGCACACGTTGAATACGTTATGGGTAAGTTTTGATAACATTGAGAGCACGCTGAAAAACACTGCCATACGTCGTTGTACGTTGGCTTTAAACGTTGTACTTTTCGGTTGTCCTCAAATTTTTTCATGCTTGAAATTTCACGACGTATGCCGGCGTATGACTCACACGTTCCGCTACGCTGGCCACAAGTTGTATGCACAGTCTGCGATCGTTGACAGATGTCAACACATGCTACTTGTAAGTTAATCATAAGTTGAGACACGCCGAGGTAATGTTTAGCGTACCCGAAACTTATTTCTAACCCATGATTAACGTGTTGTTGGCACGTTACGCGATCGTTTCCACACATCGACAGACGTTACTTTTAAGTTACTCATAGGCTGAAAGACGTCGGTATAATGGATCGTCCTTGCGTCAGCGTCCACGGCCACGGCCAGGACACTTATTTGCAGCATTCTTCAAACTTTTCTTCGGCATGACGAGGATGTTCACACTTCGATGTCTAGCTTGGCTATGATTCCAATTGTCCATCAGCAGCGTCTATTTAAAATAGTCGAGTTTGAGCGTTTTAACACGTTCAGAAGAAACGCTTCAAATTTCCAAACCCCAGCGTCAAAAAACAAAGGCGAGTGACAGTAATTTAAATCGTTCATTGTAAACAATGAAAATAGCAGAGTGGTACCGTTTAAAAGTCGTTGAGTGTAAAAAAAATCCAATTGTTGAGCGCAAGCGTCTACTTTCAATAGTGGAGTTTGAGCGATTTAGCACGTTCAATAGAAACGATTAAAACTTCCGAGCGCCAGCGTCAAAAAACAAAGGCGAGTGACAGCAATTTAAATGGTTCATTGTAAACAATGAAAATAGGTGAGTGGTACCGTTTAAAAGTCGTTGAGTGTAAAAAAAATCCAATTGTTGAGCGCAAGCGTCTACTTTCAATCGTGGAGATGCAGCCATTTAAATCGTTGAGTGGCAGCCTATGAACCTACCCGTGGACACGCGGACGCAAGGACGATCCATCATAACCCACACCCTCCCCCTCACACTCACCTACTACTGCCAACATGAACAAACTACTACTAATACTAATACTAATACTGATACTGATACTGTTACTGCTGACATGGACATCGACTCAAAAAGGAACTCGAAAACACTGTTGGGTTCCCCTTTTATGAACACCATTTTTATATACCAATTCCCAAAACCGCTGGGAACACGTCTTTATATGGCAGTTGTAAGCTAGAAACACATTCATTTTTTTTTTTTTGTCGACCGGAAGACGTCATTGGAATACGTCTACATACGTCGATGTGTGTTGGGACTACGTAAAGAATTGGTTCAAAGCACGTCAAACATAAGTTATAAATAAGTTTTGCGTAAAAAGGACATTACCGCGACGTGTTTCGACTTATGAGTAGCTTATAAGTAGCCTTTGTGGACGTGTGTAAGCGTCCACATATCGTGTGTAAAACTTATCCCCATCGCATGCGGAACGTGTGTCATACGCCGAGTACATCGTAAAATTTTGAACATGTTTAAAATTTCTTGACGTACTCTACTTACTACAACGTATGATAGCATACTTTAGCGTTCTACTCACGTATACCAAACTTACTCATACCGTATTTGACGTGCCCCCAACGTTTTAGACACATTTTTCTGAGGTCGGCATATGCTGGCAAGATCGCCAAGGTGTGACCGCGATGTTGTCACTTCCATTTCTACGGCAGTTATGATTCGAATCGTTGTGCGTCAGCCTTTTAATAGGCTACGTCACGACATCGTCGGCGATGCGTGCAACGCGCTATGCCGAAGTTAGACTATCGTTGGGCATAGGTTGTGTAGGCCAACAACAGGTTCAGCATTCGTTGGTATAAGTTATCTATAACACAACGAAACGTTCTGTGTCCATTACTAACATGTTATGCATACGACCAACTCGTTATGAATACGTCCGAATCTTAAAAAAAAAACATCAAAAGTTCAACGTCAGCCAGCGTTTTACATACATTTTAATACGTTGCCATCGCTGGCTAAAACGTCTAGGTGTGACCGGGCCTTATGATTGAGGAACTGCTTCATTTAAATTGACTTTTATATTTTGAACAATCTAGAACATGAATTGGAGCACGAACCTGCAGGCTAACAGTACTTTGGTTCTGAATTTGGTAAATTGTACAGAATCTCGTCCCGAGTGAGCATGCGTGGTCATTGTTTTAACCTGTCTGCCTGTCTGGCACTTAAAGAAAATTGAAAATCATTCCAAACAGGAAACTTACTGTTTTTTAGGGACGTCATAAAGGACACAAAAAACAGGCAAGAATAACTAATGTCACATGTTAAACAAGGGGGTGTAAAAGCTGGTACATCACCGGTGGTAAACTTCTGAAAAAAAAAATTTCAACTTTTTTTAAAATTTCAAATGAATTTATATACTTGAACGCTAAAACACAAATTGCCTTCCTTAAATGTGTTTTTTTTAATTCCTTCCTAAAATATATTTTTACCTTTGCTTTTTCATAATCTTTGTTTTCACTATTTCTTTCTTGTTTGGAAAGTGCTTTGCCATTTTGCTAAGAAATGAAAACCACTATACAAATGATTGATTGATTGGACTGAGAGCAAGTATATCCTGTTTAATTGCAGGTACATCAGGTACCTATTTTACCTTGCTACTCTTGTTAGCCCTTGTCTGAAAAGCACATTGATGATATATGATGTGTGCACATCATGCTGAGAGAAGGGCAGTCGATCTCGCTAATTAGTTTGCAAGACCATGAGTTAACCTGGGACTCATCCATTGCTGCAGAGATGCACCAGACTCATAAAATTTGCGATAAAAGCAGTGGTGTTCAGTGTGGGTCAAAGTTTGAGAAAGTCGGACGGAGCTGATCAGAATGGAAAGATCGCTTTGTGGTAGAATTGGTTGCTGTGGCGGTGACAAGGTGTCAAATGACAGCCTCATTCATGTTAAGCTCAAGCCAGCCGAACCATGGCCAGGACATGAATTGAGAGAGGTGCTGAGATGACCACAAAAATGGTAACAGAGGATAGTGCTGCAGCAGTTTAGATTCAGCAAATAAGATGAGCTGTCATTTGTAACAAGTCATGAGCATTAATCTCTGCAGAGTTGAGAACTTTCTAGTTTGAAGGTGAATTACAACTTTGAGCTGTGACTTTGACACCTGAGTGATGGACATAATGAGTGGCACCATCTTGTTGACCATTTCATCTTCTGACCGTGGCTGGTCGTGAAAATGCTACCATCGGTATGCTGCAGTTGCATGGCAGTCTGCAGAGCAACAGATGTTGCAACATCTTTCATATTTTATCATCTATGTCGTCATACTTCAGTGATGGATGTGGCTTAGGTGTTAGTTCATTTAATTACAACACCATGCAGTAATGACGATTTCTTCATCTTCCCTCGTACACACGAGCATTCTCCAGAGGCCAGTACCATGCAGTAAAGACATACACTACCACTAAAGGCATTTATGAACTTGTCACTCTGTTAACCTGCCGTTAGACATGTAGTGCTAACTGCTATGCTTGGATAAGGTTACTACAAGGCAAGTTGAGGTTAAGACTTTCTTTGCTTGGTTCAATGATAACTTGATTTTGTTTTTGATCTGGAATTTCACACTTGTATTAAAGACAAAGACATTTTGTTTGGCCATCAGAACTGTTGATTCAGCTCTGACATCAGGAATGTAGTGCCCACTTAGTTTGGCTTTGCTGAACCTTCCAACAGACCATGGCGTAGTCGTCCAAACTATCAATTTTGACTCCTGGTAATGTGACAAGATTGTTGAGATTATCAAAGTGATCAATGGGAAAGGAAAGTTGTATCTTTGTCTCAGGATGAGTCCATCTTCATGTTCCTGCTGACGACACGTGTCGGGGGCCTCGGTGTGAATCTAACTGGGGCAGATCGTGTCATCATCTATGACCCGGATTGGAACCCCAGCATTGATACGCAGGTATGGTTACACTTTCCTCCTTCATTGCTTCAGTTATTATTGCAAGCTCTGATAATGATAAATTATGTTATGGGCTATCTACCGATTCGGCACTTGAGGTTAGATGAACATTTTGATTTTGAAAAGGAGGTGGGGAGAGAAATGCAAGGAAAGTGGGAGGGGGGAGGGGGTTGTGAGGAGGACGCAGGATGCTTCAGAGGTATCACAGTTGCCTTTGAACTGTCCAGTTTGTATTTGATTCCTGAAATGACTGAACTCTCAATCTGGTATTTGGCAGACGTCAAAAATACGCCATCCTACGGATGGGACATTTTACTGGGGACCTGTTTTCAAATGTCCGTTAATGGTGGACCGAAAACATTGGTACAAAGAGTGTGTTATCATTTTGAACACCCTGGCCAAATTCCAAATTCCCTCCCTGATGACTGCTGAGAAGGCAAAGATGTAATCCTTGCCATGAAATTGCTTCAGCAGCATGGAGCCTACCGTTGGGTACAAGGGGGGGGGGGGTGTAAATGGATGAGTGATGTACAGTACTAAACAAAGATTTGGGTTATACTCATGTTTGTGGTGCTATTCCCCATTAAACATTTGTGGGCAATTAGAAGTGTGCAATGAAGGTAGATCATTAATATTTCCGTGACAAGTAAATTTAATATCACATTTACCTTTAAATATATAAAATAAATTAGGAAACTGAAAAATATTTTATGTTAAGCATTTTATCATATTATGTGCTCGTAATATCCTCTAACCACAAAAATAATATGCATGAAACAGTTTGTGGATTTTTGTACAGTAAATAATAATAAATTATTTAAGTAATCAACGCAAGTTACATTAATGCAAGTTACAAGAAACTACAATAAAACTTGTAAATTGGTAAATATGTGAAATTATTTTTCATCAGCTTGTTCTATTGCTTGAACGTCTAAGTGGGTTCAGAATGGTGCCAAGAAAGCAACTTTCAACAGAACATCGTGTGAACATCCAAACTCTTTTTTTATTCTTCTTTTTTTGTATACACTGTCTCGGCTCGTGTGAGGGCGAACACGCAGAACATACAACAAGGGGGAGCAGGAGACAAAGAGGGGCAGGAGAGGGAAGGAAAAAAATAGTGGGGAACAGAGACATGAGATCTGTGGAAGGGAGAGAGATGGGGGCAGGATACACAGGGTAAATAAGATGGACACTACAGGGACTTTCAGGAAGGAAAGCAGGGAATTTTGAAGGATGTGGGTTTGGTATGGATTAGCATGGGTAGAAAAGATTGTGGTTTTTGATGGGGGAGGATAAGAGATGGTGGTGAACAGCTATTTTGAAGACTTAGAGGGAAGAGGAAGCGTACACTTATGAAGAAAATAGCCTAAAAGATGAAGATTATACAATGGTGTGAAGTGCACTTTACAATGCCAAAAACAAACTGGCTTGGTACAAAATAAGAAAAGGCCAGGAAGACCCTGAATAATCTCGCCAAGCGAAGACGAGCACTTGAAGTAGCTCAGCTTACATGATAGAAGAAAATCAAGTCAACAGATGACAAATTAAATGAGAGCAAGCGTGAACATTAACATCTCATCCAGCACTCTGTGCAGAGGGCTGATTGCAGCAGGTCTCCATGGCACAGTTGTAGTAAAGAAACCACTGCTAAGACCACAGACCAAGGTGGAAAAACTGAAATTTCCAAGGCAACACCAATATTGGGTGACAACAATAGAATTGGTTACTCTGGTCAAAGTTAAAACTTTTTGGATCAGAGACGCCAGTTCGTGCACAGAAGACCTGGACAGCATCACAACACGCAAGGCTTGCAGCCGACTGTTAGACATGGGGAAGGTTTTGTCATTGTCTGGGGTTATATCTCAGCTTTAAGTGAAGGAAAACTTTTTAAAATTAACGGGATGATAAGAAAAGAGAATTCCAAGGAGATACTGCAGTACCATGCAGTTGGTGCTGCAGAGTTTCGGCAGGGGTTGCTCGCAGCCTATGTTGATCTCTGTAAAGCGTTTGATTCAGTGAATCGGGATGCCCTCTGGAGGATTCTTGGTCTTCGTGGAGTGCCACGAAAACTGATCAATCTGATGTGTGAACTATACTCTGGTACTGAGAGTGCTGTGAGATGTGGTGATACCATCTCTGACTTATTTCCAGTTGTTTCTGGAGTTCATCAGGGGTGTATACTGGCCCCCACACTGTGGCATATCTTGTATGGACTGTATTCTGGTGATGATGTTGGAGAGATCAAGCTGCGGTGCATCGTTTGGGAATGTCAAGATCTCCGACCTTGATTTCGCAGATGATGCAGTCATCTTTGCGGAAACTCAAGATATCCTTTTGGGAGTCCTCGAGGTGCTGAATGGGGAGTTGGAGCAGCTGCGATTATGGATTTCCTGGGTCAAAACTAACATCCAGGCTTTCAATGACATCTTGGATGTTGCTGTCCTGTCTGTACCTGTTTGTGGCGAGGATGTTGAGGTCGCGGAGAGATTCACTTACCTTGGCAGTGATATTCATGTCTCTGCTGGCTGTGAGCCAGAGGTCAACAGACATCTGGGTCAGGCCTGGGGAGTCATGGATTCACTGGATAATGGGGTGTGGCGCTGCCGGTAACTGTGCGGGAGGACGAAAGTCCGAGTCTTCAGGTCCTTGGTGCTTCCAGTCTTGCTCTATGGATGTGAGACTTGGACTCTGACCAGGGATCTGAGATGGAGACTTATTTCCTTTGGGACCAGGTCTCTTGGGAGAATCGTTGGCTGTCGCTGGTCGGACTTTGTGTCCAACGAGGGGTTGCTGAGAGAGACTCAAATGACATTTGTTACCTGCATAGTCCGTGAGCATCAGCTGCTGCTGTATGGACATGTAGCTCGTTTTCCTGAAGCTGATCCTGCTCACCAGATTCTCTCAGTGAGGGAGCTTCGTGAGTGGAGGAGGCCAATGGGACGACCACGTACCTCGTGGTTGCAGCAAGTTGATCAGCATCTCAAGGAGATGCGGATGGGCCAGGCATCTGCCTGGGGGGTGGCCAGACTGAGGCCCCTGGAGTACCGGCGGAAAGTGGATGCAGCGACGTGCTACTCTGGCGCATGCTCCCATACCTAACCTGACTGGACATGCAGTTCCAAGTGGAAATTGTTTAATTGGAAGAGGATTCATTTTTCAACAATATGGTGATCTAAAACACACTTCCAATGTAATAAAAACAATATTTGGAGAACAAGGTTACAGCTGGTGTGCTCCAAGTGTTGGAATGGCCATCCCAGGGTCTGGACATGAGACATATCGAGGCCATATGGGATTCTCTGGAAACGGGGAAGAACGAGAATGGCACTCGGTAAAGCGCATACCTCCACCAGGCTGAACAGTTTACGTTTTGTATCCCACTGATAGGCCGGATCTGGATCCGAACCTTATCCAAAATCAAATCGGCTTCTTCTTGGGAAGAGGAAGGGGTGGGAGTCCCGAGGGAACAGGAAGGGGTGGGAGTCCCGAGGGAAGAGGGAGGGGTGGGAGTCCCGAGGGAAGAGGGAGGGGTGGGAGTCCCGAGGGAAGAGGGAGGGGTGGGAGTGCCGAGGGAAGAGGGAGGGGTGGGAGTCCCGAGGGAAGAGGGAGGGATGGGAGTCCCGAGGGAAGAGGGAGGGATGGGAGTCCCGAGGGAAGAGGGAGGGATGGGAGTCCCGAGGGAAGAGGGAGGGATGGGAGTCCCGAGGGAAGAGGGAGGGATGGGAGTCCCGAGGGAAGAGGGAGGGATGGGAGTCCCGAGGGAAGAGGGAGGGATGGGAGTCCCGAGGGAAGAGGGAGGGATGGGAGTCCCGAGGGAAGAGGGAGGGATGGGAGTCCCGAGGGAAGAGGGAGGGATGGGAGTCCCGAGGGAAGAGGGAGGGATGGGAGTCCCGAGGGAAGAGGGAGGGATGGGAGTCCCGAGGGAAGAGGGAGGGATGGGAGTCCCGAGGGAAGAGGGAGGGGTGGGAGTCCCGAGGGAAGAGGGAGGGGTGGGAGTCCCGAGGGAAGAGGGAGGGGTGGGAGTCCCGAGGGAAGAGGGAGGGGTGGGAGTGAAGAGGGAGGGGTGGGAGTGAAGAGGGAGGGGTGGGAGGATGAACCCGGCATTGCAACGATGGGTACATTTGCTAGTAGTCACTAATAATTTGATGGATTTACGTGAAGGCGTGACTATCTTTGGAATAACCCAAACCTTTGCACAGTACTGTGGGGGAGGGGGGGGGGGTGGCTGGTATTTTCCATTAAGAAATGATGCTTGAAAACCCGGTCTTGCCACAAGAGTCCTTAAACCCTAAGTCAAAGATCGAGCTGGCACTTTTTTGGATTTGGGGGGGTCTTCGTTCCCCTTGATATTCTAACTTCTGTGCCTTATCCTTTTCAGGCGAGAGAGCGAGCTTGGCGCATCGGACAGACCAGGAAGGTAACTATCTACCGCCTGCTCACCGCTGGTACCATTGAGGAAAAAATTTACCACAGGTGAGAGTCACCTTTTCACATCATGTATACACTGATTTGCATACAGTATACACTCACACACACATATACATATGTAGATATATATGCACACTGGCATATACAAATATTTATATACAGAGGCCTGCAAAAGTATTCACCTCCTCCAAAGTTTTCACATTTTGATGCCATCTGAGCATATTTCATGATGCTTTCAAATCAAACGTAATATATAGACTTAAGAAACTACTCCAAAGTGATAAAGCTTTAAAAAAAAAAAAGCGGATAAAATGTGAATAAGTTAGATTAACAGATGATTGTCAGTTCAAACCCTTTGCCTAATTAACCTGAAATTACTTCAAGAGCAAATTATTTGTTCAAAAGGTTACAAAATAAGTGTAACAGGTGGAGTGCTTGTATGCAATCAGTAGTCCATCCATCCATCCATTGGGACCAGCGTTGGTGCTGCTTAAGCATTCTCCTTGGCTATTGGGCACAATCCTGGACGGGTCGCCACTCCGACACAGGATTTTTGCAAGCTGGCACTCATTTCGCCGACCTCGGAAGGATGACAGGCAGTCAACCCTACCTGGTGTTAATTCAACAGCCAAGTGGGATTTGAACTCAGGATCTGAGGATCCCAAGCCCACCACCCTAACCATAAAGCCAACACCAGGCATAATTTTTAGTGTAACTTAAAAATTAAGCTCCCGCACTTATCTCGGGAGTTTAAGGTGCAACTCGCTTTACTTGGTCAACTAATAATCCAAACATGAAGACCAAGAAGCTTTCCAAAGAAGTCAGACATCAGGTGGTGGAGAAGCAACATTCAGGGGAGGGTGATGAGAACATTTCAAAGTCACTCATTCTCCCTTTGAGTATGGTGAAATCCATCATTAAGAAGTTGAAGACATATCATACAACCCCAGACTCTACCCAGACCAGGTCGCTCATCCAAACTCAGCAGCCGGGCAAGCAGGAAACTGGTTTGGGATCTCACTGTAAATTCGACAGTGACTTTGAAAGATCTGCAAGGTTCTAAATTCGAGATGGGTTCAATGTTCATCAATTAACAAGATCCCGTCCCCTTCACAAAGCCATTTCTGAAAAATGTGCATCCAAAAGATCATATGGAGTTTGCGAAAAAGCATCTTGATGATACTACAGGCATGTGGAGAAAGATTTTGTGGTCAGGCAAGACAAATATTCAACTTGTTGGTCTAAATTCAAAGCATTACGTCTGGCACAAGCCTATCACTGCACAACACCCAGTCAACACCATCCAAGCATAGTGGTGGCAGTATCATGTTATGGGGCTGCTTTTCATCAGCAGGGACTGGGGTACTTGTCGGGATGGAAGGGACCATGGATGGTGCAAAGTACAGGAGAATCCTTGATGAAAACCTGCTTGAATGAGCCATGAATCTGAAACTGGGTAGGAGATTCACATTTCAGCAGGAAAATGATCCGAAGCAGAAAGCTAAAGCCATACTGGAGTGGCTGAATAAGAGGAAAATAAATGTTCTTGAGTGGTCCAGTCAAAGTCTTGACTTGAACCCAATTGAACATTAATAGCGAGACTTGAAGATTGCAGTACATCACTGATTTCATTCAAACTTGGCAGAACGAGAACTATTTTCACATGAAGAATGGGAAAAATTTCACCATCTCGTGATACAAAGCTGGTGGAGACCTGCCCAAAGCTGGAAAAGATGCTTCCACCAAGTACTGATCGAAGGGGATGAATACTTTTGCAACCAGTGAATTTTGATTTGTACATGTTTTTTGCAGGTTTTCCTGACATGGAACCTCCTTCAACTATAACAGAAAAAAAATTTCGACCAGATTCATCGAAATGTGGCATTACTGGTCGGGGGTGAATACTTTTGCAGGCCACTTTACACACACATACACTCGTGTGTGTGTGTGTGTGTGTGCGCGTGTGTGTAAAAACTTTTTTTTTAATAAGCAGAAATAAGTTCCTGTGTGTTTGTGTGGGGAGGGGGGGGGGAGAACAAATTCCTGACTCGACCGGGACTTAAGCCCAAGGATCTCATCGCTAATGCAGTGACAGCCCACTGAGCTATTGGGTCTTCTGGATAACCTCAGTAGTTTCTCACACTTATACTGCAAGCTTTATAATGGCCGACATCTTACGTGCCTGCTGGGAAAACTGTGTGTGTGTGTGTGTGTGTGTGTGTGTGTGTGTGTGTGTGTGTGTGTGTGTGTGTGTGTGTGTGTGTGTGTGTGTGTGTGTGTGTGTGTGTGTGTGTGTGTGTGTGTGTGTGTGTGTGTGTGTGTGTGTGTGTGTGTGTGTGTGTGTGTGTGTGTGTGTGTGTGTGTGAGAGAGAGAGAGATAAATAATATCTATAATTTAGTGTGGCATATCTTGTTCAATATATATTATGAACCATGTTGTCTGTCTGTCTGTCTGTCTGTCTGTCTATTTCCTGTTTGGGTTGCCACTTCTCTCGCTGCATTTGAAAAGCTGCCGATTGATTATTTTGCATTTTTATTTCACTTTTATTGATGCAATGCAGTCAGTCATTTTATTGTCCCCTCAAGTAATCTTTAAAATCAACATGAACATCTGGATTAAAATAGATTGATTACCGATCTCCATGAATATAGCATTTAAAATAGCTATATTTTGCCCTCTTTTAAGACAAATTGAACCTCCGCCACCCGATGTTGCACCACTATAGAAGTAGCTCTGAGTGAAACCAGGAGTGCAACACGATTAACCTTTTTAAAGTCCGTGAAATAATTTTCCCATTACTTGAGACGGATACTTTTGCATATATATATTTCTTCCACTTCTTTATGATGGATTTCACTGTACTCAAAGGGATAATGAGTGATTTTGAAATATTCTTATAACCCTCTCCTAAATGGTGATTCTCCACCATCATATTGGTTTGAAGACAAAAACGGAAGAATGGTTACCATCAATCAAGAACGATACCGGTCGATTGTCTACGCATTTTACGAAGACTTGAAGCGATCTGTGAGCACTGCAGCCCTCCGGCGACAGAGGTTCATGCAAGACGGTGCTACCCTGCATACAGCCAACAAAACAATTGCCTTTGCCTTTCTGCATCAAAAATTCAGACGAGTTCTCAGTTTGCGTTTGGAAAATGAATGGTCTCCACACAGCCCCGACCTCGATCTGCTGGATTGTTAACCTCCGCCATCGAAGATGGACGGAGGTTACTGTTTTCACCCCTGTCTGTTTGTTTGTTTGTTTGTTTGTTTGTTTGTGAACAGTATTACAGAAAAACTCCTCGACGGATTTCGACGAAACTTGGTGGGGGGATTAGGTATGGTCCAAGGATCATGCCATTAGATTTTGGACTTGGTCCGAAGTCTAATATGGCCGCTATGGCGGCCATTTTGAAAAAATATTTGCATTTTTGTTTTTGCATTTCTACATGTTTTAAGTGATTTCCAAACCCCCCCCCCCCAAAAAAAAAAAATTGTTAGAGGAAAAAAAAATATTTTGCAACTTTTTTTCAACAAAATTTAGATTTTTTTTTTTTTTTTTTTTTTTGCAATTCTACATGTTATAAGTGATTTCCAACAAAAAACATGCCAAAATTATAATTGCGGCTGATTTTGGAACTTCAGGTGGATATACCCACGTAAAATCAATTCCTGTCTCAAGGAATCTAGTTATGACGAATGAATCGAGTATGTAAAAGTTAAAAGTAAAAGGGAAAGTTGCAAACTATAACTCTGTGAGCACTGTTGACGTCAAATTGAATGAATAGGATATCAGGTTCACTTGAGTGACCAAGCAGTATTGGCGGCAGAGGTTTTGCACTCTAGCGAGTGCTCTCCCTCGAGTTTTTCCTGCGGGAAGCTTGTAAGGATAACTAACGTCTACAAGGAACATCCCAGATCTGAACCTGATCTGAAGGCAGCAATTGAGGCTTATGTGCAGACAGTAACCATTAAAACTTGCAGAAACATCATTGAAAACTTGGCAATTTGTGTGAATGTATGTTGTGTGCATGTGGGTGCTCACATCGCACACCTCAACTATAAGCGCATTAACGCAGAACGAGTTTCATTTCTCCATGATTTGCTTTTCATTTCCCGAGTTTCATAACGTATTAGCAACGTATTTCATAACGTATTAGCAACGTACACAGAACGTTTTAATCACATATAGATAACTTATACCAACGAATGCCGAGCGTGTTGTCGTCGTTCACAACCTATGCCCAACGATAGTCTAACTTATGCATAGCGCGCGGCAGCGTATCGCCGACGATCATGTGTCGTAGGCTATTCATAGGCTGCGGCTCGACGATTCAAATCATAACCGCACTAGACATCGAAGTGTGAAGCCGCTGTCACACCTTGACGTTTTAGCCAGCGTATGCCGACATATGAAAAATTTGCCGAACCAAGCTGACACACGTCAAATACGTTATGGGTAAGTTTTGTGTACGTTAAGAGCATGCTGGCATACGTCGTAGTTTTCTGGCATACGTCGTCATACACCGAGTACGTCGAGAAATTTTCATCATGTTGAAAATTTCTTGACGTATGACACACGTTCCGCATACGCTGGCATAAGTTGTAGGCACGCTATGCAATCGTTGACACACGTCGACGCACGTTACTTGCACGTT
>NC_140965.1:83490674-83493174 GCF_056783735.1 Eptatretus burgeri
AAAGGTCCGTTAAAGCTTTTATGCAGGAGTTCCACAGTACACACCTGTTTATGTTTGTAAAACAAACTCGCATAATGGATGAGCATTGGTCAGTGGTTTTACTTGGTTTTTCAGCCTTCGTTTTGGGCAGAAGAAGAATCCCTTGATGGTTTTGTCTAACAGTCATCGCACTTCATCAAAGCCTCAGACTAACAAGTGCAAGGTGTGTGTTAACGTGCGGCATTTCACATAACTATGTATTATACATTGTTGATCATGGGGATTGTAATTTGTGAAGTGAATATTCTGAATCGTCATTATTATTGATAATAGATGAAAATGAAATGCTGTAAAAAGTAATGTGAATGTTTTGATAGTTATTTACATAAAGGTGTGTTGTCTGTGCCACATATTGTCAGGATGCAGACATATTGGAAAGTACAGAGCCGGGATCGAGCCTCAACCTGGCTTGTCACGACGGTGTCCAGACACCAATGGCCTTGTCAGATAAACCGCACACCATGGCTGTTGAGTCCAGCAGTGGCTGTGCTTCTGCAGAATTGCTCGCTCGAATGCGCCACCGCAACCGCCTCATGCAGAGCCAGGCACTGGAAGAAGAAGGAGAAGAAGACAGACAAATGCCAGGTGGTACCATGCCACCAACAGAATATGATGGGCTTGTGGCTGAGCTTCTCGCCTTCCTGACGAGCCGTGTAGGAGTCAATGTTGCGGGGAGAGTCATGACAGGAGGGGTGACGACGGAAGAGGTCCTAGATGAGTTTGGTCCCCGTTTGGAACCTGAAAAGTCACCAGTTTTTCGTAATTTGCTCCACAGCATGTGCACCTTTCAAAGAACAGCTGACAGAACGGGCCTGTGGACCTTGCGACCCGAATACAGCTAGCACCTCCCTTATATTATAGTGTCAGCTATTTACGCCTGAGGATCTTTCACTTTTCCATTCTGGGTTTTCTGTGTCAATGACTTTCTAATTTCAACACTACCAAATGTTGCAAGGATGTCTACTGGCTCTTCAACCTTATATAAATAGCTCTTTTCAAGATATGAGAATGATTCTAGGATTTTATGGCAGCTTTGGTTTGTCCTGGAGAAAATTAGGCTGGAGATTATAGTTTTTATTTAAATAAAAGACGATGCATTACGAACATTGAATGTGTTAATTCCATGGCATTGTGTTCCTATTGGAGCCTGAGGCGTGCTTTGCCAAAGTTTAGCCGTTTTTCAAAACAGACCTAAGTTATTTGGTATTTTACCCCACATGTGAAGCGCAAATCAGGGTTGAGCAATTGGTTCACTCTGTCCGTCTGTCTGCAAATGTCAGTCTATGGTCGAGGAATTACTTCATTTAAATTGCATTTTATATTTTGAACACTGGAACATGAACTTGCAGTTTAGCAGGACTCTGGCTCTGAATTGGGCAAATTGGACGGAATGTCATCGCAAGCACTAAACAGAGGAGTAAAGTAATTGTTTCAGTCTCTTCTCCCTGGCAGTCAAACAAAATTGAAAATCATTCCAAACAGGAAACTTAATGTTTTAGGGACGTTATGTAGGACAAAAACAACAGACACGAAGAACTAATATAACGTGTTAAATAAGGTGGTGTAAACTGTAAAGGATGCTGCATCAATGGCGGTAAACTCCCCCCCCCAATTTTTTTTTTTTCGACATTCTTTAAAACTCATTTCATTTCAATTGGATTACAGTATTTGCTTGAAGGCTAAGGTTAAGGTGCTTGAAGGCTACCTTCTGCGCAAGGCTAAGGTGTTCGAGGAAAATTTTTTTTTATTTTTATTTTAAAGCTTGTATAAAGCAACAAGTGTTTTTGCATGAATAAGGTTCCTCGTGTAAAATGTGTTTTGCTTTGCACAAGATAAAATACACACTATTTTGATGAAAAATGCCTTTCTACATTAGAATAGTGATTTGGAAAAAAATGCATGCAAAACGTTTCCCACTGGCCATCCCAACTCCAGTGTCTCTCCCTGGCTATTGTCTCCTCCGATTTTATCGATCTGAACCCTGTCTTGGTGGTAGAGTTGCGCTGTACATCAAGAACTAATTTTCTCACTCTCAGTGTACTGCTCTTACACCTCCCAAACCCCAGGAGTACCTCTGGCTGTGACTTCCCCTCTGCTCCCACCTCATGTTTAGCTATGTGCTGTACCATCCTCCCCACCAGTGACGACTCCATATATATATATATATATATATATATATATATATATATATATATATATATATATATATATATATATATATATATATATATATATATATATATATCCCTGGACCAACTTTTAATCACTCATCCCAACTCTCCTCCTCGTATGGGGTGACTTCAGTTGTTACCATACTAATTGGATGGGTGTTGGTAGCGCTCATCAGCCATGGTACTTCTGCAAAGGACTTATGTGACTATGTGGGACTGACTCAATCCATGAATTTTCCCACCTGGATTTCTCCCAATGGAAAATCTTCTCTTCTGGACTTTGTGATGAC
>NC_140965.1:83500674-83713174 GCF_056783735.1 Eptatretus burgeri
CGTTTTTCTTCAGAAAGTCCGCGATGCTTTTGAACACGCTGCTCGGTGCGCGCCCTACACGAGTCCAGCATCGGTGCCCACGAGTGGCGCGAGATGACGGTGATGCGATGGTGGCGAGTTGTGACGGTAAAGGTCGTGGCGGTTGTGGTGAAGCGGCGTTGTGGTTGGTGGTTGTTGTTGTGATGGCCGCGTTGAGACGTGGTTGGTGGTGGTAATAATGGCGGCTGGTCCAAAATAAAGATAGTAAAAGAAAAACGGCTATCCTGAAGAGTCGCAGCCCTCATGAATGACATTTATTCCCTCTAGACAACGGGTTTGGGCCTAACTACACATATACTTTCCGAGATATCTCACCAAAGGGACCTGAATGGTGGTTTGCGAATTTGGTCAACCACAACACTACCCCCTCCCCTTATTACAGACTCGTCCCGAGTCGTCAAATTTTCGTGTGCCATCATGTGTAGTTTTCCCCTAGTACATTTTACCAACGGATCCCTGAGTGCGACATTCATGGTATTCGTGTCCCCAAAATAAATAACCTAAGGGCTGAGTAACTACCTAAACAAACTCACTCACACGGACGACTTAAATAAAATTGCCGGCGCTAAGACAAACATGCCGGGGGCGCACTCATATTTACAGTACATCTTAACCTTAACTTACAAATTTTACACTAAACCATGGCCCAGGATCACTGAACTCTGCAAAAAGAAAACAGTTAACAGGGAGCCAGGCTGCTCACATGCAGTCTCTGGCTCAAACAATGCAGGTGACAGGGAACGTGGCCAGCTGCTCACACGCAGTCCAAGGCCTTCCCTTTTGAACTGAACGCAGTGAACCACAACGGTGCATGGGCTGCACAAACGTAGTCTCCGTGCCAGCTCAAGTGGCACACGCAATGAACACTACAAATGGATGGGTGAATGGATGGACGCAAACACGGTGCACGGGCCGCCACTGCAGGCCCGTGTTGTAGCTGCCAACAGGGCAGTTCTCGCAGCTTGCAAACTGTTGCCTTGCGGATCCTGGCGCACATGGAAATGAACAGGGGGGGGGGGGGCAAAGCAAAATTGAACGGGGCTGGTGAACGTGGGCAGTGGGCATGGCATGGCAAAGGCAGCAGGCAAACACAGCCCGCAGAAGAAGGCCGTTGCAGGCAAACATAGCCGGCAGATGAACTGGCCGGCACAGGCCTTGCAGCACCACAACAGCTGCCGATGAAGTGGGCCGGCACAGGCCTTGCAGCACAGCAGCTGCAGACGAATTCAGCCGGCACAGGCCTCGCAGCAAAACAACAGCTGCCGATGAAGTTGGCCAGCCTTTGCCGTTCCGTGGAGGTTGGTGGAGGGAGTGCGGTGGTGCTGGCCACTTGGAAGGCGGGCTCGGACCTACCTACCTGTCTCCCTCCCACCTATTGCCTTTGCCTGTCACTGTACATACCCACTTCCTTAATTTGTCCAAACCCCAATTTAGCCCCAACTTATTTTTTTGTTGTTTTTATTTTAACTTATTTCCCCACTATA
This sequence comes from Eptatretus burgeri, assembly GCF_056783735.1. Classification (NCBI taxonomy): domain Eukaryota; kingdom Metazoa; phylum Chordata; class Myxini; order Myxiniformes; family Myxinidae; genus Eptatretus; species Eptatretus burgeri. Next base: position 83,502,198 of record NC_140965.1, read on the forward strand.
AATCGTCCCCTAACCCCCTTTACTGTCCTTGTTCAGCTAACCTATCCTGTCACCTAGCCTACTCCCAACCCCGACGTTCCCTTCCCGGAGGGGAATAAGGGAGAGCTAGCGTCCTTTGTCGAGGCCCAACGAAGCCTCAGAATGGCCTCCCCAGAGTTCGGCGATCTATAACCAAAGTGGGTCCAGCAGCCCACAACGAGAGCGAGGGGATGGATGGTGTGGAGGGGTACATCTCCTAATCTACCCTAACCATTTAACTGTTAAACTACCCCGGGGCTTTCAACAAGCGCCTCGCGCTTAAACTATTGGTTCTATATAACCCAGATTCCCGTCGCCTGCGTTGGTGTCCTCACAATTTCGGGCCTCGCCCACCAATTTTCTCTCCGTGCCCTCACACGGTCTCATGGCTGGGACACGTGGCCCCCTTTGGCAGGCACGACCCTCTGCCGAATCTCCCGCTATGGCACCCCCGGGCACTACACTGCCTCCGAGCCTACCAGCTCCCTAACACCAGGGAGTGCCCCCCATGGCACCTCCCCTGAAACGCACACGTGGCAGGCTGGCTCCCCAGGCCCCTTTCCGAGGGTCACCCTTGCCCACAACACTGCCCACGCGGCTAATGGCGCCCCGGGCCCCCGCACCAAGCAGGCGCACCCGTGCCCACTACGCTATCCCGGCCCCCCATGGGCCCTTGGCCTACCACGGCCGACTAGCCTGGTGCCCGGGGTACCCACTCAGCGATACTCACCTTTCGCAGCCACGCTCCCAACCCGTCAACAGGGCTCCTGCACCCCTCCAAACGGGTTTCGAGCCTACTTCCCCACCACCAACAAAACGACCTCCATTTTGTAAATTTGACTAACCCCCTAACTCACTCTACACTGACCCCGGGGTCCCTTGGGCGGGAGTCACTCCTCCCCCCAATTACTCATCGCACCATGCATTCCCCATTCGCTCCACTCACACAGACCCGCTGGCCTCACTCACTCATCATGTACTCACCTCACAACTCTTCAACACACACACCGCTGAACTCTGCCATCCTTCTATCTGCATCCCCTAACTAACTCGTGCTCCCACGTCGTCCCTTAAACTATAGCACGTTCCATTTAACACTACGTAGCTAAACTACGTCCCCTCTACACACTCACTGTCAGTCACTGTCCTCGAATGCAGCAATGCCAACCCTCCCGATTTCATCGGGAGGCTTCCGAAAATTCACCCAAACTCCCGCCCTTACGATCACTATCCTTATCCTCCCGAAATTTTGATATTTTTGCACTGTTCACTAATCAGAATGTACTAGTATGAGAATTGAATGAAAAGCATCGTCTGCTACGTATAGCATGTGGTAACTCCATAACGTTCGCTGCTACCAAATTGTACGTAAAAAAATGCAAATTCAAATGAGGAGCAGCGAAACATTGGGTCTGGATCTCGCTTAGGCGATCATGCACTGAGATTTAGTGCATGCGGTATGTGTGCAATACAGTGCATGCGGTATGTATGCACAGTGTATATGCATGCGATACGCTCACTGCATGCAGCTGGGCCCCGTACCAGCCCGGCGGTCGCGACCACCGTGCGGTGTTTAACAGCCGCTAGAGTTCTACGAGTCGCGCTGCAGCTGTGGAACATCGACTTCGAAGTTACCGATGCTTCAAGCCCTTGATGTTGATTACGAAATGGCAGAAAAGAAGCTTACGAAGACCAAGAAATGGTCTCAGAAGTACAAGACCGAATACAGTCTCCAATACCCGTGTATTCGAAAGTCTGAAAGAGGAATTCATCATGCGTATTGTACAGTATGCAGCGTTGATATTTCAGTTGAGCACGGAGGTCGCGATGATATTCGGAAGCACGTTGGAAGCAAACGGCACACAGACATTGCAAAGGAGAGATCTTCGAGCACGAGTACCGGTACACTTCTGAATTATTTCACCAAACAAGGGACAAGCGAGGAAGAGGATGTTACCCGAGCGGAACTTCTCTTTAGTGGATTTATTGTGGAACATAACTTGCCCATATCAGTCTCAGATCATGCTGGACCTCTATTTCAAAAGATGTTTCCAGATTCAAAAGTTGCTTCAAAGTATGGATGTGCAAGAACAAAAACTTGCAAGATGTGCAAGATGTGCAAGAACAAAAAAAAAAAAAAAAAAAAAACAAGAACAAAAAGCAAGAAAAAAAAAAAAAAAAAAGAACAAAAAAAAAAGAACAAGAACAAAGAAGAAAAAAAGAACACTGGTCAACAATTTTTTACTTTCTGAATGTTGTCTAGATTTCTACAAGTGAATTAGGGTATTCTGGCACTGCTGAATCAGGAAATGGCATCCGTTTCTCTCCATCAAGTCAGGTTTTTGTGCTAAGTTGATTTGAAAAAAATCAGATCTTGTGACAAAATCAATTACATTTTTGTGGCATTATCAGCTGATTTTTGTCAACACATATCATCCTAAACATGTTTTTAAGAAAAAAATGTTTTGCCAACAACATTTATTGATTACATGATAGAAACATCGATTACTGTCATCTGAATGGTGGGCATTGATAAAGGTAAGTACAAGTAAATTGCATGTTGCGTCACCACTGTTCAAACTTCAGGGCTTGAACTTCCGTTTCTTCGAACTCCTGGAATGTTCAGCGGCAGGGAGGTCTCTCTTCAGATTCCAACAGTAGTCAGCCATCATGACTGCGTCCCAGCGACCCTGATACCTGGTCTCCATCTCCTTCATGTCCTGATGGAATCTCTCCCCCTGCTCGTCACTCATTGAACCCAGGTTCTCAGGAAACCGGTTCATATGTGAAAATAGGTAGTGCATCTTGATGCTCATGTTGCAGTCCAGGTTTCTGAAAGCAGTCAGCATGTTGTTGACAAGTTCTGTGTAGTTTCTGGCCTTATTGTTGCCAAGAAAGTTCTTCACTACCAAAACAAATGTATTCCACGCTTCCAGTTCCACTTCGTTCATTGAGTTTTTGAACTCTGGATCTCTGATGAGCTGACGGATCTGAGAACCATCAAAGATGCCAGCTTTCAACTTCTCCATGGTCAATCCTGGAAAAGCCTGGCACAAGTAAGTGAAGCAGTCACCATCTTTGTCCAGAGCTATTGGTGAACTGCTTGATTAAGCCGAGCTTGATGTGCAGCGGTGGGAAGAGTATTCTGTCTCTGTCCACCAGAGGGTCGTTGATGACGTTCCTTTCTTTGCATGGCACCAATTCCTCCCGCACAGGCCAGTCCTTCTTCGTGTAATGCTGAGCACGGTCCCTACTATCCCACATGCACAGAAAACATGGGTACTTGGTGAAGCCAGACTGTTGTCCCAACAAAAAGTTCACCATCTTCAGGTCAACACAAATAAACCACTTATGCTGATCATAACCAATTTTCTCCAGCACGTACTTCACCGCTTCATACTTCTCCTTCAGTGTAGTCGAGTGAGCAATGGGTACAGAGGCAAACTGGTTGCCGTTGTGTAGCAGAACACATTTCAGTGATCGCTTGCTGCTGTCAATGAACAGTCTCCAATCTTTGGGTTCGTACTGTGGCACTCCAAGTTTGAGCAGAAGCGCATGTCATAAATTGGCGCATGTAGGTATTGTACATTCTTCAGAGTTCGTTATTTCAAGAAATACAACTTTTTTGTATCACATTATTACAAAATCTGCCCCATTAACTTTAGTTTTGATCCACGAACTTTATGCTTTGCCTCACCAATTTTTGGAAGATTTTGAGGTTTTATGACTTCAAACTGATCCCTTTTCGACATAATCACCTAGAACTATCGTACCTGAATACTTCTTGTCATTAAAATAATTATTTCCAATCAAAACAATTATTTGACATGACATTTTACCCCCACCAACTTCTTCTAAAATGCTCCACACATGCGTACATGTGAACAAATATGTAAAAAACGACATGTGGCCATATCTCAAAAACTTGACCTGATTGAACAAAACTAATGTGAGTTTTGGATTCAGCGCATCAGATTCGTCCTAAATCAGCTTAAAAAATGCAGACAACAAATTTGTTGTTGACCAGTGTAATTGGTGAGTTGTCAAATGTTACTGCTTCATCTATTGCCGATATTGCTAGACTCGCTCCATTTAGCCTAGCTACAGACGGTAGCAATGACAGTGGTGAGGCCCAGCTATATCCTGTCCTGATTTCGTACTATGACAACAGTGCTGGGATTGTGAAGCAAGGTTTGCTAAGTTTGCCTGCGTGCAAACAAGATTCCACTGGAGAAAACATTTTCAAACTGCTTGATCATGAGTTCAGTGACAGGAAAATTCCGTGGGGAAATTGTGTTTCCTTTTGTGCTGATAATGCCTCTGTCATGGTGGGCAAGCACAAAGGAGTCGCTGCTTATATCCACAAACAAAATCCAGAGTGCTACATCATGGGATGCCCTTGCCATATGATGCACAATACGGCCAAGAAGGCGGCTCAGGCCTTCCCCATTGAATTAGATGACTTTCTCATCGATATTTACTACTACTTGGACAAAAGTAGTAAACGCGTCAAAGGAGTGAAAGCACTGCAAGAACTCTGTGATGCCCCGACACACAAGATTCTGAAGCATGTCGCAACAAGGTGGCTGTCCCTTGGTCAGTGCCTAGACAGGCTGATTGAACAGTGGGAGCCACTTCGCCTCTTCTTCAAAGAAGAAGTCCGAAGAAAAATGCAACCAACTGTAGCCAAGACTCTAACAACGAGCAAGAAGGACGGCACTGTATCTACTGCCAGTACTGGCACTGCAGGATCAAGCACTAGTGGAGCAGCATTCACCACTACCACTGCAGTATCTGCTGCGAAGAAGACAGCAGGGACAGCACCAAAACCAATGCTGAGAGCAGGTAGCATCACCGGCCCTTCATCACGTTCATCTACAAAGCAGATCCCTTCAGAGTCGAGAAAGACTGTGATAGTCCCATCTACAGGCAAAGAAGGACCCAAGTTAAGTTCTGCTTTTGCCAAATCACTTGACAGAAGCTCAGCAAAACCTTCGAATCAGAGGTCTTCTTCCTTGGCTGCACCTACCTCAAGCTCTCTCCTCAAACGTAAAATTGGATCTGGTACTACGAGTCTGACCTCTTCTGCTGGCAGTAAACGCAAGTGTGATCTCCCTGCGGCTAAGTGTACTACGAGTTCTACAACTAAAAGCGCATCTTCCTCAAACACTGTGCAGGAATCTAGAGAAAAACGTGTCAACAGGATGTTCTTGTCTCCACAAACAAAACTCTATTGTTTCTTCCTTCGATATGCTAACAAGCTTTTTGAGAAGGGGAATCTTCTGCTCCAAAGAGACGAACCCTGTATTTATCTCCTGATCTTGGTCTTCTGGTCTTCTGAATTGAATGGTCTTCTGAAAGATATCTTCGTACGGTTTTTGAAACCATCGGTGTCATCGGTTGCTCTGGTAAATGTACCCTTCTCTGACAGAAATCATCAGAAGAATGATGAGGACCTCATGATTGGGAACGATGCCAAACTGTATATAAGGGAACAAAGGAGTCTCAAGAAATCCACCTTCACTCTGAGTGAGTCAGACATCCAAGGTTTCTTCAGTGCAGTTCGCTCATATTATGTGAAAGCCTGCAATTACATCTTCAAAACCTGGCCGCGAGGTGATGAATTAGCCAAGCATGCTCAGGTGCTGGATGTTAAGCTACACCAAGAAGTGGGGTTTGACTGTGTGGAGTTTTTCATCAAGAAATTCCCCTGTCTGTTCAGTGGCGGTGATAGTGACATAGACAGTCTTGAGAGTGAATTCGCTCACTACCAGGCAGACGCCTCCATAGCTACAATTGCTACTGAGACAGTGAGAGTGGATGAGCAGTGGCATCGGATTTCACAGCTCACAGATCCCTGCACTGGTGCCAAGAAGTATCCTAATTTGAGCAAAGTGATGAAGGGAATCTTGGTCATTCCTCATTCGAACGCATCATGTGAGCGGGCACTCAGTCTTGTACGGAAGAATCATACTGAATTTCGTCCCAATTTGAGTGTCAAAACCCTGGAAGCTCTCTTAATTGAAAAACTAGCTCATAGCACCCCTTGCTACCAGAGAGAATACAGCAAAGACATAATCAGAAGGGCTAAAAGAGCCACACAGCTGTCACTCAGCAAAGCTGCCATGGAAAAAGCAAGCAGCAGTAGTACCAGCCAGTAAGGTAAGAAAAATATTGCTTCTTTTGTGCTTTTTGTTAATCTTTGATTGTCCCCTAACTTACTAATATTAACATACATGTAACATTAAAAAGTGCACAATTTTCCCCTTTTTTTGTTCAAAAAGTGGGAATTCTTAACATGTTAAATGCTCCAAAATAGGGCTCAGAGGGCACTAGAGAGCGTCTAGAACCCCAGAGCTTCCAGGGCCCTAAGGCGGGCCATGGACCCCGGCGCAAGGGTCGAGCGCTCCGCGCTCGAGATGTGCGCTTGGCGCACATAATTTGGTGTCGGTTGAAAATCCTCCCTAATTCTGATTTCCAAAAGTTGGCATCTCTGCGAATGTCCCAAAAATTATTTACCCAACCTAAATCTCGCTACAATCCCTCTAACTAATCCATTCCACGGACTCCATGAGGAGTTACCCCTGCCCCATGAAGTCGGTCTAGCTAAGCTAACCCTTCCCCCTAACTAGTTTCCATCCTGTGCCCAGGTCAAGGGGGTCTTCCACCCCTTGCCCAGGAATCCTGTGCACCCGAAAGTGAGGGTTGTTTTTTTTTTTCATGCGCAGCACCAGCGCGGCAACTCGCGCACTTTGCACCTGCCCGTGACGTCATGCAGCTGCACGTGTTCCTCGTCCCTCCTTGGACGGTACCATCCGGCAGGGATTCCCCTCCTGCCGGATTCCAACCCCACGTGCAGCCATGGCGTCACCGTGCGCATAAAAAAAAAACACAAGCCCCACGTCTCGAGGGGTTCCCCACGCGAACACGTGTGCTTTTCCCGTTGGAGCTTAACACACACGATCGCGTGGAGAACCCATCCGGTCCAAATCCATAATCCTGCCTAAACTTTGTCCGTCCGCGGGATCGGCAAATCCACCGCGTGCGTTTCCGGACCGGGACTTCACTCTCGCAAGCGAGCACGTGGTGGCCTCGTGCGTTGCACAGCACGGACCTCGTGCTCACTGCTGGGTGAACCCGGCACGGTCCCCGAAACAACTACAGCCGCTACTCGGCTTTCTTTCTTCACGTCTCCGTCGTCGCCTCCATTCCACACACGCACTCCCGCGTGTTACGACACTCACACTCCATTCCATTACATTCACACCGGGAGACGCGGCTGCGTGCTCCCGCATGCCAACCGACATCTCCCTTACATACCGCTCTCTCACACACACGGTCTCCCTTGCACTCGGCCGTTCACTCACGCATGCCATCTCCCTCGCACACGTGGCTCCACTCAATCGCGGCCTTCCACTCACTCGTGCCTCACTCATACACCGTGCCTCACTCACACACGCGGGGGCACTCAACCGCGGTGTTTCATCCACACACCGTCCCTCACTCACACACGCGGGGGCACTCACCCGCGGTCCCTCATCCACACTGGCCGTTTCATCCACACACACGGCCTCTTCCACACACGGTGCCTCATCCACACATGGCGTGCTGGGAAGCACGCACTCCGGCACCATCGCCACCACACCACTCACACACGGGGTCGCTTCCACACACGGGGACGCACTCACACCTTGCACCACACACACAGGGACAACCACACTGGGGATTCGTGTCCCCACAAGGGTCTCCGGGGCCTCTATACCCCCCAAGCTCTCCGTGCACCCGTCCACAGCACTCGTCCCCTCAACCTCGCAAAGCACGACCGAACCCACCTGGTCGTGACTCGCCTCAAGGGGGCAGACTCCCTCCCCTCGTTCCTGGAGGAGGCTATCCCGCTGCTCGCACTGGGTCCCTACACGCTCCGCGAGCTCACCCCCATTATCCTCCACTACCTCCGTGTGTGTGTGTGCGTCACTTACCCCGTCTTCATCGTGCAATCTTCCCTCTATCGTTCCCATCTCCCGTGTCTCTGCCAACTCGGTCACCTCTTCACCCTTTACCTCCCTTGTCTCAACTATTATTTCCGTTGTCGTCACCTCGTGTCTCGTCTCACACGTTTTGGTCTCCCCATTTAATTTTTCCCTTTCGGTCATCGTCACGACCCTCGCCCAACACGCCCCCCGAATTATTTTTTCACCCGCCTCCACCGCGGGCCTGTCAGCCGTTGCACCCCCTTCCAGCTCGTTCGCTCCCACACGTGGAGTCGCCATTTTTATCTCCCTGGTCACGGCCTTCATGCCCGCCTGCAGGCATCGGCCCATGTTCTGCGTCTCACCCCGCAGCTTTTTCATTTCCTCCTTCATGTTTGCTTCCATTCCGTTTATTTGCTGTGTATTCGCATCCATCTTTTCGTTCATGTTCGCATTTATCTTCGCTGTCATTTCCGCCAGCATGGCGCATAGCTGGGCCATGTCGGGTGCGCTTGAGTGAGCCGTTTCGGCAGGGGTTGGGGAAGGGTTTTGGTGGAGAGGGGGAGGGGAGGTGTCATACACCGCTGCCGCTGCCGCACCCATTTCGGGCTCTGGGTTCAGTTGGGCGAGTTCGTTTTCCTGTACTATTAACATTTCCTGCACGGGGATTTCATCCTGAGCCATGGATTCTACACATTCTACATCCATTTCTAATACCCCCGGCTCCCGCTCGCCTTGAGACGCCATCTTGCTTATCTTAAAGGATTAATTTAGCTCGCTCGTAATTTGGAGGGAATCGGGGGTCGCTCCTCTCACCCCTGGACCGATTCCCGTGAATTTAATTGGAGACAGGACAGCCCGTTTTCCCGTTCTCCGTTACCAGTGCTGCGAGGAGGGCGATGAGTTTATATCCCACTCCTGACACCAGTGTTGCGGATTCGCGCCCGCCGGCGTGCGGACGGCCACGTAACTCGAATCGCGGCACGTCGCCCACCGGACGGACAATCCAGTCGTGACCCTCTCGGACTAACGCCGGGAACAGTCACGGGTGGACCTTTCGGTCTCACCGCAATCGAGCCAATCGGCCCCCGCGTGGGATAGGGTTGCTCGCCAAATTCGACCTACCTAAGTACCCACACGGAGGGTAGACCGGGCGATCGCACCTCGCCGCAGGTCGACTTCGGACACGGGCCACTTAAGCGACCCGTTCCGTACTATCGGGATAACCGAGCGGTGTTATTCGTCGGCCTCGACGGTTAGATTAATTATCGGGCGTCTTAGCCCACGACCAACCCTTTACGTGAAGCAAGATGGGGATTCAATGAAAGAAATGACGAAGCGAAGCGGGAAAACAGTTCAACAATAAGCACATTTATTTTGCGATGAACGGAAAGCACACATATACAATTCCACCAAAAGCACATGTAAAAGAAGAAGACAAAAAGCAAATGCAACAATGCAGATCTATCCGACTACCGGGCACTCGGCAACACTTATACAATTTTACTTCACAGACGGCGCCGACAACACATATTCCCAAAGCAAAAGAAAAGAGAACCACCCTCCAGGATGAGGGGGGTAGGCGGGCCTGGGGCCGAGACCGTGTCGGGCCTACCCGTCTGATGATGAGACGCGGAGCGGCGGTGGTGCCTCAACTCCGCGGGCCTCGCGGACAGTGTCTGGTAGGGGGTGGGAAGGGGGCCCCCTTTTGTCGCACTATCTCAGCGCGGGGGGAAACAGGAGGGGGTTGCTAATGCTCGGGGAAAGGAGGATTTCACAAAATCTTGGGTCCCGCGACGAGCGTCTCCACCACGACCTCGGTCGCGCCGCCGGCCTTTCCCTCCGCAGTTCCCCGAATCCGACGTGAGCACCCCCTCGTCCGCCTTCGCCGCCGCCGCCTCTCCACAGCTCCGTCCTCTTCACTCCGACTCCGCGAACTCCCAACTGCGAACTGCCAACTGCGAACTGCTTCTCCGAACTCCAAAACTCAACTCCCTCCACTTCCAACTGAACTCGTCTGACGAACGCAGTCGTTTTTATAAGCCCCGTGGCTTCGCTCTTTCATCTTTGACCCTCTGCCTCCGACCTTTCACCTCGCTCCCCATTGGCCCGAGGAAAAGTGGGCGTGAATGCTTTTTGATCCATGAACTTGCATATAGCGACCGCCCTCCAACGCCCTGGAGGCGGGGCCAAATCGCCCCTCGCTCACCGATTGGACGGAACAAAAGTGGGCGTGAGTCGTTTTTGATCCGTTTTTCTTCAGAAAGTCCGCGATGCTTTTGAACACGCTGCTCGGTGCGCGCCCTACACGAGTCCAGCATCGGTGCCCACGAGTGGCGCGAGATGACGGTGATGCGATGGTGGCGAGTTGTGACGGTAAAGGTCGTGGCGGTTGTGGTGAAGCGGCGTTGGGGTTGGTGGTTGTTGTTGTGATGGCCGCGTTGAGACGTGGTTGGTGGTGGTAATAATGGCGGCTGGTCCAAAATAAAGATAGTAAAAGAAAAACGGCTATCCTGAAGAGTCGCAGCCCTCATGAATGACATTTATTCCCTCTAGACAACGGGTTTGGGCCTAACTACACATATACTTACCGAGATATCTCACCTAAGGGACCTGAATGGTGGTTTGCGAATTTGGTCAACCACAACAATATATATAAAAACAAGTACTGTAAATGAAAAAATAAGTATTTGGATGACACACTTTTATTATTATTTTTTTTTAAATGCACTTAAAAGGAGAAAATACATTTTCTTTGCCAATTCCTTTAAATTTCAGAATTTTGCATTCATTCATATTACACAAAAAAGTGGGTGGCTGATTCTCGTGCAATACTCATCTTCTTCTTTTGGCTGCTCCTGTTTGGGGTCGCCACAGCGGATAATCCGTCTCCATTTCGCTCTGTCCTCCACATCTTCCATTGTCACTCCAACCACCCGCATGTCTGCCCTCACCGCATCCATAAACCTCTTTGGCCTTCCTTTTCTCCTCCTACCTGGTGGCTCCATCCTCGGCATCCTTCTACCGATATACTCCGCTTCCCTCCTGTGCACATGTCCAAACCATCTTAACCTCGCCACTCTCACTTTGTCTCCAAACCATCCTACCTGCGCTGTCCCTCTAATATACTCATTTCTAATCCTGTCCATCCTCGTCACTCCCAACGAGAATCGCAGCATCTTGAACTCTGCCACCTCCAGCTTCGCTTCCTGTCTTTTTGTCAGCGCCACCGCCTCAAAACCATGCAACATAGCAGCTGGTCTCACTACCGTCTTGTATACTTTCCCTTTCACTCTTGCAGATACTCTTCTATCACAAATCACTCTTGAAACTCTTCTCCACCCACACCATCCTACCTGCACTCTCTTCGTCACTTCTCTCCCACACTCTCCGTTACTTTGGACAGTTGATCCCAAGTATTTAAACCCATCTACCTTCACCACCTCAGCTCCTTGCAACCGCACCATTCCACCACCCTCCCTCTCATTTACGCACATGTACTCCGTCTTACTCCTACTGACTATCATTCCCCTTCTCTCCAGTGTGTACATCCACCTCTCAAGGCTCGCCGCAGCCTGCTCCCTCGTCTCACTACAGATCATGATGTCATCCGTGAACATCATAGTCCATGGAGACTCCTGTCTGATCTCGTCCGTCAACCTGTCCATCACCATTGCAAACAGGAAAGGGCTCAGAGTCGATCCTTGGTGCAATCCTACCTCTACCTTAAACCGGTCTGTCATTCCTACCGCACACCTCACCGCTGTCACACTGTCCTCATACATATCCTGCACCACGCTCACATACTTCTCTACCACTCCTGACTTCCTCATACAATACCACAACTCCTCTCTTGGCACCCTGTCAAAAGCTTTCTCTAAATCCACAAACACACAATGCAACTCCTTCTGGCCTTCCCTGCACTTCTCCATCAACACTCTCAAAGCAAACATCGCATCTGTCATGCTCTTTCCTGGCATAAAACCATATTGCTGCTCACAAATCATCACCTCTCCTCTCAACCTAGCTTCCACTACTCTTTCCCATAACTTCATGGTGTGGCTCAACAACTTTATACCTCTGTAATTACCACAGCTCTGCACATCACCCTTATTCTTAAAAATCGGTACCAGTCATAGACTCCTCTGGAGAAGGACTGGAACCTCCCATGCTCGGGGCTTGTAACTTGAGTCTGAAGGATTAACTTGCATCCGGGGCTAAAATTACTTCTAGAAGGGCTAGAGACACGATCTCGGGATCCATAAAGGGGTTTTTGAGGACGGCGAGTTCAACAGTGTCATTTTTAACACCACCTGAGGTCATCTTCAAGGTCAAAAGGTCATATTTCAAGGTCAAATTACTAAATTTTGGTATTTTTTGCCCGTTTTTTGTGTCTAACTCAAATGGTGAGAGATGGCTGATTGTAATAAGTTGCAAGTGTGTAGAGCTGTCAAACTTTGATATTTATTGTCATATATCGTATTACATTAACATATGCATGTCACAACACTATGCCTATTACAACTATGTCTATGTCTATCACAAGTTGGAGAGCTTTTCTTGCCTCCTGAGGCATCCCAAAGCTTTTTCTTTGTCACTTACATTGAGGACATGAGCTTTCAATAGAATGTTAGCTGAAGTAGTACATGCAGCATTACTACTAGCGAAAGGTGCATCTGCAGAGGATAACAGCTCAGCAAAATGAAATCAGCAATGCATTTTAGTCTTGTCATACAAATTATAGGCATTATGTACAAAAACGACGGTTGACATAGTCGGCACACTCAATCCACCTCGATTCAAATTATCTAGAAACTCAGATGACACCTAGTTACCATCTTCATCATTAATGATCTCCTCCATACTAATGCTCTCTCCATATTTATGAACAAGGTGTCCGGCCAAATAAACTACTTTATGTTTCAGGGCATCGTCAGACCCCAAGAGATCCTGAGTGTCTTGAGGAGTAATCTCGTCAATGAGTTCACTTCGCTCATCTGCATTTATGGAAGTTGTACAGTTCTTGTCGCAATCAATCACACGAGAACTAGATTCGGGCATAATGTCATGCTTAATGAGTGTTTGCAAATTTACAATTTTAGCTGCAGCCATAATGTCAACGACGTCAATGTAGAAGTTTCCACCGCTTCTTTTCCTGGCTTGGCCGAAAAACTTTTCCAAGGCTTCATCTGCAAATATTGCAGGAAGAACGTAGTCAAAGTCTGTCTGCCAGAAGCAATTTGGCAGCATCCACATTATTATGTGTGGACACAGTGAAGGCTTCAGCAGTTTGTTGAGTTTGCTTCAGCTTACGACCACCACCTCCTTGCCATGCGCAGGTAGATATAATTTGGCAGGCCTGCTCCAGCCTAGTGAAACTTCTACAGTCTGCTGTCCAAGGCTGTATGGATTCGTCACGCAGATGGATAGCTGAGAAATGGTCTTTCACGTTCATCATCTTGAACCACTCACTCATTATCTGGGTGAGGATGATTGTGCCTTCGCTGATGCCCAGTGAATCCTTGAAGGTCTTTAAAGCAGCGACAGTCTTGTCATTGAACACTTGGCATACCAATGGTACGCTCTGGCATTGAAGGGGCTTGGGGAAAACAGTGGTGTGCGTTAGCTTGGTTAAGCGAATAGGAGTAGCCCGGTCGATCTCATAAACCTTCTGAATATCACTCCAGTAAGCTTTGTACTCATTACCATCTACGACAAATGAAAGTGTCTTGCCATCAACAGTAATCCAGTTGTTGCGAACATTTTTGAAGATGTGCACGTAGTCGTATACTAAGAACGTAGATTGCTCTTGAATTGACAGCACTTGGCAACTTCCTGGTCCTCCAAGTTTTGAATAAACACTGCGGTTGGTATTGCAATTGTCACATATCAAAGAAATCACAGTACTGCCAGCACCAACTACAGCTGATGCAGCTTCGATAAGGAGTTCCTTCAGCTGATCGGCAGTTAGTTTTTTGCAGGGCAAAATGCGTAGAATATAGCGTGGACCACCGAAATGGCAGGCAACTTCAACAACCATAGCATGTGAAGCAAGCATTTCGTGTTCACCACCCGCTGTTGCATTTTGAGCATATCCTACAACATGCCCTCCAGAAAAATTGCAATGTCTCGACCATCTTTACCTCGTCAAACATTAAATTGACCAAACGCTGCTGTGGTTTAAGCTGGTCGAACAAGGTTTTGAGGTTGGAGTCTTGCTGACTACTAGCAAGCATCTGTTTTACCTTTTTGTTGATGGTAGAATGATTAAGCCGGATGGACGAATCATTTTGTATGCACCGGGTGATATGTTGTGAAGCTGCATTGCGAAAATCATAGTATCAGTATCAAATCGGCGACAATCAAGAGATTTTAACATAAGATGCAGCTGCGACAGAAGGAAGGTGAAATGAGGAGGCTCGTGTGCCTCAGTCATCCAACAGGGCTGGCTTATTACAAGCTGAAGAATTCCCTTGCTTGTACATTAATAGATGTTTACCTGGTCAGTTATGGATCTAATCTGGGACCATTTTGAGAGCAGGCTGTTCTTCTGCAAAGGAAAAAGTCGTTTGGGCACCTCAATGCCATCTTTCTCAACTCTATTCAAGAATAGAAATCCAAAAGGTGAGTGAACTTGTTGGAAATGAAAGAACTGCTTGACAGTTTGTCCAGTAGCATCAGTTCTTGATAGGTAAAGGTTTTCCTGGTCTTTTATGACGTTAAAGCCAGGAAAATAGGATCTGATTTTAGCAGAGAAGTGGTCGGAATCTTGGATATTGTCTGCAGCCTCATCAGCTGCCTGCATCTTCTTCGCTCTTGATTCTGACGTAGAAGATGATGTTGGGCGTGGGGCTGAGGTCACCTGCTTCAAAGCTGATTTCACTACTCTAGGAAATATTGATGGGGGTTCTTTGGGTCATTTGCCACCCCTAACTGACACCCAATCACAATTGAAATGTGTCTCACAAATATATTGTTGTGGTTGACGAAATTCACAAACCACCATTCAGGTCCCTTAGGTGAGATATCTCTGTAAGTATATGTGTAGTTAGGCCCAAACCCGTTGTCTAGAGGGAATAAATGTCATTTATGCGGGCTGCGACTCTTCAGGATAGCCGTTTTTCTTTTACTATCTTTATTTTGGACCAACCGCCATAATTACCACCACCAACCACGTCTCAACAGCCATCACACAACAACCACCAACCACAACGCCGCTTCACAACAACAACCACCAACCACAACGCCGCTTCACAACAACAACCAACCACAACGCCGCTTCACAACAACAACCACCAACCACAACGCCGCTTCACAACAACAACCACCAACCACAACGCCGCTTCACCACAACTGCCACGACCTTTACTGTCACAACTCACCACCATCTCATCCACACCATCTCGCGCCACTCGTGGGCGCCGATGCTGGACTCGTGCGGGGCGCGCACCGAGCAGCGTGTTCAAAAACATCACGGACTTTCCGCAGAAAACGGATCAAAAACGACTCACGCCCACTTTTGTTCCGTCCAATCGGTGAGCGAGGGGCGATTTGGTCCCGCCTCCAGGGCGTTGGAGGGCGGTCGCTATATGCATATTCATGGATCAAAAAGCATTCACGCCCACTTTTCCTCGGGCCAATGGGGAGCCAGCAAGAGAGGTGAAGGGTCGGAGGCAGAGGGTCAAGGGTGAAAGAGCGAAGCCACGGGGCTTATAAAAACGGCTGCGTTCGTCAGTCAAGTTGAGTTCAGTTGGAAGTTGAGTTGAGTGTGCGGAGTTCAAGAGAGTCGTCGGTGGAGCTGGAAAGAAGTGGTACTAGTCAGAGTGAAGAGGACGGAGCTGTGGAGAGGTGACGGCGGCGAAGCCGGACGAGGGGGTGCTCGCGTCGGTGCCGGGAGCGGCACAGGGAGAGGCCAGCAACGCGACCAAGGTGGAGGAGGAGACGCTCGCCGCGGGACCCGAGACAGGGTGATATCCTCCTTCCCCCGAGCATCAGCAACCCCCTCCTGTTCCCCCCGCGCTGACATAGTGCGACAAAGGGGGCCCCCTTCCCACCCCCTACCAGACACTGTCCGCGAGGCCCGCGGAGTTGAGGGGCCACCGCCGCTCTGCGTCTCATCATCAGACGGGTAGGCCCGACCCGGTCTCGGCCCCAGGCCCGCCTCATCCTGGAGGGTGGTTCTCTTTTCTTTTGCTTTGGGAATATGTGTTGTCGGCACCGTCTGTGAAGTAAAATTGTATAAGTGTTGCCGTGTGCCCGGTAGTCGGATAGATCTGCATTGTTGCATTTGCTTTTTGTGTAATATTGCATTGTCTTCTTCTTTTACATGTGCTTTTGGTGGAATTGTATATGTGTGCTTTCCGTTCATCGCGAAATAAATGTGCTTCATGTTGAACTGTTTTCCCGCTTCGCTTCGTCTTTTCTTTCATTGAATCTCCATCTTGCTTCACGTAAAGGGTTGGTCGTGGGCTAAAACGCCCGATAATTAATCGAACCGTCGAGGCCGACGAATAACACCACTCGGTTATCCCGATAGTACGGAACGGGTCGCTTAAAGTGGCCCGTGTCCGAGGTCGACCTGCGGCGAGGTGCGATCGCCCGGTCTACCCTCCGTGTGGGTACTTAGGTAGGTCGAATTTGGCGAGCAACTCTATCCCACGCGGGGGCCGATTGGCACGATCGTGGTGAGACCGAAAGGTCCACCTGTGACTGGTTCCCGGCGTTAGTCCGAGAGGGTCACGACTGGATTGTCCGTCCGGTGGGCGTCTCACAATGAAATGTGTCTCACAAATTTATATCTCCTTTAAGCACCTCAAGCTTTCTTTCTCATTTGGCACTGCCAATATCCATCTCTCCCTCTCCTCAGGATCTTTTGGGAAGGATATGACCTTTACATAAGGCGTCCCATCATAGTTTCCTCGACAACCAAAGCAGCTGCAACGACGTGGCATATTGTCACCAAAGCAGGAAACAACACAAAGATCCTGTGAGATCACCAGATGAACAGTTTCTGAAAGAGAAACAAACAAAACATACATTATAGTTAACGATGATAGAAATTAGCAAGTTGGTGCAGTAGGTGCACAATGTCATGTTTTGTCATAGACTTTACAAAAGTTCTCCTCTCTGAGTTACACAAAACGGGCAAAAAATACCAAAATTCAGTAATTTGACCTTGAAATATGACCTTTTGACCTTGAAGATGACCTCAGGTGGTGTTGAAAATGACACTATTGAACTCGCCGTCCTCAAAAACTCCTATATGGATCCCGAGATCGTGAACTTAGCCCTTCTAGAAGTCATTTTAGCCCCGGACTCAAGGTAATCCTTCAGACTCAAGTTACAAACCCCGAGATCGTGATGTTCCAGTCCTTCTCTTTTGGAGTCTATGGTGCAGTACACTTTATCTCCACTCCTCAGGCATCCTCTCACTTTCCAAGATTTTATGAAACAATCTGGTTAAAAACTCCACTGCCATCTCTCCTAAACATTTCCATGCCTCCACTGGTACATCATCTGGGCCAACTGCCTTTCCACTCTTCACCCTCTTCATAGCAGTCCTCACTTCATCCTCACTAATCCACCACACTTCCTGATTCACTGTATATATGTATATATATATATATATATATATATATATATATATATATATATATATATATATATATATATATATATATATATATATATATATATATATATATATATATATCTCTCTCTCTCAGCTCCTCAAAGTACTCCATCCACCTTCTCAACACACTCTCCTCGCTTGTCAGCTCATTTCCATTTGTGTCCTTTATCACCCTGGCCTGCAGCACATCCTTCCCAGCTCGGTCCCTCTGTCTGGCCAATCGGTACACATCCTTTTCCCCTTCCTTTGTATCCAACTTCTCATACAGCTCACCATATGCCTTTTCCTGAGCCTTCGCCACCTCTCTCTTCGCCTTGCGCCGCCACTCCTTGTACTTCTGTCCACTTTCTTCATCTCTCTGGCTATCCCAATTCTTTTTCGCCAACCCCTTCTTCCTTATACTTTCCTGTACTTCCTCGTTCCACCACCAAGTCTCCTTATCTTCCTTCCTCTGTCCAGATTTCACACCAAGTACCTTCTTCGCTATCTCCCTCACCACTTCTGCAGTAGTTGCCCAATCGTCCCACACCTCTTTACCACCATCCAACACCTGTCTCACCTCCTCCCTGAATTTCACGCAACAGTCTTCCTCCTTCAGCTTCCACCATCTGGACCTTGGTTCAGGCCTCACTCTCTTCCTCAACCACACCTCGAAAATCATCCAACAAACCACCATCTGATGCTGTCCAGCTCCACTCTCCCCTGCCACCTTGCAGTCTCTAATCTCTTTCAGGTTGCATCTCTTGCTTAAGACTTAGTCCACCTTTGTGCACTTTTCTCCACTCTTGTACGTCACCCTGTGTTCCTCCTTCTTCTTGAAATACGTATTTACCACCGCCATTTCCATTCTTTTTGCAAAATCTACCACCATCTGCCCGTCCACATTCCTCTCGTTGACACCGTACCTACCCATCACCTCCTCATCCTCTTTATTCCCTTCCCCAACATTCCCATTGAAATCTGCTCCAATCACCACTCTTTCTTCCTTGGATACACTCTCCACCACTTCATCTAACTCACTCCAGAAATCTTCTTTATATTCCATCTCACACCCAATATGTGGTGCATATGCACTGATGACATTCATCATCACCCCTTCAATTTCAAACTTCACAATCATCACTCGGTCAGACACTCTCCTCACCTCCAATACCCTCTTGACATAATCTTCCTTCAGGATTACCCCGACACCATTTCTCCTCCCATCCACACCATGGTAGAACAGTTTGAAACAATCTCCAATGCTCCTAGCCTTACTCCCCATCCACTTGGTCTCTTGTACACACAGTGTGTCCACCTTTCTTCTCTCCATCATATCAGCCAACTCTCGCCCTTTGCCAGTCATAGTCCCAACATTCAAAGTTCCAACTCTCACCTCCACACTTCTACCCTTCCTCCTCTCCCACTGCCTCTGGACACGCCTTCCCCATCTCCTTCTCCTCCTTCGCCCAGGAGTAACACAATTTCCACCGGTACCCTGCTGACCAACAGTGCCGGTGGCGGTAACCCGGGCCTCGACCGATCTGGTTTGGAAATCCGTTTTATGATCCGCATCATGATTTGGCGCAGGTTTTACGCCGAATGCCCTTCCTGATGCAACCCTCCCCATTTATCCAGGCTTGGGACCGGCAATGAGAGTGCACTAACTTGTGCAACCACAGTGGCTGGGTTTCGTGCAATACTCATCTAAAAGGAGAAAATAAATTTTCTTTGCCAATTCCTTTAAATTTCAGAATTTTGCATTTATTCATATTACGCAAAATAAAAGTGGGGAGCTGATTCTCGTGCAATACTCATCTCTATTCGTCACAAATATGCTTCGCGGTTACGAAAGGGGTTGATGATTTTCTGGGTGATTTCTGGCAGATGGACAATAGCCCAATTTTGGTTTGGGTGTTAATGAATGAGTTTTGTGTATAATACGGAAACGACTATTCCTTGTTTTGGACGAATGTCCTTTTCCGAGAAATTGGAGTTTATTGTGTTAACTTGGCTGTGAGAAGGAGTTGATGACTTTGATGGGGATCTCTGATGGAAGGACGAGTCAGAAAGTTAAATGAGGTGTTGTTAATACTGTTGCGGTTCTCGGAACCACATCCCTTCAAAGCAATAGCAACCATCATACAGTGGTCCCTTGACAGTTATCCATTAATATACGTTTAGATAGTCCCTTCCCTTTTGTCTCGCGGGACAACGGGACGTGCGTTGCAGGGATTTCATAGCTCGGTCTGTTTACACTAACTTAATTTCTACTCTTCTTTTCTGCTTATTCCCGAGGTAAATCCGAATTTGGGTCCTCGCGTAAGCCAACACGTTCAGCACGTGCCGCGGCCGGGTGAGGGGAATAGAAATCCGCAACAACACCACACGAGCGTCGACAGCGCAGCTGCGAGAAAATAGTGATACCCTCAAACGAACTTCTGCCGCAAACCCGAGATGATCGTCTCGAGCTTCCAATGATCTGGGATGAGATTGCTGGTTGCATTGAAAAGGCATATGAACGAATATCTCTTAAAGAGGCTGCACGGATGTTGTTTTTCACTACACAGAAGCAAATGACCCAATATTGGCGAAAGCATGGCTGGCAGCTTTAGTGCCAGTAACTATATTGTCAGAGGTCGATAATGTAAAAACAACCACTACGCCATGTTGTACGGAACACAAGTGTGCAAGCCACTAGCGCCTCGTTCTTTTCAACCCATTTCTGGATTTAGTTATATTGGCATTCTATTTTCCCTCCATACCTCCATCTAATTATTATATCCGATTGTTCCCCTCAATTCCTGACACAAATCAGGGTTGACCCACGTTCTGGCCACGTGCTTGATGGCAGATGCGCGCACTGTGCAGAACGTGCTCGAAGGCAGACCCATGCACCACTCGCGACACTTTATTATCGTACAGAGCACTGCATGAATGGCACACATCTTACCGTCTGTGCATGGGTCTGCCATAACACCTTACCGTCGATCCTCGCTGGCGACCGCGGGTGTTTCCCGCGACCGCTTCTCACCTCTCAGGCTGGCGAAGCCGTGATCAGACAGGGACGTGCTGTACAGCTCGGGCTGCGTGTCACATGAAGGAGCAGGCACATTGATCAGCGCCAATCGAGGGTCGCTGGGGCATGGCACGGAGTTCTTTGCAAGGCAATTTATGCCTCGGTGCTCGGAGCGAGAATTCCGCAGCTTGGAACCATCTGGCCGGAAGTGAAGTGGAGCCGCTTCCGGTCATGGCGGCCGGCCCGTGTGCTGGCCAGGGACCAACCAGAGCGCCCGATTCGGGTGACGACTCATCGCTTCGGGTCATCGCCCCCATCCCACACCACTGGATCTATAAAAGGACGGGTCGCGGGGCGGTGGAAGAGTTCTTGTCGTCGTTCCTGCTCGTTGTTCCTGGTGTATCGTTCCTGCTCATCATTCCTGGTGTTTCGTTCCAGAGACGTCATCATTCCTGCTCATTGTTCCTGGATCGTTTGAGTGTCGTTCCTGCCCATCGTCCTTTCTTCATTCCTGTCGGCTCGTTCTGCCCAGCTTGGGATCGATAACGCCACTTCCTTCACCCGTCCTTCTGTCGTCACCTGCAACTCCACCTCCACTTCTCCGCCCACACGTTGCTGACTCCACCCATCCACCTGGTCCCATCTACCACTCCGCCCACTCGCTCTCGACTCCGCCTTCTCCACCCAAGTTCCTTCCTTCACGCCCGACGGTCGCGTCATCCTATGGACCGATGCGAGCTGCACGAAGTACCACGAAGCAAGAAACGATGCACCAGCTGTCAGGGGGGTATCGCCCAGCGGAGCATCCCCCCAAAACGTATTGGTGGCGCGATCGGACAATCGTGCAATGTATTCAGAGACCGTTAGCCTCATCTCCTCACCTTTTTCTTTTCATCAACTCCTCTTCATCGGGGTGTGTGTGTGTGTGTGTGTGTGTGTGTGTGTGTGTGTGTGTGTGTGTGTGTGTGTGTGTGTGTGTGTGTGTGTGTGTGTGTGTGTGTGTGTGTGTGTGTGTGTGTGTGTGTGTGCACGCGTGCGCGTGCGTCCTGGCGCATCCTGGCGCCTGTCCTCGTAAGTTAAGATTGCAGAAGATTATTATTTTGGGTTAAGTCTGCTCTGTGTCTGTGTTTTGTAAGTTGCTTGTACATTGTCGCACCTCACGCTTCTTTCTTTCCCTGCATTACACACACCAATAAAACTATTCACTGTACTACATAACTTTCCTCGCCTGCTTGTATACAAGTTATTATTAGAAATGTTCCCAGCTTGTTTTTGTCTTTTCTTTCATTGATCCAGCATTGTCCAAATCCTAGCTTTGCTGGGAATTTATTCCCAACGATCCGTTCCTTTTAGCCGGTACATCCTTGGCAGTGTCGCTCGGCTGCATCCGATCCGGTTCGGACAAGGCGTACCGAGGGCGTTAATTAAATCACGTGATAAATTAGGGAACCCGGTTAACCCATTGATGGGAGGACCCTAGGTCATGCGGTTGAGTTATTGGCGTTCACGGTCAGTTAGCAACCTGCCGTATCACGGAATTATCCGTATGTGACGGCCTACAATTCCGGGGAGTCTGGTGGGAGCCGAGATAGCTTCTCCTCCCCCCCCCCCCCAGTGGTTCTCTCACCCGACCCCCAGCCCGCAACAATACGTTACGATATGTAGAATACGGCAATTGCTGGTTTGAGACTAATGTCCTTTTGCATGAAATTGGAGTTTTGTTGGAGGAAGGGAGAGGAGCAGCCACGCACTTTTATTTTGCGTAATATGAATGAATGCAAAATTCTGAAATTTAAAGGAATTGGCAAAGAAAATTTCTTTTCTCCTTTTAAGTGCATTTAAAAAAAAAAAAGTGTGTAGCCAAAAAACTTCTTTTTTCGTTTACTTGTTTTCTATGTAGTTTTTTTTTTTTTAAGTCTTGAATATTCTGAATGAAATGTTTTGTTTTTGTATCTGCAAAGTATATCTAAATAGAATATTTGATTTCTCAACAAAGTTTTCAGTTTCATCAAAATCAATATTTTATTGCAATTCAATTGATGTAATTCGGCATTTTAGATAATCTTTCTATTTCCACCAAGGACTTTTGATTGCAAGTATTGCCCAATGTAAACTTCGCACAATCCAACTCTTCCAAACAGTCCATCCAGCGATCTGACTCGACATAAAGCTACATTTATGTAATTAAGCAATTTACGCAATCTTTCCATTTTGACGTAAAGCCACATCAGCCTGTCCTGGTGCAAACAACTTTGAGCCCAAGTTGATGACTGTGCGGTCCACAGTTGAGCCTTGCATTGTGTGCACTGTCGATGACCAGCAGAGAATCGGAAGCATGCACCTTTCGGCAGTACCAAAGGAATATTTTGCAGGAAATTGCGACGCCATTGGTTTAATTTGATGGATGCCAATATCACCAAAGTCAATCATCACCACTGCGATGTCTTCGGCATATATCTGTGCTCATCGGAAGTGTGGCCAAATGATTTCCGTGATTTGACCCATTGCTCCATTCACTTCTCTGCTTGCCACGTCATGCAGCATCGCCTTCGTACCCTTAAACAAAGTAAGCTCTTTGGGCAATCCACCAGTCTTATTCACGTAGGAAGGATCAACTTTTGCAATTCTGCATTTCCAAATTGCGTGTCAAGTCGACATTCTTGTCCTGCGCACGAATGGTAGTCATGATGACATTCTGGTTTGCATAGTAATTCAGCACCGCTTTGTTGTGACAGTCCACATGCAGAATTGTCAGATAAATTCGCAACACTTTTTCCTTGCTGAATTCACCTGTATCATTGCCATTCAGCTTCCTAAATAGAAGGTCCAAATGCTCCCATGTGATCGTTCCGACTCAGATCATTCAATCGATCGATGAATGTCGTTTCGCCTTGTTGTCTCATGTTTTGTGTAAGCTCGCAAAATGAGAATACTCGCCATAAATGTGTTCGGAGTTGCATTCACTCAGGTTGCTGAAATACGACGCTTCCTCTCACTGGTGGCAGTTGCATCAAGTCACCGAACAGCAGAACATTCAATCCGCCGAAAAGTTCCTCGACATCCTTCAACTGCTTAAGACGCTGATCAATCATGCAGAGCATCTTGTTGGGAACCATTGATATCTCATCGACAATCAGGAACTCGACATCCTTCCAATGCATTCACATGTGTCTCAAGTAGTCGCCAGTCAGCATCGGCATGCTCAGAATTTTGCCATCCTTCTGAGCAGACAGCTTCAAAATGGAGTGAAGTGGAGAGCCATTGACCAGTCGAGCAGCGACACTCATCAATGTGCAAACTTTCAAAGTTGTATTGTCTCTGCCATAACAGCGCTGGATTTGTTCCTGAAGCAGCATGAGGGTGAATGACTTTCCAGTTCCGGCACCTCCAGTGATGAAAAAATTGACTCGATTCTCTGATCCATTCGTTTGGCATTCATTGCTTTGCGTGATTTAATTGAAGAGATCATGCTGCCCAACATTCTTGGCTACGTCGTCCATTACAGTTTCTTTCAGTTGGTTATCATCGGGGTTGGCTTCCAGTGGTTCGTAATTTTCAAGCTCAACGAAAGTGTGTGCCTGCTCGAAAGCAACTTGAAGCTGTTGATCGCATGTTCCGTATCCGTGTTTCTCCATTAAGTTTGACATCTGCTTAATGGTCTCTTCTTTTGCCAGAAAAGCACCTTTTACCGTGTCAAATCCATCCAGCAGCTTGTGTTCAGACTGGAACGGGCAGTATTGTGCAAGCAAACTATAATAATAGTTCTCAGGATCAACGGTCACTTTGAAGTACGGCACTCTAACAGCAGCTCGAACATTTCTGATTTTCATCTTGCTGTTGTCCTGGAGAATTAGCAAGCGAGATGTGGTGGGAGCCGGCAGCTGCTGGTAAGCATCTTCATCGCCATTGTCATCAACAACTTGATCTTTCTTCTTCTTATAGTGTGGCTGGAAAAACATTGCAAAGTCCATAAGGCACATGTCATCAAAGTTGTAGTCAGGATGCTCAAGTGGTCGCTTCTGATAACGTTCGATGATATTTGAGCAAAAGCCGGCAGCAACATCGTCATTTCCAAAGTTGATGACTTGGTGGTGCTGCTTCAGCTTTCTGGTGTTCAGGAAAATGCATTGACGGGAACTTTCACGTTGCTTGAGATAATACAATTGGAACACGCACTCACAAGCGAGACTTGGTGTTCGTTGAGGATCTTCATGCAAACCTTAAACAGTTTGAGAGGTGTCCCCATCTTCCTGTCGAATCTTAACGGCTTCCGACAATCCCTTGTTAAAGCCGGTTGGCTCACATTTGGAAACATATTTGGCAATGTACAAGGCAATCGTTTCATTGGATCCGCATCGCTGGATATCCATATTTCCTTGCCAAAGCTTCAGAAGGCTGGGATTGTAGTTGTTGATGAATCTCTCATTGTTCTTGCGTTTCAAAATGCAGATTCGACCTCCATTTGCTACAAGCTGATCAGATGTGTGCGAGATTTTTGTTTTCTCACATACTTGTCAAGGGAAATTGAAGGGGCAGTATGAAGAAGCGTTCTTGTTGCATGTTTGTGTATGTCGGTGAATCTGTAGCTTTTCTACAAGTGCTTTCAGTTCAGGATCTTCTGGCATTTCACACATAACCTTGTCAATTCACTCAATTCCTTCTTCGGTGTTTAAATCTGGAGTATTTTCAACCCAAATGACTTTGTGAAGATGGGGAGAACCCCGATCTTGGAATTAGATATACCACCAGTAATCCATGATACAACCACCCAGCAATTCATGGTTGGCTTTCATGTCCGTCATCAATGCATCTCGAATCGAACCATGAAATGTTGGCTGACAACTGTTGGATACTTCTCGATCAAGATTTGCGTCTCATAGACTGTCAAGCTTGCTGGATCTCTTTCAACATCGCCATCAGCAGTAAAGCTTTTCGCACGTCAAGCCAATTGAGATCATTGCAGCTAAATGTGATGAAGAAGTGAGGAGGGCCTAAGTATCGGATTTGTGCAATCAATTCATTTCGTGCCGTTCTCCAGTAAGCCGATGATCCACAAAGCTTTTTCACATACAAATGAACATCATCAACTTTACTGTTGTGATGCTGAATATTGGGGCCGCACAAGGAAATGTTTGACTTGCTGAGATTATACTCGTGCATTGAAAGGGCGTAGAAGAGGTCATCGTTACACTGGAATCTCAAGTCGTCGCCCAGAATTCTGGTTTGAAAGTAGTCCAAAGGTGTGATCCAAACAGGCCTCCCCTCTTGAAAGCCGTTGATGCCTTAAGGGAAGAGGTAGAACCATTCAAATTCTTCAGCCTTTGATTCATGTGCAACATTTATGATGTTGTCTGTTTTGCGTTGAATGGTATTCAAGTTGCGTTCATTATCCAGAACATAGTCCAATATGGCTTCTTCTTGTGACTGAGTGCATTCAATTGGGAGCATCACAGACGTTCTGACTGGTATGAAGGCAAATCCCGTTCGTTGCAAAGGTTCTGCCTGATGCTGACTTGGTGCTGTGCGATGGTGATTCTGGCTACACTCCACAATGTCATTCTTAGAAATTATGTCATTTGATAATGCATGCTCAACCATTCACAGCTGGCGCACCCGAATCGCCACGGGAGTGGGAAGCAGCAAAGGAGAACTTTTCCTCAAAGTTCATAACTGCATCGTATTTGCCAAAAGTGATCAAGATGCCATAGGAATGATGTTCGAAAAGCTGCTGCAAACCTTGCATTGAAGTCTTTGCAAATTCTGCTCCATTGTATGATTGCTGGGAAGTCTTCATAATTCATCGAGAACGAATGGTTGAAGGCGATGAAATCGTTCTTGAAGACATTGAAATTTATAATGTTCAGGAAGCCATCAGGCGAAAGCTCAACTCCAGCAACATCAGACAACACTCGAATGGTCTCGTACAGGCTGTCACCCTCGATTAGCCACTCGTTGCAAATGTTTGCAGTCCAGCGAGATGGTGAAGTTATGTGAGCTCGCACAATTGCCGATAGCGCCATTGCACAACCCTGCACACCTGCGTGCTGCGGGTTAAAAACCATGTCACTAGGTTGCTTCCAGGATGCAGGAATCAACTGGGAAACGTTGAGCAAAGAGAATTGCCTGCCCTTTGAATCCGAATTGTCTGAAGATACCCCTGAACTCGACAATTTTCACGAATGGTGTGATTCTGGAAAATGATCGTTGCTCAACTTGTGAAATCACTGCAATTTCCTGAAGAATATCCCCTGGATCGAGATTATTCCAGTAGGCAATGGCTGGCGATTCATCCTTTTTTCCACTCATATGAGTTTTGCAGCGGTTACAAACCAGAAGAGATGGTTTTTCAGTGAGTTCTGAAGACAGGAACTCGTGAATTTGCTGAGACATCAGGCAAAATGTGTGGAGTTGACTCAGATAGAAGTGCTTGCGGCAGATTTCACAGCATTTGTCAGCAAATTTGTTGATTGCAGGCTGGAACTGATCAAATATCTGCATGTTTGACAAGTCCTCGCTGGCGAGCAATTGCAAGATGTTCTTCATGGGATTGAGGAAACTCGTTGGCAGCGAGATTTGATTGCAGAGTTCGCTAGTATGCCAATCGAGCTTCATTCTGTTCTTTGCTTTCCACCAAATGATTTAACAATTGTCTTTCTCTTTGTGCTGTTAATAGGGACTGGCATTGCCCCTCTGTCTCAATGGAATGATACAATTCTTGACGTTCATATGTTGTGCTTTAAGCGAGATTTCCATTGCTCGTCAGTTTCTTTTGAACGATTTGTTGATTTACGCAGATTTTCTGCTTCCAACCGAGATTCCCGTTGCTTGTCATTGCTTCTCAAGTTTTGACTCGTGCTTAGATGAAGTCTCCTTTCTCTTGCGACTTGTAGTATTCGCGTTGCTTTGCTAGTCGCCTCTGGCACTGAGAAGCAACCTCAATCTTACCCATTCCATAAGGAAAGTGATCAGGGTTGGGGTCAATTATGTAATTAATCACGTAATTGATAATTAATTACAATTACGGGTGTAATTGTAATTGAAAGCTGGTAATTATGCGTGTAATTGTAATTGAAGTAATAAATCAATTACATTTCAATTACGTTTCAATTACACAGTGTTTTCAATTTCAATTTCAAATTTGGCTACAGACTAAGATCACTGACAGACTGAGGGATGTCCAGGATATCTGTCTGACAGTGGACATCTGGTCCAGCCGTGACATGAGGAGTTACCTGGGTGTAACAGGGCACTTTGTAGAGAACTTCTCTCTTCAGTGTCATATTGGCCTGTCAGTGCTTCAAGGGTTCCCACACCGGGGAACACATCAGCACAACAGTTCAACAGATCATCACCAGCTTTGACTTGGACAACAAGGTATTTGATTTATTTATTTTATTTTATTTCCCTTTAATTTTTCAGCATTATACAATGTAAATGTAAAAAGTAGTTATAATACCACTGTAATTTTATTATAGCAGTAATTTTTATCATTGTATCTACTAGTGTAAATTTACTCGTGTAAATTTTATTTATTGTATTTGTTTAGGTCAGCGTCATTGTCACCGACAATGCTGCCAACATGCTGAGGGCATTCGTCACACTGCCAGGAATTGAGGGGGATAATCTCAGCGATAGTGATGAGGAGGACTGTGAGGATGGCACTCAACAACCAGCAGACACCACTGCTGTGCTGGAGTTCCTTCCAGATCACATACCTGCTTCGCTCACACACTTCAGCTGGTAGTGAAGGATGGACTGAAACACACTGGAGGGATGACGACAATCATCAACAAGGCCTCCAAGCTCATCACCCATGTCAGGCACTCGACCTTGGGAACTGAAGTGTTTGAGGGTGACCTGAAGCTGCAGCAGCAGAATGACACCAGATGGAGCAGCGTCAACAGGATGTTAAAGTCTGTTCTTCGCGCTGACCCCGTCAAGATGGAGAAACTGAAGTTTCCAGGTAAGCTCACCAAGAGTGAGCTTAGGATCATCAGCGAGATCACAGAAGCTCTCACCCCTTTCCTGGACGCCACAGACCAGTGCCAGGGACAGAACACAGTAACAGCCAGTCTCGTTCTGCCCTGTGTTCGTGGTCTCCGAGCAGAACTCGCAGACCTCTCTGGGACCTACAAGTCCTAGTTTGTATTTACACTTGCAGCCTCCATCGACACCCGTTTGGGACCTTACGAGCTGCAGGAGTCCTTCCAGCTGGCAGCTGCTCTGGATCCTCGTTGGAAGCTTGGGTGGTGTTCTCCCGAGGATGTTCAGAATATCACAAACCTTCTGCAGGACAAGGTGTCCTCACAGCTTCCTTCACCTACCAGTGAGCCAGCCTCCCCACCCAGGAAGAAGTCTAAACTGTTCAGGTTTATGGCTTCATCCACACCTGCTGTCACCCCCTACAAGCTACTCAAGTAGCCAAGTACTTGGCTGATCCTGCAGCAGCAGAAGACTCCGACCCACTCACCTACTGGAAGCAGAATCAGACCTCATTTCCCCAGCTGGCCATGTTAGCCCACCGCTTTCTGGCCATACCAGCTTCTTCTGCTCCTGTGGAGCGACTTTTCCATTGCGGGAAAAGTCTTCAGGCCAGTCAGATGTCTCCTCTCCGATGCCAGGTTTGAGGAACTAATGTTCCTTCGGTGCAATGCACCCTTCGACAGCTAGATATACATCGATTTCACTCAGTCATATTAAGCCATGTGATATGAATTTATTGTAGATTTTGTAAATATATGTAGATAAAGTTTTATATATAAATGTCTGTGATCATGTAAATAAAGTTCCATATTCAAATTTCTTGTTTTTTTTTTGTTTTGTGGGAGGAAATAAATGTGTGCTAATTGCAATGGTAATTGACAATTGATAATTGTAATTGAAATGTAATTGAAATTTTTTGCGAGCATAATTATATTTGAAAATTTATAATTGTAATTGAAAAATTTGTACTGGGGCGTAATTGTAATTGAAAATTTATAATTGTAATGTAATTGAAAAAATTGTACTGGGGCGTAATTGTAATTTAATTGTAATTGAAAAATTTCAAAAGTTTTGTAATTGTAATTGATACCTCGTAATTGAGGATGCAATTGTAATTGAAAATTGTAATTCACCCCAACCCTGAACATGATCATTTACCACTAATAATGAAAATCGTATGATTTATTACTGACTAGCAGCAACCTCTAACCTTCCCAACTACGAAACAAGGAATGTCTGTCCCCGGCTTTTCCAAGGCCACATCAAAATTGCTGGCCGTTCCAACACCACATCACAATCCCCGCTGCAACATATGTTTTGCCTCAAATATTCATCGCAGAGTCCATAATCCCAGCTAAATGACCTGCAACACCATAGGAATAATTCTGTAACACTTTAAAGGCATTACATATCATTAGGACAGGCCTACGGAATAGCAGCTATTGTCAGCATGCAATAGTGGACCATCGTGTCAGAGGACATAAGGTCGATTAAAACGGCCGTTGCAACAGCACAGTGTTTCCAAGTTTTTGCCACAAAAATCGCCCAATTTTTGTTACTGCCTAAGTATTGCAGAGTTTATCCCATAGACCATTGGTGAACCGGTAACGTAACAGCTACCTCACGATATTGATCTGTCACATGCCTTACAAACCTAACACTGATTCTCTGCCTGTGGCTTACGTGCTTTTCTTTTCAAGTTCCCCTTTTCCCAGCATGCAGTAATAATTCAAAACAGGTCTCTTGACTCTTACTTAAACCACGTAAGATATCCTGACTTGATCTATGGCAACCATGGAGGAGGTTTTAAACCTATTCAAAATATCCCAATTGCCATCAACTCCCAGGTCAGACGAAGGCGGGACTGGGATTGATGCATGGAAGATCCGTCAAATTTTGATCGATGAAAATGTATCAGAAAAGAGGAACCGTGGGCCAAATTTCAGCTCTCGAGGACGTTTGGAACCTAGAAAACGAACAGCTCAAATATGTGAAACGGGACAAACTAACAAAGTTCAGATGAAGTTAAATACAAGTGTGTAATTAAAAGAACAACCGGTTGTGGTCTTGTTTTTGTACAGCCAGTTCTCTCAAACAAGCCTGTGGCACGGAAACAGCCGATTGATCTCCCAGGAATAATCCAGATCCCCCACATCCATGATGCTGTACCCCTGCCTTCACAAAGTCAAGGCCAAGAGAGAAAGACCCGGTCCATGAGGATCAATTAGCACTGATCATGACCATGCAGCCCTGACGAATCTGGGCAGCAGGGAAGAATGTTGAGGATTTGTTCGACTGGCGTTGGTGGTTACAACCAACGCGAAGAGGTGTCCTGGGAGTTTCCGTATTGTCCTAAAAACGCTTTTTAGGCAAATAAGACTTTTTGCATGAATAAAGTTCCCAGTGTAAAGTGTATTGGCTTGCTTAGTGCAAGCTAAAACACATGCTGTTTGAAAAGGTGTTTCTGCATTGGAATCGTGCTTTGGAACAAAATGTGTTCAGAACAAGCTTTTGTGTTTAAAATGCTTGTATTTGCTCAACATTCCTCTTTTTATTCTATTTTTTTTTCCTCTCTGCAACATTAAAGTTCATGGAGGAGTAAGCCAATTGGGGGTATAATCAGCAGGGCAACTAACTCTTTGACACAATATGTTCCCATTGTATACTCCCTTTTTGGCTGCTGGTTGTATGGTTAAGGCCCAGCCACACCTTGACGTTTTTTGAAAAATTTGTCTAAAACGCTGGCACACGTCGAATAAGTTATGGTTAACTTTTGGAAACATTGAGAGCATGCTGAAAAACACTGCCATACGTCGTAGTACGCTGGTTTTCATCGTTGTACTTTGCGGTTGTCCTCAAATTTTAGCATGCTTGAAATTTTACGACTTATGCCAGCGTATGATTCACAAGTTCCGCTACGCTGGGCATAAGTTGTCGGCACATTATGCGATCGTTGACACACGTTACTTGTAAGTTACTCATAAGTCGAAACACGTCGAGGTAATGTTTAGCGTACCCGAAACTTATTTCTAACCTACGAGTAACGTGTTGTCGGAACGTTATGCGATCGTTGACACACGTCCACACACGTTACTTGTAAGTTACTCGTACATCAAAACACGTCAAGGTAATGGTTAGCGTCAGTGTTCCAGACTCCCTGTTTTTTTTTTTTTGTTTTTTTTCTTCGGTATGACGGTGATGTTGACACTTCGATTTCTAGTGCGGTTATGATTTAAATCGTTGACCGGCAGCCTATTAATTATATTATATTATAACCGCACTAGAAATCGAAGTGTCAACATCACCGTCATACAGAAGAAAAAAAAAACCAAGGAGTCTGGAACACTGACGCTAACCCAACCATTACCTCAACGTGTTTCGACTGATTAGTAACTTACAAGTAACTTTTGTCAACGTGTGCCAACGATCGCATATCGTGCGCACAACTTATTCCCATCGCATGCGGAACGTGTGAGGCATACGGCAAGTACGTCATAAAAATTCTAACACGTTTAAAATTTCAAGGCATACTCCACTTACTACGACGTATGATAGCGTACTTTAGCGTTCTATTCACGCATACCAAACTTACCCATACTGTATTCGAAGTGCGCCAGCGTTTTGGACGCATTTTTCAGAGGTCGGCATACGCTGGCAAGATCGCCAAAGTGTGACTGCGATGTTGACACTTCCATTTCTCCGGCGGTTATGATTTGAATCATTGTGCGGCAGCCTTTTAATAGGCTACGCCACGTGATCGTCGTCGATACGTGCAGCGCGCTATGCATAAGTTAGACTATGTTGGGCATAGGTTGTGAACACCGACAACAGGCTAAGCATTCGTTGGTATAAGTTATCTATAATACAACTAAACGATCTGTGTCAGTTACTAATATGTTATGCATATGACCAACTCGTTATGAATATGTCCTAATCTTTAAAAAAAAAACATCAAAAGTTCAGCGTAAGCCAGCGTTTTACATACATTTTGATACGTTGCCATTGCTGCCTAAAACGTCAAGGTGTGACTGGGCCTTTAGGGGCGCAGCTATGTCGCTGATGCAGTGCCCCTATTACCAGTACACTGGTGCTCATTTCGCTGACCTTGGAAGGATGACAGGCTGAGTCAACCCCCTGGTGTTAATTCAGTGGAAAACGGTTTTAGAACTCAGGACCCAAGGATCGCAAGCCACCACCCTAACCACTAAGTCAACAACAGGCTCAATGAAATATGTAAGAACGATCAAAGAGGAAACATAGTGTCCGTCTCTCCGGCAAGTTTAAGAGTTGGGTTGGGAACAGTTAATGAATCACCAGTAAGGATGGGGAATGATGCAAGATATTGGTGCACCAACTACTTGAACCCGTGGACGGAAGCGTTGGATAGTCAAAATAACGACCAATTACTGCACCGTAGTCCCAAGAAGGAAGCCAGACGTAAACACACACACACACACACACACACACACACACACACACACACACACACACACACACACACACACACAATCGCGGAGGATTTAATTGTGATGGAGGAGACGACAACGGGTTGTGGTGGGGAAGAAAAGGAAAATACCGAACGATAACAAATAAATAATTATGTGCAAATGGGTAGAATAAATATAAAGAACGAGGCGCTACACTCTGGACTCAGTCACAGATGTGGAGGGGAAAAAAAACCGGGGGGGACTGAGCTTTTTGGCAGTGGGACGGCCAGATGATGAGGAGGGATAAGGAGGCGAGCAGATGATGAGACGAGCAAACCATGAGGCGTCCAGATGATCGCAGGTTGATGAGATTGGCAGGAGGGTCACACACAGGACCCCGGCGACGACCAGGCTTTTGGGCAACAAACAGAGCAGGCCCACCCCCTCAAAGAAAGCCCTTCTCTCGCTCTTGCACATGTCAACCACTCCCAGTCACGTACCCAGACTTCTCCGCCTTCTCCTCAGACCAATTTTCCCTTCAGCCGTTCCCAACGCTCGCTCTCTCGACCCTTCTCAAATCCTGTCTCTCCAACAGCTTCGAATGTTCTCTCTCCCCTAAAAGCCGATTTTGGCCCTTCCCTCTTCTTTTTTTCTTAGCCACACTCCACCCCTTGGGAGGCGATCCGCCCCTCGAATGGCGATCCACCCCTCCACCCCTCGGAAGGTGATCCACCCCTTCGCCCCTTGGGAGGCGATCCACCACTCCACTCCTCGGAAGGGGATCCACCCTCTGCCCCTTGGGAGGCGATCCACCGCTCCACCTCTCCGGAGGCGATCCACCCCTCCACCCCTCCACCCCTCCACCCCTCCACCCCTCGGAAAGTGATCCACCCCTTCGCCCCTTGGGAGGCGATCCACCACTCCACCCCTCGGAAGGTGATCCACCCCTTCGCCCCTTGGGAGGCGATCCACCGCTCCACCCCTCGGAAGGCGATCCACCCTCCGCCCCTTGGGAGGCGATCCACCGCTCCGCCCCTTGGGAGGCGATCCACCCCTTGGGAAGCGATCTACCGCTCCACCCCTCGGCAGGCGATCCACCGCTCTGGCCCCACCTCTTTCGTGCCAAGCCGCCTGGCACCCGCCCCCCCGAGGTTTAGAGGGGTTTTACACACAATTTCCTCAACCATAATCTCTTAATAATTATTACTATTGTACCACCATCCCTTGTATGGTGTGCAGGCAAACAAGACAATGCTTAATATGAAGTTTCCCTACTTTTCCATCGAGATGGCCATCCACTCACACACGGACCATGCTACACTCTACATTCCTATCTGTTCTATGATAATATCTAACCCCCCCCCCCTTTTCCACAAACGTAACAATACAAACACAGATATATTATGTACCGGTAAGTACTTACAAAAGCTATTTTATTTGAAGTTGTAACCTCAACGTAAAAGCAATTGACTGATTTCCCAACTGCCCGGATCATCAGCTGGGCACTGTTTTTCATCGAGGTTTCGATCCTTTCAGCCCAGAACCTCTCCAAACGGCGGATCCACAACCCCAGTCGCAGGTCCTCATCAGTAGATTACTCAACATCAATGGACCCACAACCTGAAAGTTGTGTCCAGACAGTCAGTCCACACAGCAATGCAATATCCTGATACAAACTTATTTGATTATTATTTTTATTTAAAGTATTACTACATGTGACTAACTTTAATCATACATCACTTCCATGATAAATTAAGTGATAAACACTACCTTCTAGACATGTCCATTACACAGCACCTCGATCTAAGCATAGACTCAAACTGTCATTCAAATATTCAAACTGTCATTAACAACCGATTTTAACATGATGCACTGTGTATCCCAGCAACCACCAAGAAATTATATTCATGTTAATTTATAATGTATTTTTAAACTAATATTTATAAATTTATTCATTTTATTTACTTTTTATCTAAATACCTCCTTGATTTAACACACATCTAACTTCTTCTTCGTCTTCTTCTTCTTTCGGCTGCTCCCGTTAGGGGTCGCCACAGCGGATCATCCATATGATCCACATAGTGATTTGGCACATGTTTTACGCCGGATGCCCTTCCTGACGCAACCCTGGTCGCCTCTTACGACACACAGGGATATGGTACACCTATTTTAACCGGGGTATACACCGGCCCAGTATACTGGTACTCATTTTGCCGACCTCGGAAGGTTGACAGGCTGAGTCAACCCCCTGGTGTATTAATTCAGTGGCCCAACGGGGCTTGAACTCAGGACCTTTTGGATCCCGAGCCGCTGCCCTAACTACTGCGCCAACACCAGGCTTTTAACACATATCTAACTATATGTACATATAATATGATTGACCAATAATATTATTTATCTCACTAAAATAATTAATTTATTATTATTACATCAAATGCAATGCAATAGGAACTTGTTAATATGACAACCAACCAAACTTAAATAAAAGATGACGATAGAGTCCAAAGACATTCTCACAAGACCTGATCAAACAATCAGCCAAATATCCTCTGTTTAACATGATGGAAAAAACCTTCTCAGCACGTTCCACAAAATCATCCTTTTCTGGACAAATTCTTGTAAATCTAAGTTGCTGAGATGAAAAGGCATTGGAACCCATTTTAATTGATGCATTACTACCTGGAAAGGTGTACAAGACTACAGGGAAACTGAAATCATCAACTTTATGATTATACACTTGTACTAAAACCATTCTGTCCAACTCTAACCAAAACATCATCCAGATATGCAGTAACTGTACAATCATTACCTCTCCTGTTGGCAATCAGGTTATCTGGATAAATCTTATAAAGCTGTCTTTCAAAAAATTATAGCTAACCACACAAGTATCGTGTATGAGATAACGACATATAATATGGAATAGGCAAAGCCTAGACGCGAACGTAGAATTCTTCTTACATTCGCTTCTGACTTTACATAAAACTTGTTCACAACTGCACACTTGCCAACTATACCGTGGTACATGTCAGCGCCGCACAGCTGATCATTTTGACACAATTTCCGGTTACTTCGGCCTGGATTCGGGATCAGCGAACAAATAATGTAAATCACGATTAAAAATTTTTTTTGATGATGCGGGAGATATCTTTATTAAAATTAACTTTGGGAAAAAAATAATTGAATAAATAAATAAATAAACGATCACTTCTGGTCAAGACTAAAAGAAATTAAAAGTTCCGGAAAGAGTTTCAAAATCACTCACGGTAATGTTAAATACAAAATAAACACTTCCTGTCATGAAAAAAAAAAATCACTTTCGGAAGTATAAAATTAACTTTGGGAAAAAAAATAATTGAATAAATAAATAAACACTTCCGGTCATGATCTCCCGGCATGCATCATTCCCCATGACAAAAACCGGAAACAAAAAAACCCAGAAACAAAACAAAAACGGAAGCAAAATGGTCATAGCCAACGACGGATTCACAATTGGCAGGGTATTGTGTTGTTTTTGTTGTTTCCTATTCTCTCATGTGCACGTGTTAAGTAATATTCACAAGACAGAAATAAAACCCAATCGTGTTTATACACCGCACAGCGTTTAACAACAACCGGAAGCAAAAGGTCATATCCAATGACACGGATTCCAAATAGCCAGGGGTGTTGTGTTCTTGTTGTTTACTATTCTCTCACGTGCACGCGTTATTAAGTATGAAGCTCACTGTGTTTGCTATAACGACATGCATGAGATGACATTTTTTAGCGAATCCTATTTTTTTTTTTCTCCTTCGTCAGTTTCTGCACAAATTAAAAGTAGCAGAAGATAAAAAAAAATATCCTCTGGTAGGGGGCTGCAGTTCCCACCCATGGGAATAACCTTAACCTGTTGAAACATCATCCCACAAAAAGACACAAAAGTAGAAAATTTAATTAACAGCATCATTAAACTTCTGCTTATCAAAACAATGAAAACTTGAGTATTTCTTTTTAGAAAAGAATGCTCTATCAACCCTGACACATAAAAACTTATTAAAAGAGCTAAAAAACCTTGTCAATTACTTTGAAGAGCAGAACCCTCACAAGTACTAAATTTAAATTTCCATATAAAAATGAAAATTTCAAAAACTTCAACTGATTTGATATTCAGGTCAGGTAGGTATGGGAGCATGCGCCAGAGCAGGGCGTCGCTGCATCCACTTTCCTCCAGTACTCCAGGGGCCTCCGTCTGGCCATCCCCCAGGCAGATGCCTAACCCATCCCATTCTCCTTGAGATGCTGATCCAATCTGCTGTAACCACGACGCACGTGGTCGGCCCATTGGCCTCCTCCACTCATGAGACTCTCTCGCTGAGAGAATCTGGTGAGCAGGATCAGCGTCAGGAAAACGAGCCACATGTCCATACAGCCACAGTGACACTCACGGACCATGCAGGTAACAAATCTCATTTGAGTCTCTCTCAGCAACTGCTTGGTGGACACAAAGTCCAACCAGTGATCGCCAAGGATTCTGCGAAGAGAACTGGTGCCAAAGGAATCAAGTCTCCATCTCAGATCGCTGGTCAGAGTTCAAATCTCACATTCATAGACCAAGACCAGAAGCACCAAGGACCTGAAGACTCGGACTTTCGTCCTCCCGCACAGGTACCAGCAGTGCCACACCCCATGATCCAGTGAATCCATCAGTTCCCAGGCCTGACCAAAACATCTGTTGACCTCTGGCTCACAGCCAGCAGAGACATG
Source organism: Eptatretus burgeri (assembly GCF_056783735.1). Lineage (NCBI taxonomy): Eukaryota > Metazoa > Chordata > Myxini > Myxiniformes > Myxinidae > Eptatretus > Eptatretus burgeri. The sequence continues at coordinate 83,539,965 of NC_140965.1, forward strand.
AATATCACTGCCAAAGAAAGCGAATCTCAACGTGACCTCAACATCCTCACCACAAACAGGTTCAAGCAAGATTGCAGCTTCCAATATGTCATTGAAAGCCTGGGTCTCAGTTTTGACCCAGGAAATCCGTAATCCCAGCGGCTCCGACTCCTCATTCAGCACCTCGCGGGCCCCCAAAAGGATATCTAAAGTCTCCACAAAGATGACTGCATCATCTGCGAAATCAAAGTCAGACATCTTGACATTCCCGAACAATGCACCGCAGCTTGATCTCTCTGACATCCTCCCAAGAATCCAGTCCATACAAGTGCTGAAAAGTGTGGGGGCAGTACACACCCCTGACGAACTATAGTAGCAACTGGAAATAAGTCAGAGATGGTACCACCACATCTCACAGCACTCTCAGTACCAGAGTATAGTTCACACATCAGATTGATAAGTTTTGGTGGCACCCCACGAAGATCAAGAGTCCTCCAGAGGGCATCTCGATTCACTGAATGAAACGCTTTGCAAGCAGCCACTGCGGAAACTCTCGCCTGCGTTTGGTGAGGACCCGAAGAGCAAGGATGCAGTCAATCGTTGACCTCTTTGGTGTAAAGCCTGACTGCTCTGGATGCTGGTGCTCAGGCAGATGGTGGCAAACCCTATCAAGAATTATCCGAGAAAAGACCTTGCCCGGCACTGAGAGCAGCGTCACCCCTCGGTAGTTGTTGCAGTCCTGGTGATCACCATTACCTTTCCAGAGAGGGACAACAAGGACCCTCTTCCAGTCAGTTGGGATGATGCCTGTGTTCCAGGCAAAGCACATAACTGCATCCAATGACATGAGTACAGCATTCCCACCAGCCTTGAGAAGTTCAGCATGGATGCCACAGATCCCAGGAGCTTTACCCATTTCAACCGGTTCACCTCAGGCTGTGTTTGCACAAGCGAAGGTGGACCACAGTTGATTGGAGGGTCAGCAATAGGGATTGTAACACCCCTGACATCCAACTCGACAGCTGGTGGATCAGCCTGGGTCAACCGGTCAAAGTAACCGGCCAAGCGGGCCTTCACTGAGGACTCTTCTGTCAAGAGCCCACCACCATCTACTCGAACTGCAGTACTGTACACCGAGAGACGGCATTGGAGGAACGCAATGCATGAATTCCCCTGTAAGCAGGACGAGAATCACTTGACCACAGGTGATGCTCTATCCACTTACCAATGCCTCGTACATAGGCTTCCTTGTCCACCCTTAAGCCGCTGTCACACCTTGACGTTTTAGCCAGCATATGGCAACACATGAAAATGTATGTAAAACGCTGGCGTACACTGAACTATTGATGTTTTTTTCCAGTTTTGGGCATATTCATAACGAGTTGGACGTATGCATAACATATTAGTAAAGTACACAGAACGTTTCGATAACATATAGATAACTTATACCAACGAATGCTTAACGTGTTGTCAGCGTTCACAACCTATGCCCAACGATAGTCTAACTTATGCATAGCGCGGCAGCGTATCGCCGACAATCACGTGGTGTAGCCTATTGAAAGGCTGCGGCTCGACGATTCAAATCATAACCGCACTCGACATCGAAGTGTCAAGCCGCTGTCACACCTTGACGTTTTAGCCAGCATATGCCGACGTATGAAAAATTTGCCGAATACGCTGGCACATGTCGAATACGTTATGGGTAAGTTTTGTATACGTTAAGAGCACGCTGAAGCACGCTGGCATACGTCGTAGTACGCCGACAAATTTTTTAGCATGCTCAAAATTTTTCGACGTATGCCAGCGTATGGTGCACACGTTCCGCATACGCTGGCCATAAGTTGAAGGCACGTTATGCGACACACGTTACTTGTAAGTTACGCATAAGTTGGAACACGTCGAGGTAATGTTTCGAGTACCCGAAACTTATTTCTAACCTATGAGTAACGTGCTTTGAACCTATTAGTAACGCGCTTTGAACCTATGTGCAACGTATCTCCAACGCATATTGAGGTATGTAGATTTATTTGACGTCTTTCGGACAACCACAGAACTTACTGAACGTGTTACTAACTTACAGCTACCGTATTGGCAGCGTTTAGGGGAATTGGTATATAAAAATGGGGTTCACACAGGAGGAACCCGTCAGTGTTCCAGACTCCATGTTTTTTTTTTTTTTGTTTTGTTTTTATTCTTCGGCACGAATGTGATGTTGACACTTCGATTTCTAGTGCGGTTATGATTTAAATCGTTGAACGGCAGCCTATTAATTATATTGTATTATAACCGCACTAGAAATCGAAGTGTCAACATCACCGTCATGCCGAAGAAAAAAAACAACAAAACCATGGAGTCTGGAACACTGACGTGAAACATTACCTCAACGTGTTTCGACTTACAAGTAACTTACAAGTAACGTGTGTCAACGATCGCGTAACGTGCCTACAACTTATGGCCAGCGCATGCGGAATTTGTGAGTCATACGCTGGTATACGTCGAAAAATTTTGAGAATGTTAAAATTTGTCGAAGAGCTCGGCGTACTACGACGTATGCCAGCGCACTACGATGTATGCCAGCGTGCTGTTAACGTATACAAAACTTACGCATAACGTATTCGACGTGTGGCAGCATTTCGACTTACGAGTAACTTACAAGTAATGTGTCAATGATCGCGTAACGTGCCTACAACTTATGGCCAGCGTATGCGGAACGTGTGAGTCATACGCTGGCATACGTCAAAAAATTTTGAGCATGTTAAAATTTTAAGAAGAGCTCGGGGTACTACGACGTATGCCAGCGTATTACAACGTATGCCAGCGTACTGCGATGTATGACAGCGTGCTCTAAACGTATATAAAACTTACCCATAACGTATTTGACGTGTGCCAGCATTTTAGACAAATTTTTCATACGTCGGCAGACGCTGGCTAAATTGTCGAGGTGTGACAGCGGCTTTAGCGCACATGCAGTTTTTCGTCTCAGCTCCCTGAACAGCTCCGCTCTGCCACTCAGCCTAGCCCTGTGACTCTGGTCAATGGTATCCAGTGTCGCTTGAGAGACTAAATTCTTCTTCGCCCTCCAGTGAGTTCCAAGACATCCACCGGCAACATCAAGGACGGTGGTCTTGATGGCACTCCACAACTCTTCAGGATCCCCCAAAGTACCCAGACCCCCAAATCTCCACTCAGCCTGTTCGCAAAGTCCTCAGCTTCACCCTCATCCTTGAGCTTGCCAACATCGAGCCGAGGCTGGGATGGTAACATTCTCCTGGAATTAAGCTCCAACTTCAGAGTTGCAACAACAAGCCGGTGGTCAATAGTGAAGAACTGAGCACTCCGGTAGACCCTGCAGTTCCGGATCATCCTCCAGCGTCCATCAACGAGTCCATGGTCAATCTCCTTTGCCACACCGCCAACGTTGGGATACCAAGTCCGGCGATGAGCTTGTGGGCACTGAAACCATGAACCAGCCACCCGAAGTCCATGACTTCTTGCAAAGTCAATGAACTTGGTGCTATTTTGGTTCACAGTTCCAGACCCATGGGGACCAACACACACCTCATAACCATCCCTATCAGTTCCAGTTGATGCATTGAAATCCCCTTAGACTCAAAGATTATCTCGCCTGGGGCACTGATCAACCACAGACTCGAGGGTGGCACAGAATGCGTCCTTCACGGTGAGATGATTGGCTTCAATCGGAGCATATACAGAGGCCAGGGAAATGACACCCAAGGAGTGACGAATCCTTAGTCTCATAATACGCTCATTAACCAATGTTACCTCAATTTATCATTGGAGTCAGCATATTGGACACAGCTATAGAAACTCCTTGGGCAATGGTAACCCTCACAGCAAACAGATCAATAGAAGGTGTAACCACTCGCCATGATTTCGCCGCAATCCGGTCTCCGAACCTCAGAGAGTGCTGCAATACCAATGTCCCAACGCTTAAGCTCAGATGATAAAAGAGACAGGTGATCATCCTCTCTTCGAGATAACACATTCCAGACACCCACCCGAATGGACCGCCTCAGGTTAACCCAAGGAGACCGCCGTCTGGTGGACGACACCTCAGCACCACTCCGACACACTCTCCCGCAATCTGACCCGGGAATGTTATCCTGTGGTTTCCCTCCTATCATCAAAGATTGGGGGTCCTGAAGGCTTTGCCCCAATCCCGTCATCTGGCGAGTTGCCCTATACAGGAGGTACTCCCACAGAGTGGATTTCTTGTTTTTTTTGTGCTTTTCATATGTTTTGCGGAATGAAGGGTTTTATAGTGGCCGGAGTGCAAATCCTGCCACCTTCCTCCTAATATAAAGTAACCCAACTGCAGGTGGACGACTGCAGACACAGTTGGGCACCAGATATGGATGGCCGTTGGTTCACAAGGAGCTCCTCTGCCATTTAACAGGTTTTGTTTTTAATCATGCTGGGTGTCCATATCATGCACCCTCCTCACTAAGAAACTTATTGGATGATACGGTTTCGTCACCGACAACCCGACCATGAAACAGGTTAGTACATGTTTACGTGCAACCTGTAGCAAGTCACAGATCTAATCTGACCTGACCTGACAACAAACTTGATATTGAGGCATCTAATTCCATCTAAGAACGCAAAGGAAAAATTGATGCTCCAGAAAGTGTTAAAACCAGAATTCTTCGCAATTGCTAAACAATATTTCCTGAACTGTTCCCTAACAACATGCAAGTCTGATTTAACTACAACCGACAACTGTTTGGTGGAGCACTGCCTGGCACCCACTATAAACCTATACTTGTTCAGATTCTTATGAAGCCTTGGGATCCAGAAAAGCTGAAGTATATGAAGATTTCCCTCTTTACATTTAATGCTGCAATTATTAACTCAAACTTCCTGATGCTCAGAGATAATATCTTGGAGTGACTTGTGAAGGAACATATGTGCTACTTCCTAGATTAGTGAAAGTAACCGTATCAATGCCTAACTATCTTAATAAAACCTCAACATAAAACTTTTTACAAACCACAACAAAATGAGTAGCAGCCTTATCCACTGTAGCTATCATGGAGATCCCGAATGTCTTTACGAACACTCGGCTTTTTTCTCCACCACCGAAGGTGAAGGCGGTTATGTTTTCACCCCTTTTTGTCTGTTTGTTTGTTTGTTACTTGCAAAATCGAATTTTTTTCAAATATATCGGTTAGTCGATTTTCTTATTCTTTCTGTCTCTTTGTCGCCTACAGGTCGCAATTTTAAGCCGATCTTCACGAAACTTCACCACATGGTAGAGTTTGGCATAAAAAGCCTATTGTTTTTGAGGTCAAAAGGTCAACATAAGCCAAAAGTCAACAACTTAGGTGAGATTTCTAAAATCCTCAATTTTCATCTCATTGACTTGAAATTTGAAGAGGATTTATATATCAGGTCACTGAATTCAACTAACCAATTATTTTTGATGTCAACATTGACCAAAAGGTCAACAACTAAGGAGATATTTCTAAAATCCTCAATTTTCCTCTCATTGACTTGAAATTTGAAGAGGATATATGTTTCAGGTCACTGAATTCAACCACCAATTATCTTCGAAGTCAACATTGGCCAAAAGGGCATCGGTCAACCATTGGTCAACATTGAATTTCTAAAATTGTCAATTTTCATCCAATTGACTTGAAATTTGAAGAGGATTTGCATATTTGGTCATTCAATTCAACCACCAATTATTTTTGAGGTCAAAATTGTTTTATGGATTTTGCAAGTATCGTGCGTGCTCTGCACGATGTCTTCTTGTTATTCTGTCCGTCTGTCTGTCTGTTTGTCACCTACAGGTCACAATTCTAAACCGATTGTCAGGAAACTTTACCAAGTTGTAGAGGTCATCTCAACTGAGAAGCCTTTTGATTTTGTGGTCAAAGATCAAAGGTCATCTTGAGGTCAAATTTCAGAAATCGTCATTTTTCATCCGATTGACTTGAAATTTGATTTGAACAAGATTTGCAAATTGTGGCACTGAATTAGGAAACAAACTATTTTTGAGGTCAAAAGGTCAAAGGTCAAATCAAGGTCAAATTTCTAAAATCATCAATTTTTTATCTGAAACCGTCAATTTTCATCCAATTGACTTGAAAATTAAACAGCAATTCCAGAGTACATTAATGAATTGGGAAACCAACTATTTTTGAGGTCGAAAGATCAAAGGTCAACTCAAGGGCAAACTTCTAAAATCATCAATTTCAATCTGAAAAAGAATTCATTTTCATCTGATTGACCTGAACTTTGATTAAGATTGTGAATTTTAATCTTAATAAAATGGACAATTTCATGTATCCATGGTGACCTTTGGAGAGGGGGGGGGGAGGGTGGATTTTGCAAGTATCGTGCTCTGCACAATGTCATTAGGTCATCTCTTCGAGCATGACCTAATAATATGGGTGTCGATGTCCTTCGATCCTCCGTCCGTCCGTTCACAATGAAGTTGAAGCAGGAGATCTGGTCATTAGTGATCCTGATAGAGGTCGATGAGACGTACACGATGGTATGACTTTCAAGGTCACCGAAGGTCAAGGTCAAGGTCACGAGGCCTTTGAAGTTGCGAAAATGACAATTTTCAAATTCTATCTCCTCTGCCATTTCTCAAGCGATCTTGAATTTGATTGCAGCATATGAATCTATGGGACAATATCTAAATTTGGTCGGGCCGGATTTTCGATATTTGCTTTCGTTTTCGTGTCACGTGACTTCAAAGTTGGCAAAAAATGCGAAAATGACGATTTTCAAAATCTATCTCCTCCTACATTTCTCAAGCGATCTTGAATTTGATTGTGGCATATGAATGTATGGGACAATATCTAAATTTGGTCGGGACGGATTTTCGAACTTCGCGTCACGTGACTTCAAAGTCTGCAAAAACTGCCCTACCTTCAGGAGGCTATATATTCTCTGCTGGGCATGGTAAAAGTTAGTGAATGGTGTCATTGCATAGCAGCTGACCTTGTATTTCATGTCCATTCGAAAGAATACCGATATCTTCGAATACGTACACGTCACGTGACTGAATTTTGTGAAAACTGCTTCATGTAGTTGCAAAATGACGATTTTCAAAATCTATCTCCTATATTTCTTAAGTTATCTTGAATTTGATTGTGGCATATGAATCTCTGGGGCAATATCTAGATTTGGTCAGGCCGGATTTTCGATATTCGCTTTCGTTTTCCCGTCACGTGACTTCAAAGTTGGACAAAAATCCCTCCTGATGCGAGAACACTACACCCTAGTAACAGGAACTCATGCTTGTTTCTCGCAGAGATGACCGTCACTCCCACATGGGTGTATTTTTTTCTTGTTTGTTTGTGTACAGTGTACCTCAAAAAGTTGTGGACGGATCCAGATGAAATTTTGTGGACATGTTCTGTGTGTGACAAGTTGAACTGATTAGATTTTGCTGAAGATCGGGATCTGACTGCTGGAATTTTAAAGTGATTTTTCACCATTGAGAGATACAGCCAAAAAAGATATATAGCACGATATCTAAGCCTGGTGTTGGCTGAGTGGTTAGGGTGGTGGCTTGGGATCCTTGGGTCCTGAGTTCAAGCCCTGTCGGCCGCTGAATTAATACACCAGGGCGTTGACTCAGCCCGTCATCCTTCCGAGGTCGTCGAAATGAGTACCAGTTCCAGTGCGTGTACTGTAGAGGGGCACTGCATCAGCGACACAGTCGCGCTAAAAGAAATGATAGCTACCCCGGCAGCTAAGCTGCCATACGACCACCACCGCACGATATCTCAAAACGTTGTGGACGGATTTGGATGAAACTTGGACACGTTGGGTGTGTGACAAGGAAGAATTGATTCCATTTTGGTGAAGATCCGAATCCTGATCTGATAATTTTTTCAGTGATTCTTCACCATTGAGAGATCGGGCTAAACTAATATATATAGCATGATATCTCAAAAAGGTGTGGACAGATTCGGACGAAACTTGGTGGACAGGTTGGGTATGTGGCAAGGAATAATTGATTTGATGTTGGTGAAGATCAGGATCCAGATCAGACTACTACAATTTTTGAAGCGATTCGGCACCATTGAGAGATCGGGCAAAAAATGATGTATAGCACGACATCTCAAAAGATTATGGACGGATTTGGACAAAACGTGGTGGACAGGTTGTGTGTATGGGAAGGAAGAATTGATTCGATTTTGGTGAAGATCCGAATCCGGATCTGGATAGGAGAATTATTGAATTTTTAAAGTGATTCTTCACCATTGAGAGATAGTGCTCAAAAACGATATATAGCATGATATATCAAAAATGTATTTGGCCCGATATGTTCTCGTGGATCAGGCATTACATGGCAGCGGTATGCGCTCTACTGAGTGTCCTTCCAGTTAACCTCCGCCATCGAAGATGGATGGAGGTTACTGTTTTCATCACCCCTTTCTGTTTGTTTGTTTGTTTGTTTGTTTGTGAACAGTATTACGGAAAAACTCCGACGGATTTCGACGAAACTTGGTGGGGGGGTTAAGGTCTGGTCCAAGGATCATGCTATTAGATTTTAGACTTGGTCCAAAATCCAATATGGCTGAGGTGGCCAATTTGAAAAAAATATTTTAATTTTTATTTTTTTTGGCATTTCTACATGTTTTAAGTGATTTCCAACCCCCCCCCCCCCCCAAAAAAAAAATTTGCAAATTTTTTTTCAACAAAATTTGGATTTTTTTTTTTTTGCATTTCTACATGTTATAAGTGATTTCCAACAAAAAAAACATGCCAAAATTATAATTGCGGCTGATTTTGGAACTTCACGTGGCTATACCCACGTAAAATCAATTTCTGTCTCAAGGAATCTCGTTATGACGAATGAATTGAGTATGTAAAAGTTAAAAGTAAAAGGGAAAGTTGCAAACTACAACTCTGTGAGCACTGTTGACATCAAATTGAATGAATAGGATATCAGGTTCACTTGAGTGACCTAGCAGTATTGGCGGCGGAGGTTTTGCACTCTACCGAGTGCTCCCCCTCTAGTTTAACACTGGTTTCGACCGACCCAGTGAAAGCAAGCCCTGACTACAAAAAAAATGAACTGAAGTGGAGGTATCCAAGGAACCTGGATTTTAAAAATTTCACCAAGAGGGGGTTACTGCATGAAGAACTACATCTTTGAGTTTCTGGGGAGGGTTGGAGGTCTGAGAGAGTAGATAGAGCAAGACAGGAAGAGAGACAGGAACAAAGGAGAGACTGACTTACCTTTGATGTGGGAGCAACAGGCTTTGTGCTTTGGCCTCATCACGGGAGATTCGAATAACTTTGAGAGCTTCAGATTCTACAGAAATCAGGAAAGACAGATGTAATGCTGGGGTGCCAGCTCATAGGGCAAAGGAGCACTCCATTGACCTATGCACTAAGGTCTTCTGGTCTCAGTAGTGCTGATTTAATTGCAAATGTTGATACTTTACTGAAAATTTCCCTGTAAGGATGTGTGAATACTCTGCCTGTGATATTTGCCTTAATAATAATTCTAAAAGGACATTATTTCCAGAGGCATATTTAGGTTGTGGTTGAGAAAATTATTCAAAACCAAGGGATCATCAAGTCACACAGCTGTCCAGCAAGGCTCAGATCTGACATTTCTACTACCGAGTGGTCTTCTTCTGGGACTATGCAGCCATTATGTGGCAGGTGTTAAGTATCCTCCAAAGGGGAAAGGTGAGGAGGGAATAAGGGGGGGGGGAGGGTAGTGGGGGCATCACATGACTGCAATATGCAATTAAGAATAAGCTTCCTAACTGCAATAGCAATTCAATTTGAATCAATCCATCCCCATACACAAGGTGATTATGAAAACGACATTGGGTCTCATCATGTGCCTATATTACATTCACGTGACAAGTGGTTCGCTCCTCTCCCCTGGAGGATGGTTAATAGGTGGTGTACGACCTCTTCCCAGTCCCGGATGAAGACAGCTCAGTGGTAGAAACAGACACAAGCCTTGACTTACTGGGTTTTTTTTGGAAACTGTGTCTTTAAGTTTTTTTTTTTTTTTTTGAATGGTGGGAGATGAGGGTTGAGCATCGTTGTCTTTCTTGGTGGCATTTTGGTGTCCATCGCAAGCTTACATAGTGCCACAATATGTAGACCCTTTCAGTTGCGGTAGACTTTAATGTTTTTTTTTCTTTTTGTTATTACGACCCCCCAAAGTACCCTAATTATTGCACCGTTTTTCTTACTCAAAGGGATTAACTGATATGTCTGTGATGCTGGTTGGGTTCACAGTGGTCGTTTGTGCGATTAGAGGAGTTTAAGCACCACCCAAGGGGAGTGACCATTGGTGGGCACGAAATGGTGCTGAAAATCAATGCCCACAAGCAACATGGACTACCTCAATGGTCACCAAACAAAGACGTTTCCAATATAAACCTGCCTTGTATGTTTAACGTGTAACCGTAACCTCGATGGACAGGGTGTCCACAGCGTCTGGTCAACTCAGTAAAATAATAACCTATTTTCTTTTCTTTTTTTTGTCAACCCATTGAAAATATGTGATAGCAGCTACTCTACGATATAATAAATAACGCATATTGACTTGTTTGCTGTCAGGAATGCATTTCATCTAGGAGCCCAAAAGTGCTCTGACGAAATTTCACAGAACCTGGCATAGAATGATTCTCCGTCTTGAGAACGATGGGACACAAACAGATCCATTGGATGCTTAAGCTAAGTAACATTGCTAAAGTTACATGTAATCTTATTCTTCTTGCATATGGCAACTTGGCTCATTTTGTTGGGGCACAGCTGTGCCCCAAAACCAGTACACTGGTTCTCATTTCACCAACCTCCGAAGGATTACAGGCTGTCAACCCCACCTGGTGTAAATTCAGCAGCCAACAGGGCTCAAACTCAGGACCCTAAGACCCCAAGCCACCCACCCTAACCACAAAGTCAACACCAGGTTTACAGATATGTGTAATGTAATTATGTAATATACTGTTACGGTGCCGGGGGTCGGCCGCCAACCGACCGCTCTGAACGGAGCCACAAGTCGAGTCGGCCCGACCGATCGCCCAGAATATAGATCGCTGCCCGGATAAGTCTGAGTCGACGGGTCCTTGTACAAAAACCGAAATACGCCAATGGGCAGATCACATGGGGTAGGGTCGATTGCCAATCTTCAATGTACCTAAATACCCACGTGATCCAACTACCGGGGTATTCCACCCTCGACGGAACTCATACGGAACAAACCGCCGAGGCGAGCCTGTCCCGTGCGCGATTCCGAGCGGCTTAATCGCCAAGAACCGTCGGTCCAAATGTCCCCTTTTACGGCAAACCAACGGCTTTCTAACTCCCAACACACGAAATGCTCAGTCAATGAGAAAAATCGACGCAACGAGCTGAAAACATTTAACAATTGGGGTATTTATTAATAATAATGGGGAACTAGGGAAGCACATAAGAGCAGAACTAATCCAACTATACGAAATGCAACGCAAAAATTTACAGCACACAAAGCACTTAATTTCCTACTTATTAGACGGGCCCACGGACACATGTACATACGCACACACACCCAATAAATGGTGGCTGAGGCCTTTACTAACAAGCTCCAGCTTGGAGGACAGGTGAGCTGAAACCCAGAGCCGATCTCGAACCTCTCCACCTCGTGTGGTCTTCAAGTTGTTCGGACCCGGGCTCCAGCGAGAGCGAGCTGGATCCAATCGCCATGAGCCGCGATCCTTCCCGAGCTCCCGCGAATCCTCCCGCACTTCTCAACACGTGCTGGTGAGACGAGGCACCGATCCTTCCCGTCAATGCGCCACTTCCCCGAGGGAGGAAGAAGAAGAAGAAGAAGAAGAAGAAGAAGAAGAAGAAGAAGAAGAAGAAGAAGAAGAAGAAGAAGAAGAAGAAGAAGAAGAAGAAGAAGAAGAAGAAGAAGAAGAAGAAGAAGAAGAAGAAGAAGAAGAAGAAGAAGAAGAAGAAGAAGAAGAAGAAGAAGAAGAAGAAGAAGAAGAAGAAGAAGAAGAAGAAGAAGAAGAAGAAGAAGAAGAAGAAGAAGAAGAAGAAGAAGAAGAAGAAGAAGAAGAAGAAGAAGAAGAAGAAGAAGAAGAAGAAGAAGAAGAAGAAGAAGAAGAAGAAGAAGAAGAAGAAGAAGAAGAAGAAGAAGAAGAAGAAGAAGAAGAAGAAGAAGAAGAAGAAGAAGAAGAAGAAGAAGAAGAAGAAGAAGAAGAAGAAGAAGAAGAAGAAGAAGAAGAAGAAGAAGAAGAAGAAGAAGAAGAAGAAGAAGAAGAAGAAGAAGAAGAAGAAGAAGAAGAAGAAGAAGAAGAAGAAGAAGAAGAAGAAGAAGAAGAAGAAGAAGAAGAAGAAGAAGAAGAAGAAGAAGAAGAAGAAGAAGAAGAAGAAGAAGAAGAAGAAGAAGAAGAAGAAGAAGAAGAAGAAGAAGAAGAAGAAGAAGAAGAAGAAGAAGAAGAAGAAGAAGAAGAAGAAGAAGAAGAAGAAGAAGAAGAAGAAGAAGAAGAAGAAGAAGAAGAAGAAGAAGAAGAAGAAGAAGAAGAAGAAGAAGAAGAAGAAGAAGAAGAAGAAGAAGAAGAAGAAGAAGAAGAAGAAGAAGAAGAAGAAGAAGAAGAAGAAGAAGAAGAAGAAGAAGAAGAAGAAGAAGAAGAAGAAGAAGAAGAAGAAGAAGAAGAAGAAGAAGAAGAAGAAGAAGAAGAAGAAGAAGAAGAAGAAGAAGAAGAAGAAGAAGAAGAAGAAGAAGAAGAAGAAGAAGAAGAAGAAGAAGAAGAAGAAGAAGAAGAAGAAGAAGAAGAAGAAGAAGAAGAAGAAGAAGAAGAAGAAGAAGAAGAAGAAGAAGAAGAAGAAGAAGAAGAAGAAGAAGAAGAAGAAGAAGAAGAAGAAGAAGAAGAAGAAGAAGAAGAAGAAGAAGAAGAAGAAGAAGAAGAAGAAGAAGAAGAAGAAGAAGAAGAAGAAGAAGAAGAAGAAGAAGAAGAAGAAGAAGAAGAAGAAGAAGAAGAAGAAGAAGAAGAAGAAGAAGAAGAAGAAGAAGAAGAAGAAGAAGAAGAAGAAGAAGAAGAAGAAGAAGAAGAAGAAGAAGAAGAAGAAGAAGAAGAAGAAGAAGAAGAAGAAGAAGAAGAAGAAGAAGAAGAAGAAGAAGAAGAAGAAGAAGAAGAAGAAGAAGAAGAAGAAGAAGAAGAAGAAGAAGAAGAAGAAGAAGAAGAAGAAGAAGAAGAAGAAGAAGAAGAAGAAGAAGAAGAAGAAGAAGAAGAAGAAGAAGAAGAAGAAGAAGAAGAAGAAGAAGAAGAAGAAGAAGAAGAAGAAGAAGAAGAAGAAGAAGAAGAAGAAGAAGAAGAAGAAGAAGAAGAAGAAGAAGAAGAAGAAGAAGAAGAAGAAGAAGAAGAAGAAGAAGAAGAAGAAGAAGAAGAAGAAGAAGAAGAAGAAGAAGAAGAAGAAGAAGAAGAAGAAGAAGAAGAAGAAGAAGAAGAAGAAGAAGAAGAAGAAGAAGAAGAAGAAGAAGAAGAAGAAGAAGAAGAAGAAGAAGAAGAAGAAGAAGAAGAAGAAGAAGAAGAAGAAGAAGAAGAAGAAGAAGAAGAAGAAGAAGAAGAAGAAGAAGAAGAAGAAGAAGAAGAAGAAGAAGAAGAAGAAGAAGAAGAAGAAGAAGAAGAAGAAGAAGAAGAAGAAGAAGAAGAAGAAGAAGAAGAAGAAGAAGAAGAAGAAGAAGAAGAAGAAGAAGAAGAAGAAGAAGAAGAAGAAGAAGAAGAAGAAGAAGAAGAAGAAGAAGAAGAAGAAGAAGAAGAAGAAGAAGAAGAAGAAGAAGAAGAAGAAGAAGAAGAAGAAGAAGAAGAAGAAGAAGAAGAAGAAGAAGAAGAAGAAGAAGAAGAAGAAGAAGAAGAAGAAGAAGAAGAAGAAGAAGAAGAAGAAGAAGAAGAAGAAGAAGAAGAAGAAGAAGAAGAAGAAGAAGAAGAAGAAGAAGAAGAAGAAGAAGAAGAAGAAGAAGAAGAAGAAGAAGAAGAAGAAGAAGAAGAAGAAGAAGAAGAAGAAGAAGAAGAAGAAGAAGAAGAAGAAGAAGAAGAAGAAGAAGAAGAAGAAGAAGAAGAAGAAGAAGAAGAAGAAGAAGAAGAAGAAGAAGAAGAAGAAGAAGAAGAAGAAGAAGAAGAAGAAGAAGAAGAAGAAGAAGAAGAAGAAGAAGAAGAAGAAGAAGAAGAAGAAGAAGAAGAAGAAGAAGAAGAAGAAGAAGAAGAAGAAGAAGAAGAAGAAGAAGAAGAAGAAGAAGAAGAAGAAGAAGAAGAAGAAGAAGAAGAAGAAGAAGAAGAAGAAGAAGAAGAAGAAGAAGAAGAAGAAGAAGAAGAAGAAGAAGAAGAAGAAGAAGAAGAAGAAGAAGAAGAAGAAGAAGAAGAAGAAGAAGAAGAAGAAGAAGAAGAAGAAGAAGAAGAAGAAGAAGAAGAAGAAGAAGAAGAAGAAGAAGAAGAAGAAGAAGAAGAAGAAGAAGAAGAAGAAGAAGAAGAAGAAGAAGAAGAAGAAGAAGAAGAAGAAGAAGAAGAAGAAGAAGAAGAAGAAGAAGAAGAAGAAGAAGAAGAAGAAGAAGAAGAAGAAGAAGAAGAAGAAGAAGAAGAAGAAGAAGAAGAAGAAGAAGAAGAAGAAGAAGAAGAAGAAGAAGAAGAAGAAGAAGAAGAAGAAGAAGAAGAAGAAGAAGAAGAAGAAGAAGAAGAAGAAGAAGAAGAAGAAGAAGAAGAAGAAGAAGAAGAAGAAGAAGAAGAAGAAGAAGAAGAAGAAGAAGAAGAAGAAGAAGAAGAAGAAGAAGAAGAAGAAGAAGAAGAAGAAGAAGAAGAAGAAGAAGAAGAAGAAGAAGAAGAAGAAGAAGAAGAAGAAGAAGAAGAAGAAGAAGAAGAAGAAGAAGAAGAAGAAGAAGAAGAAGAAGAAGAAGAAGAAGAAGAAGAAGAAGAAGAAGAAGAAGAAGAAGAAGAAGAAGAAGAAGAAGAAGAAGAAGAAGAAGAAGAAGAAGAAGAAGAAGAAGAAGAAGAAGAAGAAGAAGAAGAAGAAGAAGAAGAAGAAGAAGCTCGAGCCGAGCGACGAGCTCAACTCTTCCAAACAAAGCAGCTCTCCAAAAAGCCGACCGAACCAAGCAGAACCCGAAGCTCTGCTGAACAACTCCTCTGCAGAAGCAAAAAGCTTCCGAAGGCCTCCATCCGAACCCAAGCCAAGCAGGACCCGACGGCCTGCTGAACAACGCAGCCCCCCCCCACTCCGAACAAATAAAGGATCTCCTCTTATCCTTCTACGCCCCTCCCCCGCGCCCGGCGAGACTCATGCTCTCGTGATCCATCCCCCACTCAATCACGGGTGGGAGGGAGTTGTTGACGTCATGAATCACAGGACGGAAGGGCTCTTCTTCCTCTTCGCAGAAGAGGGAGAGGGACGTCTCCATTGTTCGCTTCCTAACTATTAAATCGATCCGCAGCGCATCTAATCGATTTCTGAACATTTAAACAATGAAAGGTGAGCTATCTCGGGAACAAGCACTTATCGACATAGCTGACTAAAGGAACCTGTATGTTGTGTGCAATCGAATTCCAAATTCGTAACAATACGTATTGACAAAAAAAAAGCGTAACTACGAAAGATAAATCCTAAGTTACACAGGGGTTGCAGGACTTTGTGGACACCCTGCACATGTTAAAGTGAAGTTTTAGTTAATACAAGCAAATACAACCCGTCACATCGCTGACGAGAATATTGGAGGGGGGGGTACTAACGAGGGAAAAGGAGAGAATGGAGAGAGGAGGGAGGGTGAAGGGTGGGGAGAGGAGGGAGAGAGATCGAGGTGGGGTGGGGCAGCGAGGAAGGAGGGGGGAGCAAGGTGGGGGGGTGAGGAAGAAGATGGGAGTGAGGAAGGAGGGGGAGTGAGGAGAAGAGGGCAAGGGCAGGCAGCATGAAGGCGGGCAAGGGAAAGCAGTGTGAGGGGAGGGCAAGGGAAGACAGTGTGAGGGGAGTGCCCATCCGGACATAACCACCGTCTGGACACTTCCGAAGATAACCACTTCTGGACATGTCCGGAAATAACCATCTGGACACGTCCGGAAATAACTACCATCTGGACACGTCCGAAGACAACCACTGTCCGGACATAACCACCGTCTGGACACGTCCGAAGATTACCACCGTCTAGACATGTCCAGAAATAACTGTCTGGACACGTCCGGAGACAACCATTGTCCGGACATAACCACCGTCCAGATACGTCAAGGGAAGGCAGTGTGAGTGGAGGGCAAGTTTAGGCAGTGTGGGTGAAGGGTCTGTCCGAACATAAGCACTGTCCGGACACAGAGTCCAGACACTTCTGGAGATAACCACCGTTTGGACGATGGGTATACTAAGGGGGAGGGGGAGAAAAAGAGGCGGGAGAAAGAGGGGTGAAGGAGCGAGGAGGTAGGGAAACTGACGAGGATATTCAAGTTTTGTATTTTTAATTAATTTTCTGAAATTTGTCGAATTTTTTTTTCACTTGGAAGTTGTGGGTTATGACATGTAAACAAAGGTGCAAAAAGTCCGATTTAATCATAGACTCCTTCAGAGAAGGACTGGAACGTCACGATCTCGGGGTTTGTAACTTGAGTCTGAAGGATTAACTTGAGTCTGGGGCTAAAATGACTTCTAGAAGGGCTAGATACACGATCTCGGGATCCATATAGGGGTTTTTGAAGACAGCGAGTTCAATAGTGTCATTTTCAACACCACCTGAGGTCATCTTCAAGGTCAAAAGATCATATTTCAAGGTCAAATTACTAAATTTTGGTATTTTTTTGCCCGTTTTTGTGTCTTTGCCCGTGTTTGCACGACCTTTTGTCAGGTCAGGTTCGATCTGTGACCTGCTACAGGTACCATGTAAACCTGTACTAACCTGTTCCATGGTCGGGTTGTCGGCGACTAAACCGTCTCCCCCACCAGGTTTTCTGGTGAGGAGGGTGTTTGGATATGGACACCTAGCAGGATTAAAAACAAAACCTGTCAAAGGGCGGAGGAGCTCCTTGTGAGCCAACGGCCATCCATATCTAGTGCCCAACTGTGTCTGCGGACGTCCTCCTGCAGTTGGGTTACTTCTTATTAGGAGGTTGGTGGCAGGATTTGCACTCCAGCCACCGTAAAACGCTTCATTCCGCAAAACGCAAAAAAAAAAAAAATCTGAAAACCCACTCCGTGGGAGTACCTCCTGTGCAGCTTCCCTTCGCAGGGCAGCTCACCGGATGATGGGATTGGGGCAAAGCCTTCGGGACCCCCAATCTTTGATAGGAGGGAAACCACGGGGTAACATCCCTGGGTCAGATTGCGGGAGAGTGTGTCGGAGTGGTGCTGAGGTGTCGTCCACCAGACGGCGGTCTCCTTGGGTTAACCTGAGGCGGTCCCTTCGGGTGGGTGCCTGGAATGTCCTATCCCTAAGAGAGGATGATCACCTGTCTCTGTTATCATCTGAGCTCAAGCGTTTGGACATCGGGATTGCAGCTCTCTCTGAGGTTCGGAGACCGGATTGCGGCGAGATAATGGTGGGTGGTTACACCTACTATTGGTCTGGTCGCTCTGATGGTTACCATACCCAAGGAGTTGCTGTAGCTGTGTCCAATAAGCTGACCCCAATGATAATTGAGGTAACACCGGTCAACGAGCGTATTATGAGATTAAGGATTCGTCACTCCTTAGGTGTCATTTCCCTGGTCTCTATTTATGCTCCGACTGAGGCGAGTGATCTTACCGTGAAGGACACATTCTACGCCACACTCGAGTCTGTGGTTGATCAGTGCCCCAGACGAGATACACTTCTAGTCTTGGGGGATTTCAATGCATCGACTGGAACTGATAGGGATGGTTATGAGGTGTGTGTTGGTCCCCATGGGTCAGGAACTATGAACCAGAATAGCACTAAGTTCCTTGACTTTGCAAGAAGTCATGGACTTAGGGTGGCTGGTTCATGGTTTCAGCGCCCGCAAGCTCATCGCTGGACTTGGTATTCCAACGCTGGCGGTGTGGCAAAGGAGATTGACCATGTCCTCATTGACGGTCGTTGGAGGATGATCCAGAACTGCAGGGTCTACCGGAGTGCTCAGTTCCTCAATACTGACCACAGGCTTGTTGTAGCAACTCTAAAGCTGCACCTTAAATCCTGGAGAATGGTACCATCCCAGCCTAGGCTGGATGTTGCCAAGCTCAGGGATGAGAGAGTAGCTGAGGAGTTTGCGAACAGGCTGAGTGGACACTTGGGGGTCTGGGTGCTTTGGGGGTTCCTGAAGAGTTGTGGAGCACCTTCAAGACCACCGTCCTTGATGTTGCCGGTGGATGCCTTGGAGTTCACCGCAGGGCAAAGAAGAATTTTGTCTCTCAAGGGACACTGGATACCATTGACCAGAGTCGCAGGGCCAGGCTGAATGGCAGAGCTGAGCTGTTCAGGGAGCTGAGGCGTAAAACTGTACGTGCACTGAGGGTGGACAAGGAGGCCTATGTGCGAGGAATCTGTGAGGGGTAGAGCATCACCTGTGGACAGGTGATTCTCGTCCCGCTTACAGGGGAATTCGCGCATTACGTTCATCCAAGCCCATCCCTCGGAGCACTGCAGTTCGAGCAGAGAGTGGTAGGCTCTTGACAGAGGAGTCTGAAGTGAAGGCCCGCTGGGCCGGTTACTTTGAGCGGTTGTACCAGGCTGATCCCCCAGCTGTCGAGTTGGACGTCAAGGGTGTTACAATCCCTGTTGCTGACCCTCGAATCAACTGTGGTCCACCATCGCTTGTGGAAACACGGGCTGCGGTGAACCAGTTGAAACGGGGCAAAGCTCCAGGGATCTGTGGCATCCATGCCGAACTTCTCAAGGCTGGTGGAAATGCTGCACTCGCGTCGTTGCATGCAGTTTTGTGCTCTGCCTGGAACACAGGCATCATCCCAACTGACTGGAAGAGGGGCCTTGTTGTCCCTCTCTGGAAAGGGAAGGGTGATCGCCAAGACTGCAACAACTACCGAGGGGTGACGCTGCTCTCAGTGCCGGGCAAGGTCTTTGCTCGGATAATTCTTGATAGGGTTCGCCACCATCTGCTTGAGCACCAGCGTCCAGAGCAGTCAGGCTTTACACCAAAGAGGTCAACGATTGACCGTATCCTTGCACTTCGTGTCCTCACCGAACGCAGACGAGAGTTTCGGCAGGGGCTGCTTGCAGCCTATGTTGATCTCTGTAAAGCGTTCGATTCAGTGAATCGGGATGTCCTCTGGAGGATTCTTGGTCTTCGTGGGGTGCCACCAAAACTGATCGATCTGATGTCTGAACTCTACTCTGGTACTGAGAGTGCTGTGAAGTGTGGTGGTACCATCTCTGACTTATTTCCAGTTGTTACTGGAGTTCGTCAGGGGTGTGTACTTGCCCCCACACTTTTCAGCACTTGTATGGACTGGATTTTTGGGAGGATGTCGGAGAGATCAAGTTGCGGTGCATCGTTTGGCAATGTCAAGATCTCGGACCTTGATTTTGCAGATGATGCAGTCATCTTTGCGGAGACTTTAGACATCCTCTTGGGGGCCCTCGAGGTGCTGAATGAGGAGTCGGAGCCGTTGGGATTACGGATTTCTTGGGTCAAAACAAAGATCCAGGCTTTCGGTGACATCTTGGATGCTGCTGTCCTGTCTGTGTCTGTTTGTGGTGAGGATGTTGAGGTCGTGGATAGATTCACTTACCTTGGCAGTGATATTCATGTCTCCGCAGGTTGTGAGCCGGAGGTCAATAGACGTCTGGGTCGGGCCTGGGGAGTCATGGATTCACTGGATCATGGGGTGTGGCGCTGCCGGTACCTGTGCGGGAGGACGAAAGTCCGAGTCTTCAGGTCCTTGGTACTTCCAGTCTTGCTCTATGGGTGCGAGACTTGGACTTTGACCAAGGATCTGAGACGGAGACTTAATTCCTTTGGTACCAGGTCTCTTCGGAGAATCCTTGGCTATCGCTGGTCGGATTTTGTGTCCAACGAGCGGTTGCTGAGAGAGACTCGGATGAGATTTGTTACCTGCATAGTCCGTGAGCGTCAGCTGCGGCTGTATGGACATGTGGCTCGTTTTCCTGACGCTGATCCTGCTCACCAGATTCTCTCAGCGAGGGAGTCTCATGAGTGGAGGAGGCCAGTGGGCCGACCACGTGCCTCATGGTTGCAGCAGGTTGACCATCATCTCAAGGAGATGGGGATGGGCCTGGCATCTGCCTGGGGGATGGCCAGACGGAGGCCCCTGGAGTACCGGCGGAAAGTGGACGCAGCGACGCGCTGTTCTGGCACATGCTCCCATACCTGACCTGACCTTTTGTGTCTAACTCAGAGAGGAAAACTTTTGTAAAGTCTATGACAAAACATGACATTGTGCACCTACTGCACCGACTTGCTGATTTCTATCATCGTTAACTATAATGTATATTTTGTTTGTTTCTCTTTCAGAAACTGTTCAGCTGGTGATCTCACAGGATCTTTGTGTTGTTTCCTGCTTTGGTGACAAGATGCCACGTCGTTGCAGCTGCTTTGGTTGTAGAGTAAACTATGATGGGACGCCTTATGTAAAGGTCATATCCTTCCCAAAAGATCCTGAGGAGAGGGAGAGATGGATATTGGCAATGCCAAATGAGAAAGAAAGCTTGAGGTGCTTAAAGGAGATATAAATTTGTGAGACACATTTCAATTGTGATTGGGTGTCAGTTAGGGGTGGCAAACGACCCAAAGAACCCCCATCAATAGTTCCTGGAGTACTGAAATCAGCTTTGAAGCAGGTGACCTCAGCCCCACGCCCAACATCATCTTCTACGTCAGAATCAAGAGCTAAGAAGATGCAGGCAGCTGATGAGGCTGCAGACAATATCCAACATTTCGACCACTTCTGTGCTAAAATCAGCTCCTATTTTCCTGGCTTTAACGTCATAAAAGACCAGGAAAACCTTTACCTATCAAGAACTGATGCTACTGGACAAACTGTCAAGCAGTTCTTTCATTTCCAACAAGTTCACTCACCTTTTGGATTTCTTTTCTTGAATAGAGTTGAGAAAGATGGCATTGAGGTGGCCACACGACTTTTTCCTTTGCAGAAGAACAGCCTGCTCTCAAAATGGTCCCAGATTAGATCCATAACTGACCAGGTAAACATCTATTAATGTACAAGCAAGGGAATTCTTCAGCTTGTAATAAGCCAGCCCTGTTGGATGACTGAGGCACACGAGCCTCCTCATTTCACCTTCCTTCTGTCGCAGCTGCATCTTATGTTCAAACCTCTTGATAGTCGCCGATTTGATACTGATACTATGATTTTCGCAATGCAGCTTCACAACATATCACCCGGTGCATACAAAATGATTCGTCGATCCGGCTTAATCATTCTACCATCAACAAAAAAGGCAAAACAGATGCTTGCTAGTAGTCAGCAGGACTCCAACCTCAAAACCTTGTTTGACCAGCTTAGACCACAGCAGCGTTTGGTCAATTTAATGTTTGACGAGGTAAAGCTGGTCGAGACATTGCGATTTTCTGGAGGGCATGTTGTAGGATATGTTCAAAATGCAGCAGCGGGTGGTGAACACGAAATGCTTGCTTCACATGCTATGGTTGTTGAAGTTGCCTGCCATTTCGGTGGTCCACGCTATATTCTACGCATTTTGCCCTGCAAAAAAAACTAACTGCCGATCAGCTGAAGGAACTCCTTTTCAAAGCTGCATCATCTGTAGTTGGTGCTGGCGGTACTGTGATTTCTTTGATATGTGACAATTGCAATACCAACCGCAGTGTTTATTCAAAACTTGGAGGACCAGGAAGTTGCCAAGTGCTGTCAATTCAAGAGCAATCTACGTTCTTAGTGTACGACTATGTGCACATCTTCAAAAATGTTCGCAACAACTGGATTACTGTTTATGGCAAGACACTTTCATTTGTCGTAGATGGTAATGAGTACAAAGCTTACTGGAGTGATATTCAGAAGGTTTATGAGATCGACCGGGCTACTCCTATTCGCTTAACCAAGCTGACGAACACCGCTGTTTTCCCCAAGCCCCTTCAACGCCAGAGCATACCATTGGTATGCCAAGTGTTCAATGACAAGACTGTCGCTGCTTTAAAGACCTTCAAGGATTCACTGGGCATCAGCGAAGGCACAATCATCCTCACCCAGATAATGAGCGAGTGGTTCAAGATGATGAACGTGAAAGACCATTTCTTAGCTATCCATCTGCGTGACGAATCCAGACAGCCTTGGACAGCAGACTGTAGAAGTTTCACTAGGCTGGAGCAGGCCTGCCAAATTATATCTACCTGCGCATGGCAAGGAGGTGGTGGTCGTAAGCTGAAGCTAACTCAACAAACTGCTGAAGCCTTCAATGTGTCCACACGTAATAATGTGGATGCTGCCAAATTGCTTCTGGCAGAGAAAGACTTTGACTACATTCTTCCTGCTATATTTGCAGATGAAGCCTTGGAAAAGTTTTTCGGCCAAGCCAGGCAAAGAAGTAGTGGAAACTTCTACATTGACGTAGTTGACATTATGGCTGCAGCTAAAATTGTAAATTTTCAAACACTCATTAAACATGACATTATGCCCGAATCTAGTTCTCGTGTGATTGATTGCGACAAGAACTGGACAACTTCCATAAATCCAGATGAGCGAAGTGAACTCATTGACGAGATTACTCCTCAAGACACTCAGGATCTCTTGGGGTCTGACGATGCCCTTAAGCATAAAGTAGTTTATTTGGCTGGACACCTTGTTCATAAATATGGCGATAGCACTAGTATGGAGGAGATCATTAATGATGAAGATGGAAACAAGGTGTCATCTGAGTTTCTAGATAATTTGAAGAGAGGTGGATTGAGTGTGCCAACTATGTCAACAGTCTTTTTTGGACATAATGCCAATAATTTGTATGACAAGACTAAAATGCGTTGCCGATTTCATTATGCTGAGCTGTTTTCCTCTGTAGATGCACCTTTAGCTGGTAGTAATGCTGCATGTACTACTTTAGCTAATATTCTATTGAAAGCTCATGTCCTCAATGTAAGTGACAAAGAAAAAGGTTTGGGATGCCTCAGGAGGCAAGAAAAGCTCTCCAACTAGTGATAGACATAGACATAGTTGCAATAGGCATCGTGTTGTGACATGCATATAATGTTTATGTAATACGATATATGACAATAAATATCAAAGTTTGACAGCTCTACACACTTGCATTTTATTACAATCAGCCATCTCTCACCGTTTATGAGTTAGACACAAAAACGGGCAAAAAATACCAAAATTTAGTAATTTGACCTTGAAATATGACCTTTTGACCTTGAAGATGACCTCAGGTGGTGTTGAAAATGACACTATTGAACTCGCCGTCCTCAAAAACTCCTATATGGATCCCAAGATCGTGTCTCTAGCCCTTCTCGAAGTCATTTTAGCCCCGGACTCAAGTTAATCCTTCAGACTCAAGTTACAAACCCCGAGCACGGGAGGTTCCAGTCCTTCTCTATAGGAGTCCATGGATTTAATGCAATTTCATTCCACGTGATAAGAAAACAAAAGGTGAAAATTTTGAAAGGGGGTGTTGACTTTCTAGAGGCACTGTATGTACCACTTGTGAATATCTGCAGCTGTGGAGAAACCTGGGTATGGTTTGAAACAGCAAATGCTTATCTTGTGTAGCTTTTTGGTTGCTTTATGCAGCTTTCTTTGGTTGAGAGAGCATGGAAGTTAATTTATACAGTGGGGAGAACAAGAATTTGATACACTGCCGATTTTGCAGGTTTTCCCACTTACAAAGCACGTAGAGGTCTGTAATTTTTATCATAGGTACACTTAAACTGTGAAAGACGGAATCTAAAACAAAAATCCTGAAAATCACATTGTATGATTTTTAAATAATTCATTTGCATTTTATTGCATGAATTAAGTATTTGATACATCAGAAAAACAGAACTTAATATTTGGTACAGAAACCTTGGTTTGCAATTACAGAGATCAGACGTTTCCTGCAGTTCTTAACCAGGTTTGCACAGACTGCAGCAGGGATTTTGGCCCACTCCTCCATACAGATCTTCTCCAGATACTTCAGGTTTCGGGGCTGTCACTGGGCAACACAGACTTTCAGCTCCCTCCAAAGATTTTCTATTGGGTTCAGGTCTGGACACTGGCTAGGCCACTCCAGGACCTTGAGATGCTTCTCACGGAGCCACTCCTTAGTTGCCCTGGATGTGTGTTTCGGGTCGTTGTCATACTGGAAGACTCAGCCATGCCCCATCTTCAATGCTCTTGTTGAGGGAAGGAGGTTGTTGGCCAAGATCTCGCGATACATGGCCCCATCCATCTTCCCCTCAATACGGTGCAGTCGTCCTGTCCCCTTTGCAGAAAAGCATCCCCAAAGGATGGTGTTCTTGGGGTTGTACTCATCCTTCTTCTTCCTCCAAACACGGCGAGTGGAGTTTAAACCAAAAAGCTCTATTTTGGTCTCATCAGACCACATGACCTTCTCCCATTCCTCCTCTGGATCATCCAGATGGTCATTGGCAAACTTCAGACAGGCCTGGACATGTGCTTGGCTTGAGCAGAGGGACCTTGCGTGCGCTGCAGGATTTTAATCCATGACGGCGTAGTGTGTTACTTATGGTTTTCTTTGATACTGTGGTCCCAGCTCTCTTCAGGTCATTGACCAGGTCCTGCCGTGTAGTTCTGGGCTGATCCCTCACCTTTCTCATGATCATTGAGGCTCCACGAGGTGAGATCTTGCATGGAGCCCCAGACCGAGGGAGATTGACTGTTATCTTGAACTTGTTCCATTTTCTAATAATTGTGCCAACCGTTGTTGCCTTCTCACCAAGCTGCTTGCTTATTGTCCTGTAGCCCATCCCAGCCTTGTGCAAGTCTACAATTTTGTCCCTGATGTCCTTAGACAACTCTCTGGTCTTGCCCATTGTGGAGAGGTTGGAGTCTGATTGATTGAGTGTGGACAGCTGTCTTTTATGCAGATAACGAGTTCAAACAGGTGCAGTTAATACCGGTAATGAGTGGAGAATGGGAGGGATTCTTAAAGACAAAACTAACAGGTCTGTGAGAGCTGGAATTCTTACTGGCAGGTAGGTGATGAAATAAGATGCAAATTAATTACCTAAAAATCATACAATGTGATTTTCAGGATTTTTGTGTTAGATTCTGTCTTTCACAGTTGAAGTGTACCTATGATAAAAATTTCAGACCTCTGCATGCTTTGTAAGTGGGAAAACCTGCAAAATCGGCAGTGTATCAAATTCTTATTCTCCCCACTGTATATAAATGAATGAATGAATGAATGGTTTCATTATACAAACATCACAGCCATAAAGCTGAATTGTGAATGATTTAAAAGATGAAGACAACTTTCATCATCATACCATAAGCAACATGTGAACATAATAATAAAAATGTAATAATATAATCATGACAAAGCAACATATGCATCAAACTAAAATGGTATTCATGTCATCATTTTGCTGTCTGATAATATTATAAATAGGGCATTGCAATTTTTTGGAAATGTTCAGTTCCACATTTCATTTCACAGAATCTTTCACTATGATGAAGTTGTCTGTGTAATGATAGTCTTTCAGGTAACCAGTCTGGAAATCTGATATGCAAAAAAGATGCAAAGTTTTCACAAAGTTTAACACACTGTATCTGTTGAGTGTGGAGAGTTCAGCTGGCAGGTACTTTGGGCATGATGGTAGAATTCATAGCTAGTCCCCAAGATAATCCTCAATACTCTATAATCCACAAAATCCACAATGAGCCTGGTGTTGGCGCAGTGGTAAGGGCAGCGGCTTGGGATCCAAAAGGTCCTGAGTTCAAGCCCCGTTGGGCCACTGAATTAATACACCAGGGGGTTGACTCAGCCTGTCATCCTTCCGAGGTCGGCGAAATGAGTACCAGTATACTGGGCTGGTGTATACCCCAGTTAAAATAGGTTTACCATATCCCTGTGTCGTAAGAGGTGACCAGGGTTGCGTCAGGAAGGGCATCCGGCGTAAAACATGTGCCTAATCACTATGCGGATCATACGGATGATCCGCTGTGGCGACCCCTAACGGGAGCAGCCGAAAGAAGAAGAAGAAGACTCTATAATCCACAATAAGATAATCAATAAGTAGCAACACTTCAATCATAGCTTCAGTGGCCTGCAAAAGTATTCTTGGAATTTTTTTTGTCAAGTGTGCTGATCACCTCCATTTGTTTGGTTGTTACTTGGCCAATAATTTTTATTTTTGAAAAGTATGTTGTTCGCCTCCATTTGTTACTTGGCCATTTTTTTTCTTGACATTTATTACTTGCAAAATCGAAGATTTTTCAAGTATATTGGTCAGTCAATTTTGTTACTTGGCTTGTTTGTTTGTTTGTTTGCTACTTGGGAAAAAAAAATAAACAGTAATTGCACAGTGCATTATTGAGTTGGGAAGCAAACTATTTTTGAGATCAAAAGGTCAAAGGTCAACTCAAGGTCAAACTTCTAAAATCATCAATTTTCAACTGAAAATCATCAATTTACATCCTATTAACTTAAATGTTAAACAAGATTTGCATCGTCTATTGCTGAATCGGGAAAGCAACTAATTTTGAGGTCAAAAGGTCAAAGGCCAACTCGAGGTCAAACTTCTAAAATCATCAAATTTAATCTGTAAAATCATCAATTTTCATCTGATTGACTTGATGATTAAACAGCAATTGCATAGTATGAGCTAAGCTATGATTACGATTGTCAATTTTAATCTTAATGGAATGTACAATTTGATGTATCCATGGCAACCTTTGGAGGGATGGAAGGTGGATTTTGCAAGTGTCGATGCTTCACACGACGTCTTTTTCTTGTTTGTTTGTCAATCACCTGCAGATCACAATTTTAAACCTATCTTCACATAACTTCACCAAATGGTAGAATTTGTTATAGGCAAGAAGCCTATTGTTTTTGAGATCAAAAGGTCAATAGGCCAAAGGTCAACAAATTTGTCAAATTTCTAAAATCCTCAATTTTCATCCGATTGACAAGAAATTTGAACAGGATTTTCATTTCAGCTTATTGAATTCAACTACCAATTGTTTTTGAGGTCAACATTGGCCAAAAGGTCAACATAGGCCGAATTTCTCATATTGTCCATTTTCATCCGATCGACTTGGGATTTGAAGGAGTAGCATATTTGGTCATTGAATTCAACTACCAATTCGTTTTGAGGTCAAATTTGTTTTTGGATTTCACAAGTATTGTGCCATGCATATTTTCCTTGTTTGTTTGTTTGTTTGTGAACAAAATATCTCAAAAAGCTGTGGACAGATTTGCATGAAATGTGGTGGCGAGCTTGGATATGTGACATCGCCAAAATGATTACATTTTGGTGAAGATCCGAATCCGGATCTGGATTGGAGAATTTTTTTAAAGTGATTTCTCACCATTGAGAGATAGGGCCAAAAACTACACATAGCAGGATATCTCAAAATGTTGTGGACGGATTCGGATGAAACTTGGTTAGGTGCCAAGAACAAGCCAATTAAATTATAGTTCAGGTCCAAATTCAGATCTGGCCTCTCAGTAGGATACAAAAAGTAAACAAATCAGACTGGCAGAGGTATGTGATTTACCGAGTGCCCTTCCAGTTTATTTGCTGTGACGCTGCCATTGTTAAATCATTCACATATTTCCATTACCTGATGCCACATGATTGAAGGTAATCATTGATGATAGCCAAAAAAAATGAGCGGCTCAAGATGTTTTCATCGTGGGACACCACCTGTTACTGTTGAAGATATAGAAAGTTGTCCCCTATATAGAAGATATAGAAAGGATCAAGAAAGGTCTTGCTGCTATAGTGTGTAACTTATTAATAGCTACTGTATGATCCACCGAGTCAAAGGCTTTGGCATAATCGGTCAAAAGAATGGTATAAATTGAACCAGGTTTGTCTTTACGAGCATACAGGAAATCTAACAATTGTACAAGATAATGGATTGAAGACATACCTGCACATTGCACACTTCCCAAATTGTTGAATGCCAATGCAAGGACCAATGTCGGTCATAAGCCAATGCTACACCAATAACTCTGCACCCTTCGCAAAATGATCAGTTTACGCGATTGGTATAAATTTGTCAAGCGTTGGTGTCATTTCCTTCAGTGAAGGCACGACTGTTGATTGCTTCCATTGACTGGGGTTCAAATGAAGCATTCATGATATCACACAGAGGAATGCTCAGTTCTAAAGCAAACTCACATATTAGTCTAGAAGAGGCAGAATCTGGGCCGCAACTATTACCCACTTTAGTCTTTGACAACTCTTTATTAACAGTCATATGCAGGACTTTAGGTATAGTACGAGGTGAAAAGAGACAGAAGGCTGGAATATTGTCCTTATCTAGTGGCAATGTACTGCTCTCAATTGAAACAAAATAAGAGTTAACAATATTTGAGATAGCAACAGGGTCATTGCTGTTGATGCCCAGCATATTCATTGTCAACTCATGTTGTGCGTTGGAAGTCATGAGCTTAATGTAACGGTACCATGAGTTTGGGTTATCACACTTCAAACGTTGGACGCAGTGACTATAAAACTCTTGCTTAGCGTGCTGGATATTTTGTAGAACCTTGTCCGAAGGGATTACCAGCTGGAAGGTAATCTATGAAATGCTGCTAGTTATTAGCATATAAGCTCTTTTACTTCAGTTACTATCTAAGGTTTATCCGTCACGTGGAGTCGGAGTGTCTTGGGTGGGAAATAAGTATTAATTGCAGAGAGAAACACGATGTAAAACTGCAAATTTGTCTTCGATGTCACAATTGGTGATAACATCTGTCCAATATTGATGTGTCATCCACCCACCAAAGGCACAGATATCTGATTCGTGCATTCGGTGTAAAACTTTGCGCTTTATTTCATTTTTACAAGTTGGAGATGTTTTGAATGCCAGAGAACCCTGTTATGATCACTTTGCCCAATTGGTGAAATGACCTGAATTGGAAAGTACAAGGTTTTCATATTTGTCACAATTTCGTCCAATACCAGGTTATTTCTTGTAGACTGATCAAAAACTTGGTTAAGGTTGTAGCCAGCAAGGATTGGAGTCATATTGAGGTGACTCATCTCCCATAATGATGATAAGAGCACCTGGATGGCCCAAGAGAATGTCATCAACGGCATACACGAGGAATTGTCCAAACAAATGAGCATCGACGTCGTCTGGTGGTGAGTAGATGGAAGCAACAAAAATTGAACATTTCGCCCTGGGTTATCTGTTCGGACACCATTGAGGCCATACGATCTCATGCTCTTCAGGCAGTGGGAAGTTAACAGGAGAAGCATCCATGCCAAATTTAGCAGAGAGGGCAACACTACCTCCATGATTGTTGTTTCTGCTCTTCGTTTGTAAGAATAGTGCGGTTTGATGTGACCATTTTCCACGAATTCCTCCTGGAACCAAGTCTCAATGAGGCTTCTACAGTACGTCTGAATCGTAGTCATGAACAACACAACAAAATTCATCAAATTTGTTGGTCAATGACCTAGCATTCATTCATCATGTACACCGACGGGAGCATGACTGGAGTTCGATGAGATATCACCTTTACATTATGATAACACCTGTGTCTGCATGTGGTCACTGTCTTATATGTAACGATTGATGTTGAAACTATCCCTTGTATTGGGTGTGAGTCGAGTGCTTTCCCAGCCCGTTTTAGCCATTGTTTTCGTTTCCCGTTTTTCCAGAAACGTGATATAGTACGATATGGCTGCCTCTTATGAACAAAGCATGGATTACGTAGCAAGTGTAAAGAATCAAGCTGGAAATATATTTCTCTATCTAATTGGCATTCATTATTATCTAGACGTAAGAGGTGAAGATACACCGTTGAGTACGAATAGGTGTCAATCCGAAAATCATGATGTCAGCTAAATTGAAATTATAGATGATTTACAATGGAGTTATTGAAGAACAGAACTAACTATAATAACAAAAGGGGTTAAGGTACGTCACAATCGAGATGGAGTCATGCGAGAGAGCATGTGAGAGTAGCCACCAGGTGCTGCACAGCGCTTCTCTTCGCCAAGATCCCTGAGATGTCAAACCATAAACTGT
Organism: Eptatretus burgeri; assembly: GCF_056783735.1. NCBI lineage: Eukaryota > Metazoa > Chordata > Myxini > Myxiniformes > Myxinidae > Eptatretus > Eptatretus burgeri. The sequence continues at coordinate 83,570,028 of NC_140965.1, forward strand.
ATATTCAATGAAAGGAGCACACCAACGTCACATATGACGTGACACTGAGGTCGTGCACATCAATTATTCCAACACATCACCTACAAGCTAGAATGGCATCCGTGTGGCACTCAGTTCTTTGAAGACTGAGGTTTATGCCATTATGATCACAAGTAAATGAAAGCAGAGCCGCCAATCTAGATTGCGCCATTAGTATGGGCTCGTCAGGACCACATACTCCCAAGCCGTTGATTCGTCACCATACCGAGCTGGTCCGCTTGACTCACTTGACCTGTAATGACTGGGATGGTGGAACGGCACAAGTTACGACAATGGCAACGCTGGAATGTCGAATTTTTGGCTGAAACACTGGTGAGGTGAAGTGGTTTGAGAATGGGATTTGGAAATGAAGCATGAGAATGGTGATTCAGTACGGGTGTCGGAAAATGAGGGTTTGAGGATGAGGTTTGAACATGGAGTTGGAGAATGAAGGTTTGGGAATGAGGAAGACAACAACGGGGAATGTTCTAACTACAATCACAATGCATATCCCTGTCTCCTGATACGATGGGATAGGTAACTGAACTAAACAGAATCACTGTGGAAATATCTAAACCCCAGGGTCCTTTTATGTGGTCTTCCCAAATCCATGGGTATATATATATATATATATATATATATATATATATATATATATATATATATATATATATATATATATATATATATATATATATATATATATGTATATATATATATATAATCTTTGGATAGATTCCTGGAATCCCTGGGTGGTGGTGGGTAGAGTGAGATGTGGTTAAGGTTCAACTGTATGCAACAGGAGGTCCTCCAGACAGGGAGTGTAGCATGAGTTAAAGCACTTTAATTGAAATGATGGTAATTGTAACAATCCTCTGCTAGTTTCACGATACTGTTCGCATTGCTTGTCGACATTTACACTGGTTTCTCAGCCCTATGCAGGCCCGAATGGGTGCACCACATCCTGTGATCCCAAATGCAGAAGGGCTAAAGTCACATGAAGACCACAAGAAAAGCTTCCCAAGTGGGTTCTTTCCCACAGACATTGCGATAGACGATCGGAAAGTTTTCAATGACCACGGTGGGTCCCGGGGTCATTATGGGGGCACAGAATAATGTGTCCGCACTCGAGGGGCCTCTCAGACCCAGGATGCCTCAAAGCTGCACCAGGCAGCAGGCGAGACGTTGGGATTTAATTAGAAAGCCGAGTAATCAGCAGCTCGACCGGGTTTGTTGGAGGCGCGGGACAACCCACCCACCCCACAGATCTCCAACTACAAACGGGTTGCGCGTTTCATTTGCTGCAGACGCGCTTCATGAATTAATTAGAGCCATTTAATAACGAAAACGTGCCTCCACCACCGCTCGGAATCGCTAATTGTTCGAGGCCTGGGTGGGAGAGCGGGAGAGGAAGGGAAAACCCACATAGGAGTCAGGATCCCCAACCCAGTGGACCTGAAATCAGAAATGGAGATCGAGATCATCCTACTCCTCCATCCCCACCTCTCCCCTCGATTAATCGAGAACACTAGATCGACACCTCTCACCTACCCCTCCCCCCTCCCTTACGTAGATCAGGACAGAACATCCTGTAAACCTCCTCCGACGCCCCCAAGATCACACAAAGTGAAGACTCTCACCTTCTCTTTCCTCCATCATTTGGGAAAACCCAACTAGTTCATCTTCACGGCCACCGCACGATTGTTTGATCTTCACATCACTTGGGACCAGAAAGCAAGGCCCTTATCGGTATTGCCGACTCCGAGGCTTAATTGGCCCCATCAGGAACCTCGGACAGGAGCAATGACGTCAAATTCAGTGGGATAGTGACGTCATACCGATGCATTCTTGTGTTCTCGTGCTTAGTGCGTTGTTTATCTTGGAATCGGCCTGATGTTTATTTTGACACCATCACCCCCTTTCGTATTGTGAAATGGAACCTTTTTAACCCGTGTCTGTGCTGTTTGACCCACACAATCAGACTCTCCCAAATATTCCATCACCGCATCTGGGATCCAGAATTTGAGGCAACGTGACCCCCTACCCCTCTCCTCTCCCCCCCCCACACACGCACTCCCACGACCACAAACCACATTCCTCCCTCCCCCCAACACATCACCTTCATCCTGCCCCCGCCTCCTCGCCCCCACACATCACTTCCCCCCCACACTCACTCTCCACGACCACAAACCACATTCCTCCCTCCCCCAACACATCACCTTCATCCTGCCCCCGCCTCCTCGCCCCCACACATCACTTCCCCCCCACACATCACCTCCCCCCACACGCACTCTCCACGACCACAAACCACATTCCTCCCTCCCCAAACGAACTACCTTCCTCCCTCCCCCAAACACACTACCTTCCTCCCTCCCCCAACACACTACCTTCCTCCCTCCCCCAACACACTACCTTCCTCCCTCCCCCCAACACATCACCTTCCTCCCTCCCCCCAACACATCACCTTCCTCCCTCCCCCCAAATACACTACCTTCCTCCTGCCCCCACCTCCCCTCCACACCACCTTCCTCCCCCTCCCAACACATCACCTTCCTCCCTCCCCTCCCCCAACACACTACTTTCCTCCTGCACCCACCTCCCCCCACACATCACCTTCCTCCCCCTCCCACACACATCACCTCCCCCCACACACACATCACCTCCCCCCACACACACACATCACCTCCCCCCCACACACACACACATCAGCTCCCACCTCCCCCTCACATATCACCTCCCCACATCACCTTCCTCCTGCCCCCCACCTCCCACCACACCACCTACCTCCCCCCCACACACATCACCTCCCCCCCACACACACACACATCAGCTCCCACCTCCCCCACACACATCACCTCCCCCTCACATATCACCTCCCCGCCTCCCCTCCACACATCACCTTCCTCCTGCCCCCGCCTCCCACCACACACCACCTTCCTCCCTCCCCTCCCCCAACACACTACTTTCCTCCTGCACCCACCTCCCACCCCACACATCACCTTCCTCCCCCCACACACATCACCTCCACCCCCACACACACCACCTCCCCCCCACACACACCACCTCCCCCCCCACACACACACACACACATCAGCTCCCACCTCCCCCCACACACATCACCTCCCCTCACATATCACCTCCCCACATCACCTTCCTCCTGCCCCCCGCCTCCCACCACACACCACCTTCCTCCCCCCACACACATCACCTCCCCCACACACATCACCTCCCCCCCCCCACACACACACACACACACACACACACACACACACACACACACATCAGCTCCCACCTCCCCCCACACACATCACCTCCCCTCACATATCACCTCCCCGCATCACCTTCCTCCTGCCCCCCACCACACACCACCTTCCTCCCCCCCTCCACACCACTTACCTCCCCCCTCCACACCACCTTCCTCCCCCCCCCCCCCAACACATCACCTTCATCCCGCCCACATATCAGGGCAAATTACCGTTAACGTGGTTACGGCTTGGCGGTAATGAGTGCGTCTTGGATCGAGTTTGTTTCAACCTTGATAACCCCCATCCTCCCCCACCTCACCCCTCCCCACCTCCTTATTAAATTGTAAAACCTGATAATGGTAATGATAATGGTTTTGCCGAGTGACCCGAGGGACGAGGACCTCGGGGGGTTTCAACCGGTCTATAGGTGATTGTGTGTTCCCTCGTGACATACTGTATGTATTTATTACACGGTACCAAGGGGAGGGGAGTAAAGTGGGGTAGAGGGGGGTAAAGAAGTCGGGTGGGGGTGGGGGGGGATGATGTTGAGTGGGAGGGACAGGCCATGAAAAGTCAAGGAGGGATGGGAATAATATGATGATTATTGGTTTAAAAGTCCATTAACGCGCGGGGGGTGGAACCCCGGGACTTGAGCGCTGTGCCCTTTATAAGGCCGGACGAGGGAACTGGAAGCTTTTTGCAGCAGCTGCTGTGTCTGCGAGCCGTGTGCAGGGCTTGGCGGTGAGTAAGGAGATCTCGGTGAGCAGTGAGTGCGGCGATCTGCGGGTTTATCTCTTGCCATGTATTGTACCAAAGCACGTGCTTGCAAGCCGCGCCGAGCGCTCACGCATCGGGTCCGGAGAGTGGCTGAGCGTACTGAGAGCGAGGCCGAAACGAGGCACGGCGCAGCACGCTCACGCTAACAGCCGTGGTCACGGCTCGACTCGTAGTGGAAAGGCATCGTGAGAAAGCATTGCATCTGCCAGCTTGTTATATTTGTACTTTATAGAGTCACCTCGGCCGGTGCCCCTTGGGTTACGGCGCTCCCGGTCGTCTTCGAACTTCAGTGCCGGCATATCCCGGATTCGGACGATTGGGCCACGTGGTTCGCTCAGGTCGGCGTTTCGAGCACACTCGGGCAGTTTGTGAGTGGCGGAGGAAACGCGCCAGCCGGGTTCGCTGGCCTAGTCAGAGGGGGACGAACAAACACATCGCGGTTTCCTCGGGACGGTCTTGCGTTCGTCCACCCGCGGACATCCTGATGAGAGAGATCTGGGGTCTGTCAATGTACCCGGACTTGGATGAGCTGGGACGTATTGTCAATGCGGATCTGAACGCAGGGGGGTGGACACTATCGATCATTACCCCCCCCCCTCCCCCCCCCACAACCCCTTTACAGTGATCACGAACCCCATTTCCTGGATAGATGTGTAACCATCCAAACATCCATCACGAACAGTAGAGACCCGACCATTGGTCACGAATTCCCCCCTCCCCCTCCTAATCGATCATGAACCCGCATCCCACCCACTGCATCAACCACGAATCCCCTCCACCCATCTCCCCCACATCCATAACGGACAATAGAGCCCCGACCATCGAAAAGGACTCCACCAATTGATCATGAACCCTTCCCCCCACATCGATTTTCAACCTCAAACTTCCCCTCTTACATTGATCATGAACACCCCCCTCCCTCATCAATCTTCACCCCTTCCCCATGAATCTTGAACACCCCTCCCTCATCAATTTTGACCCCTTCCACCACGATTCTTGAACCCACCCTCCCACACAACATCGATCACAAACCACCTCTACGCAGGATAGATCACAACATCCCCCCCACCCTCCGGATCGGTCACCAACCCCCCACCCCCACATTTTCATCTCTGGGATCAATCCCGAACCCTTCATCCCCACATCGATCCCAGCAAGAACGTAGATTTTTGCATTCATTTATTTGTGTTTTTCAGCCGATTGAACCCCACGACCCCCACGCTGACCCACACTGACCCACCCGTCCGCTTCTCGGACTCTGAATTGAGAACTTGATATGTAGACGGAATCCTGACGTTTTCCCGCAGGCACCGAACAACCTCCAGACATGTTCTACTACCCGTGTACGACCCAACTGGAAAATGAGTGTCAATGTCCAAGCTCGAGTGAGTACCTCCGCTCGGCTCTTTAAAATCCTCCGGTATGTCCACAAATTACCGTACCAAATTGAAACCCATTCAATAAGATCATTAAATCGAAGCAGTGATGCGGGTTGCTGCACGTGAAATAGCATTTCTCCAAATTTTATTCCAAGTATTTGTTAAGATCCGAATCCGAAAGAACTTGTGAGGACAACTCTGGAACGACCCACCAACAAGTTCAACATCCTCAGCACTTTCTGCTGTCTGGTCTAGCTGCCCCCCTTCCTCTGCAGGATGCTTGGAGTCTCCACAAACTTTTTGCGCCACTCACGATTCGTTTTACTTGATGGTGCTTTCCATCGGTCGTCCTGAAGCTTCGCTGAACCTCTGTAGCTGATTTGGTCTCCATAGACCAGGAAACACACTGTGCTCTTTATTGTGGGGATGCCATTTGCAGTTAATGTGACGTCGTCACTTGTCATCGGAGACACCTGGGACCGAAAATGAAAAGTCAATAAAACCGTGAGAAATGTTCTTTCACGTGCAGCAAAGCACTCATCGTCTCACATGTTATTTATTTATTTAATACATTTTGAATTTGGAATGGTAATTTGTGTCTCCCTGTATCTCTCTTGACATTGTGAACTCTTCAACAGAGGTTGTAATTTCATAACGAAGTTGATCACTGGTTTTACAATGAATAACAATGATTATATTTAAATAATACTGACTGTCATGACATAATGCGGACTCAGGGTCAATAACTGTGACAATCATTACGTTACACTAGGCTTGATTCGCACTAAAGTCGACCAGGAAGCTTTAGCATCTTAAGTTATCCAAGAGTTCAAAGGTTAAGCCAATGGTCCAATTTGCTTGTAGTGCATATCTCAGCCTGGGATTCGAACCTTGTTTCCCCAACTTGGCATCAAATTGGTACTGCATGTGTGATTATGTGGTTTCACATTCGAAACTTGCTCTCAGAAGCCGTTCGAATAGTCCAATTACCTCGTACAGGTGTGATAGTCCTCCAGAGGTTATGTTTGCACCTCGATTATCGGCTTTTGATGGCATCATCGATTATTAACTGCCGATTGGAAAGGCGCAAATGGAAACAATCTGAGGAACAGCCGTTTATAACAGACGAGCTTAATCATGCATTCCGTGCAAACTTTCATTCCCCCCCCACCTCACCCAAAAAATTAAAACCCAATCTCTTTAAGATGACTTGACGGTTTGTGTCGAGGTGACGTTCACGGCTCGTGTCGAGGTACAGGTGTAAAAGTTGTAAAACTCCGAACGTGTACGGTTCGTCCATCTCCGTGGAGAAATTGGTTGTTCTTCTACTGTGACGTCATAGATGAGCCCTCAGGCTACCAACGCACGGCCATCGATCTGTATTGTTCGGGGACTCGGACCGACACGCCGCGACTTGTCAAAATATTTGGGGCTTTTGATTTCGACTTGCGGTGACCACGGGTAGCCCCCACCCCCACCACCCTCATTGCCTCTCCAACCCATCCGCCGTGCATTATTGATACGCTAATGCCGTGTCTGTCAATAGCCATCGATTTTCCATTTGCTTTTGCGCCATTATTGGGCAGTGCGGAGAGCGCAGCCGCTGAACTTTGCACTCAGCAACACAAGCTGTGTGGTACGGGAGGAAGGGCTCTCAATGTGCAGCTTGACGTCTCATATGGATGTCTTTCTGAACCAAACGTACATGCGCATATGCATGTCCGGCGTCATGATAACAGTTTTGAGCCGACAGGAGAGGAACCACTATTTTATGTTCCTGGGTGCCATCACTTTGAATAAGCTACGTGACGGGGATTTTTATTGTTGAAGAAGGTCTTCCTGCAGGAGTTCCACCTCGTAATATTTCTTACTCAGGGATTTACCAAAACAAGTTTTATCACACTTTGTGGACATTGAAAACATTTATTTAACAACTTTCTTTTGCTTAGTTATGCCCCAAGTTTTCCTTTTGGAGGGAGGGAAGTCGACATGATTCACTGGTAGTCCAGGATGTTTTGTGTCCAAACTTTGACTCAGTTCTCAAGTCTTCAAACTAGCATCGTCAGGACGTCATCGTAGAAGGTACATTGAGGACGGAATGTATCATTGGGAAATGATTTTCTTTCTGCAAATCACCCATGTGAACCTTGGTTACTGGAGATATATCTAAAAAAAAAATACATCCGCTTTTGCTGTAATAACGTCATGATTATACTGTAAAATGATTTAGGAAAAATCTGACCTTCGCTTAACGAGAACTCGAGTTTGGAGGTGGTCACCTCATATGTGCCCCAAAATGAAAACTTGCCGACACTACTACGACCCAAAGTCAATTATCAAGTGGTTGAGCAGTACATGTTCTGACATGTTCGCTCAAATGTTATCCATAAGTGCAGTATTGTACAAGGTTCTACGTGTCCATGGCAATGCTTCCATATAAAGTCAATGGTCCTGAAATTGTCCTTTCATGAGATGTGTTGTGCATACAAGAGCTGATGAAACTGCTTTGGGAGCAATAAAATTGGATTGGAAATCAAATCAGTGCTCGTTACAGGGACTGTACTTTCAATTAAAAGCAAAGCCACTGCCGCAAGTACATTGGCGAACAGAAAAGCACACATTAACAGTGGCGTTTCACCATTTCTTTACTAGCCAGAGATAAGTTACACTTCCGAGTGAGCTATGCTTTTACTTTTCAGATAGGCATACCTTAACGTGCCAGCTGTGCATTTAAAAATAGGTATCTACACCTTTATAAGATGCAGCTACACATTTAATAGCGCCAGCTATGCCTTTCCAATTGTCAGATATACCTTTCCAATGGGCATCGACACATTTACATCAGGAATATACACCTTTCCAATCGGCATCTACGCATTCACAATAGGTATTTATGCCTTTACAATAAGCATCTACACCTTTTGCAATAGGAATCTATGCCGATACAATGGGCAGCTGCGTCTTTCCAATAGGTAGGTACACCTTTGCAATAGCCAGCTTCTTCTTTGCAATAGAAACAACTCCTTTGCAATACCAGGTGCATTGATTCAGCCTGTCATCCTTCCGAGGTCGGCAAAATGAGTACCAGCTTCCTGGTAACAGGGGCATTGCATCAGTGGCATAGCTGCGCTTCAAGAAAATGATGCAGCCAAGCAGCCACTGGCTGCATATGAATAATTAATTAAATAAACCTATGCAATAGCCAGCGCAAGGCTGTGGGGTAGCATCATTGGCTGAGAGTGTGGCTGTGCCGCTGATGCAGTGCCCTCTGTAGGGATTCACAATTTGTTCATGGTGCCAGCGATAGCTTGCCGACTCTTTGCGAAGGACACCATCGGATCTTTAATGTCCACCAACTAATCTGCCAAACGGGACACTCAGTTTATCCTTGGATGGGCAAACACAATGATGAATCACCCTGCCTGTGAAACACCAGGATCACCGTTTATAGCTGGTTCGATATTCAAACCCAGGTTAGACAGTAAAGGGCCAGTGTGCATACCTCTGGGCCATCCTGCCATCCTTATAGCAACGACAACATTTTTATATAGTTGGCTGCTCCTATACTTCGGCAGCTACAGCTACCCATTCACTGTCGGCTACCCATTTTCTGGTGAGCAATAAAGGTACGAGTAAGCTCAACTTTGTCCGTACCTCGTTCAACCCTCTTGCTTGATTACAGTGACAGTCAATAAGTGAAGGGAAGTAATTCCGAGAAACAGTTCATCTGGACACTTAATGTTTAAACGTTATGCTGCTGTCACGGATGGCATCCTAGGCCATCATTGCCGAGTCCGCTTGGTTGCGAACTGTCCTTTACACAGGTCATCATTGCACAAAAGGACCGGCACACACAATGGGATACTATTACTCACGCCGTTTACAAATGTCCCCCCAAAATCCAAGTACCTCAACATGCAGTCCTCCTTAAGACACGTTTGATGCGTGTCAAAGGTTTGAAGTAACGTTTTTAGAGTGTTGACAATTGACTTGCATCTGATTACAATCACAACCTTCAATTAATTATCGACACTTTCAGATCTTGCACCTTGTTCTTCCCCCACCCCACTTTTGATGGTTTACTGCAATATCATTACAATTATCTCAAATTAGTGGACTGCTCTGTTCTTTTCTTGTGTATGGGAGCTTGGCTGCCAGGTAGCTATCATTTCTTGGAGTGTGGCAGTGCCGGTGATGCTGTGCCCCTCTGCCAGTACACTGGTACTCATTTCGCCGACTTGGGAAGGGTGACTGGCTGAGTCGACCCCACCTGGTATTAATTCAGCAGCCAACGAGGTTCGAACTCAGGACCCTAGGTTCCTAAGCCAACCACCCTAGCCGCTAAACCAACACCAGGCATTATTGGACTTACTACTGCACACAATGGCGATTGAGTGGTGCTAAAATAAATAAAACCAGAGTGGTGTCAAAGCCACCCAATGCTCGCCTGCTTATACATTTATCGTTTTTAGCTCGTTAAAAGACTAGTCTAATAATATTTTTTATAAAGTATTGCAGTGAAGTCTGATCCAAATAATTTTAAAGCAATATATGTATTGGTATATTGTAATCAGTAAAAAATAGTGTGGTAGATAAAAACATGAGAAAGGAAATAACTTGCACCAAAAACTTTAACATTTTCATGCTCACGCTGACGCTGACGCTCACGCCGGGGGTATCGCTATAGCTCTCTGTTCTTCGAACAGGCGAGCTAATAAAAAAACATTACCAGATTTGAAACTTTTATCAATCCGAGACTTTCAAAATTGCGTAATTCTGCCCCAGAATGCTCGATGTGCATGCACAGAAACCCCCAGGAAACGGTGTTGTTCAGGGCAACATAAAGTCCATCGTGCATGCGTGCGTAGATTAGGATTGTTACCTAAAATGGCTCAAAAAGCTTCTAAAAATAAGCCAAAAATACTTGTAAACGTACCTGCCAGAAAAGGGAGTGCCTATGAACAACGAAAGAATTATATTATAGAACTTTCTGAACTCATCCAAAAAGCTGATAGCTTGCAGCCCACCGTATTGCAAAACTCCCAAAAACGTCAACCGGTGCAAGACTTGAAGGTTTGAAGACAGGCGCGTTCTACCCAAACTTTCTCCCATCACTTCCAGTGAGTGGACTTTGAACCTTACGGGATTACCTTGTGTGAACATGACATAGCAGTAGTAGTTATTATTGTAGTAATAGTAGTAGTAGTTATTCCAGAAATCAGTTTTTGTAATTTATTTCCAATTTATGATAAATATTTACCAAAAGTTTGCCTGTTTGTGTTCCTATCTGAACCAATGATTCATGATTTAGGGAACCCAGGTTGAAATCCCATATACCATGTGTATGCTCATTAAGTCTACCAATGTCCTTGTAATTCACTTTAAGGTATCATGATGTCCCTTAACATCTTTGTCCTGTGTTTGATGTACGTACAAACTCTTTCACAAGCCTTATGTCACTATCAAGAATAAAAAAGGATTTTTTCTTTTGGCTATTTATCAATTTTTTGGTAACATAGAAACTAGAAGGGCACTTGGTGGAGTGCATTCCTTTGTCAGGCTGATTAGTTTACGTTTTATATCCCACTGATAGGCCAGATCTGGATTCAGATCTAAACCAAAATTCAATCTGCTTGTTCTCATCACCAAACAAACTCATCCACCAAGTTTTGTCAGAATCCGTCCAAAACTTTATGAGATATCGTGCTAGATACCATTTTAGCCCAAATCACTCAATGGTGAAGAATCACTTTAAAGTTCTCAGATCCAGATCCGGATCCGGATCTTGACCAAAAAAAATAATAATTCCATCCATATCACATACCCAACCTGTCCACCAAATTTCGTCGGAATCCGTCCGCAACATTTTGAGATATCCTGTTCACAAACAGAAAAACAAACAGACAAACAGGGGTGAAAAGAAAACCTCCATCCACCTTCGGTGGCAGAGGTAACAAGTGCCAAGCACTAGAAGGAGGGGGTCCACATGCTGCGTCTGCATCATTTTCAAAATAACACGCACAACTAACCCCTACCCCTTTTGCAAAACCTCCAATGGGGCCTACACTATCCTTGGAAAGTTTAGTTACGATCAATTAAAACAATTAGATTACTCTTCTCCTCCTTTAACCTCCCTTTTTAAATCTAGAAAATGCATTAAAGCTAATAAGTTCATATTTTTCTTCATTAACCCCCCATGGGGCAACACTATCACTACCAAGTTTGGTGTCGATAACTCAAGCCGTGAGAGAGATCCCACCTCCCCCTATTCTAAATCCCTCCTGAATTGAAAAATCTATAAAAGCAAATATTTTAATTTTTTCATTATAAATCCTCTATGGGACCCCCATTATGCAAACCACGTTTGGTCGCACTACAGCTAATAGAGCTGACGTAAATAGCCAAACCCCGATAGAGAGAATCCCCCCTTCATAATCCCCTCCCCCCCCGATAATTACTGCCCCCCCCTCCTAATCTTTCTCCTCATTATGTGTGCTAAATTTGGTTGCTGTCATTTAACCCATTGCAAAGATCCTTCCCAATTCCCCCCAAAATAACCACCCATCCCCAATAACACTCTTAATGGGGCCCACATTATGTCTGTCAAGATTGGTTTCTTTCTCAAGATATACAAGATACAAGGGAATGGACAGACAGACAAAACAGATAATTGGAGTGTGACAATGAGGGAAGCTTTGCCTGATAAAAGACTGGTTATCAATCACCCCGCACATGGACAAATTTGTCGTCATTTTTGACCTTTGGGCTGAAGTAGCGTTGCATTGCATGTATCACCAACTCCAATGTGTCACATGTGCGAATGTTTTCCAGTTCCAAGAAATAATTGAATAAACAAGTGCACACCTGCAAAAGAGAAGGTAGACATAGTACCACCATAAGAATGTTGCATGAAGCATGTGAGAGGGTAGCGGAAAGGATTTGAAGATGGAGAGATGATGGTTGGAGGAAACCATTAATAGCGCTTCAATTTTGTTCTAAAGGAGTTTAGTGTCCCAAGGGGTAGTGTGGATAAGAGAAGAGATGTCTGGGTAATGGTGCATTTGGTGGGGTGAGGGGTGAGGGGGTGACAAGGTGTTTAGTGCAAAAACTGCAATGCAACAGCCTTGTGTTTCAATTGCCTGTACGAGTGCCTATAGGTTTGAATCCTTTAAGAAATCGATGCTTTTCATTCACAGTCCTTTGAAAAATTTTAAAACCGTTAACGAAACAATCGCCCTTATTTGATACATGTTTACATTGATCGATGATCTTATCAATGAACTCTCAAAAGAGGCCATCAGCGTGTACACAAATATGGTGTAACTTAGGACATCCATCCCCCACCGCCCTCCTTTGCGTTGCTACCATCTATTTATTATGAGCCTGGGGATATGTCATTGTAGTTTGCTTCCTGTTAAGTTTGCAACTACGTATGATAAAAAAAATTCTACCTTCGAAATTACTTCCTTGTGTGGGAACTTAGCAGGGTGAAACATTAAGATTCCAGGGAAGGATGAAACTTGTAATTGTTGCTGCAGTTTTGAATTAATTACTTAGTGTGGGAACTAAAGTTGTTAAACTTTGCATATTGTGCCACTGTCCTCTATGCAAACAACTGTGTTCATTTTGGTGAAAGACTTTCCCATTTGGCCATCGTGGAGGAACATCCATTGAGGAGGAACATCCATCGTTTAGGACCACAGTCATGGGCAAGACTCCACGGAATTGCAACATGCTTCATGTACAGTCCATTATTACGAACCAGTGAAAACTGAACAAAATTGGAGGAAATTTAGCAGCGTAGCTGATCTCCCCTTGTCATCCATGGAATACAGGCAGCTATGAAACGATGGTAATATCCTGGCAAAGAGTTGTAGTGGGGCAGATAACAGCAATTTTTGAGAGGAATCGTGCAAATGATGATACAATCATCTGCCTGATTGGCCATTTGAAAATCCAAATTTTGAAAAATTTGAAAAAAAAAAAAAAAAAAAAACTTCAAAAAAGTCAAGATCACGAATCAATGTTGGATGCCTGGCTGAGATTGGTGAATGTTTCAGAAACATCATCAAAGACGTTCCAAGTCTGCCATGCAGTTTTCTTCCCTTTACCGCGGAAGGCAGACACGACGTCACATCCAGTGAACGCATGGAAGTATGGGATCCCTCTTGCTTTTTCAGGCCCTATTGCAGAAACTATCTCATGGACTGGAATCCATCGCACATTGGCCAAAGGTAATCCACATGTTCTCAAGACCTAGTTCCTGTAAGGATGGCAGTACAGATATTGCTATGACTAGTACATCCGTGTCATTAGCCTTAATGATAATGGACTTGCAACCATTCGTTGTTACATCCCTGGTGTGTACAAATATTCGAGTGTCAGCTTCTTCATGACAACATGGAGACACAGCATCCAGTGACTTCCTTGTGTTGCCAATGGCATCTTCTCCTTTTGTGACAATGACTGTGCTTGTCGTCTGTGCTTCACACATCTCTTCCGCAAGGAAGTGAAACAGCTCAGTCTTGTTGCTGTCATCTCGAAGAAAGCTTCTCCAGTTACTTGGGGTCTTACTGGTTCCTGTCACTCTTCTTCTCATTCCTTGCCCCCTCTTCGACCTTGCCTCGGACTTCAGACTTGACTTCTTGTACACATCAAACACTACGTCCACCCTCTCGTACCTGGCACCATAGGATTCCACCTTTGGGATGATGTCTTCTTTTGCATAGTCATCAAATATCTTTGAAGAGTGTGGAGGTAGAGCATTGATAAGTGCTGAGCCATCAATGATGACCATCTCCCCTTGGTTCTCTGTCTGGGATGTTCACTTGCACTTAAAGAATTTCAGGCAGCTGTGACTTCAATTTTTTTTGAAGTTTTTTTTTTTTTTTTTTTTTTCTAAATTTGGATTTTCAAATGGCCAATCAGGCAGATTTGATCAGAAAGCCTTACAGAACAGAAATACCAAATTTGATGCTTGTATCATAGTTTGCACGATTTTTCTACTATCTACTACACTATTGGTAAAAGCTGAAAACTAAGACAAAGAACCACACCCTGCCAGACTCGACCCAGATTCCCAAGTGGTGGAAAAGCTGTCTTGAGAGAGCAAATATGTGAAGTGCGATCATGCAAAACAAAACAAGCGGAGAAGCAAACTGATACAGAAAAAGGAGAGAGCGAATAGACCAGACTAAGAGCAAGCCCAAACCAAGAACATCCCTGCAGCCAGCGGAAGTCAGATGTCAGTGAACAAGTCTGGGATGAAATCTAGGCCAGATTGAACACCTCATGTAGCCTTTTTGAAATGTGGTGGCAGAGATAACAGACAGTAGATCAGTGCTCCCACATGCCTGTTGTTGTTGCCTGTCACCAAAACTCAATAGAGTCATGCGTCGCTTAACGACGTTCCGGGCAACGACGGATCGCATATACGACGGGTCTGCCAGCTCTGAAAAAAATAAATAAATAAATAAATGCAAAAAATATGTAGCTGAAAAATTCCTATCGCTGAGTGATGTAGCCTCGTATAAAAATAGCACATACAATTATGTACACTCTACAGAACATAATACCTCATAATGATAATAAACAACGACACTGTGGCCCTGTTATAATGTGATCGTTGAGGTCCATAAAATGTCATCGCTAAAAAAACAGGGTCGTGCTAAATCGGGATTCAAGGAAATCGGCTTTCAAACTGAACCAATGTTTCCACGTTTACCTTCGAGCAAGTAAATTACCTTTGAATTGAAGAATTCCACGAATAAATTGTTGTTGTTCGTCAATTAAACCACAAATTTATTTTAGTAAAGCTTTTTATGTTGTTAAAACAATCGCACTGTTCCGAAAATATATCACAATTGACAGGAGCTCGTTTATTCATTTGTAAATTATAACATCGATGCAATGATTACGGATTTATAAAATCCAAACGCTATTATTCACCTTTCGATAATCGATGCGAGAGGAGGTTGTAAGCTGCTGCTAACAACACCGATGGCCGTCATGAACTGCACAAAGGTAAATCTAACGCGTCTTCTGTCTCTTGGATGCATGTTACAATTGCCGACAGTATTCAGTACAGTAACATGCTGTACAGGTTTGTATCCGAGGAGCAATAGGCTACACCATATAGCTTAGGTGTCTAGGTTTGTGTAAGTACGATGTTCGAAAACGATGTTCGAAAACGAAAATGAAAATAAAAATGATGTTCGCACAACGACGCATTTCTCAGAACGTAACCCTGTCGTTAAGTGGCGCATGACTATATATTGTGCTGGAGAAACAGAGCTAAACCTCACCTATTACCTCCCACTCGGCCTGCCTGCCTGTCTGACATTCAGTCTCCATCTGTAACCTGGATATTGTGGTGAAGAGCTTGGGGAAATATCAGAACACCAAAATTGTATCTACTTTTGTGTTGTCCACATCCTCTACGTTATCTGCATTTCGAAACCTCTGAGAAGAGTCATTTATTTGATCTATGATTCTAAGCATGGAAAAGTTATAACTTGTGCAGTGCTTGGGAAGCAAACAACTTGTGATTCTGAAGTTGTTGTGATGCAAATACGAGCTTAATTACTGGTGTATTACTCACTGGATAACATTTGTTACGGGGAATATAGCATGTGCATCATTTAATAAGGTACAGTAATTTTTTTTATTTTGTAACTGGATGGGTTCCTTGTTTATCTGATGACCTCCGTGGTACAAGGTTGACCCTCATGTTGAGCAAATTGAATTGTTGCAATTGCAACAGCTAATCTGCTTGGCAATTCTTGCGATTGGATCGTGACGAGTGTGCCATTTGGGACCGTAGGGGACAGCGTAAAGCCTTCCCCAGAATTATCATTTTGACCTCCAGGATGGTGTTGCACCCGCAGCTCATTCATTGCACATGCCCTTCTCTTCCTTCATCACTCTTCCAACACTCTTTTAACCATCATTCTGCAATTGTCTTCTTTTACTCATTTTTTTGTTCTCTCATTGTAGCCACCTCCACCTGCTCCCTCTGAGCATTTGCACTGCCCTCTTTGGTGAGGGTTCAACCCCTCCCATGGCTGTTCAGCATAAACTTCCATACCTCACGACATATGGTCGACCTGTCCAAGATGAATTCTAGCCTTAAAGCATTCACGACTTGTCGCGATAACCCGGACACCCTGTAAAGAATGTGAGCTTGACCGCCACTACCCTCTCCTCACTGGACGTAATAAATAAATAAATAAATAAGCAAATAAATAAATTAAAAAAACCCATATCCACCACATCACACTGTCTGTTGAATGTTTGACTGACTTAGTTTTTATTAGCTTTTTAAAATGAAAATGGAGGAACAGTTCTGATAATGTGATTGAAAACTGGCTCGAACATTGTTCATTATATTTCTCAGTAATCAAAAAGAAATGAAAAATTTGCTTCATATATATATATATATATATATATATATATATATATATATATATATATATATATATATATATATATATATATATATATATATATATATATATATATATATATATATATATATATATTTTAAACAGCGGATTCAATGAAGGAAAATTTTCATTTTAACACCAAAGGCACAAATCCAAAATCCAGTCGCGTAAGACTAGTCTCATAATAAATCGGCATCGGGATTGATACTTAGACTGGAGACAGTCATCTTGCCAGGACTTGTTGACATTATTGTACTAATTACCATGCAGTACTTTCCCTTTCTTTTTTTTTTCCTCCAATATATAATATGATTACATTATTTGGACTTGAAGTGCTGCATCTTAATGGTCTTCCATGTGTCCTACCTGTGACTGAAATACGGTATTTAGTGTATCATTTAACTACACAACACTCGACAGGACATTGCCAATGACCATCACCAACAAGGGGTATTATGCAATGTTTACATGGATTTTCACAAGTTAACATGAACACCAGTCCTGAAGTGTGTGTGAGACAGAGTGTGTGAGACAGAGTGTGTGAGACAGAGTGTGTGAGACAGAGTGTGTGAGACAGAGTGTGTGAGACAGAGTGTGTGAGACAGAGTGTGTGAGACAGAGTGTGTGAGACAGAGTGTGTGAGACAGAGTGTGTGAGACAGAGTGTGTGAGACAGAGTGTGTGAGACAGAGTGTGTGAGACAGAGTGTGTGAGACAGAGTGTGTGAGACAGAGTGTGTGAGACAGAGTGTGTGAGACAGAGTGTGTGAGACAGAGTGTGTGAGACAGAGTGTGTGAGACAGAGTGTGTGAGACAGAGTGTGTGAGACAGAGTGTGTGAGACAGAGAGAGAGAGAATTGTTGTAAAGGTAAATTCAAAAGCTGATAAATGCACACATCCCTTTTAACCTTTCTTGCACAGTTTCATCTGGAGAACTCACATCGACTGCAGAATTTGAGGATGGGTTCTATCGGAGGAAGCAACGGCGGAATCGCACAACGTTCACTCTGCAGCAGGTTCGTCACTCGTATGCACATCCTGCGATTGACATTTTGGGTAAAGTTCATGCACGGAAGGGATAATTTGGCAGATATAGTGTGGGTGGGTTGCAGGTCCCTCAAGGCAGAAGGTACATAATAGACCTCTTTGGTGAAATAGGTCAAAGGTATAGTTTATGATTTTGCCCGTACCCTGAACAAATCCAAATTTCTGACCGAATCGCCTTCAGCTGAACATCAGGACTGGTCAGCTGCTTCATGAGAGACATGGGCCAAAAACATTCCCCGGCTGGTCCCACAAAGTGGGATTAATTGGGGGCCGTTCATGTAGTGCATATACAGTGCCTTCAGAAAGTATTCACACCCATTGACTTTTTCACATTTTGTGTTACAGCCTGAATTCCAAATGGATTAAATTTAATTTTTTTGTCACTGATCTTCACAAAATACCCCATAATGACAAAGTGAAAACATGTTTTTTGAATTTTTTACAAATTAATTAAGAATGAAAATACATCATGAAGTTTTATAAACATTGATGTTGTTTTTGCTTTTGATAAATCCACAATTCCCCTGGGTTTCTTGATGAGTTGACATTTTCTGATGAGGCAGCTTCTCCATCAGTGATAATGTGAACCACAACAATTACTGCATTTGGTTCCCGTACTAGGACGATTAAATCTTTCACATATCACCTTGTACCAGCAAGACTCGGCTCCCTGCCAATATGCTTCGAATGTGCGATGATTCTTGAATAATATCTTCCCAAACAAATGGATCAGGAGAAGTGGACCAATTGCCTGACCTGTCCATTAGTCTACATTTTATGGGGCTATGTCAAACTGTTCTTTACTCATAAAAACCACATTCTTTGAATGAACTTAGGGCTACGATCACAAATGCAATTCATGAAATTACTCAGCAGCAACTCGAGAATGTTTTCAACAGCTTGGAAAATCAGATTGAATGATATACTGTATTAAGAAAGATGGCAGTTATGTTGACACCAAAATTTGCACTGCATTGAGTAAAAAAAAAAAACCTATGCATTATGACATCTACCACTTTGAGTTTGTGTCTATCATGTTTACATAAATCGTTATAAATGTTCCAATTTGCACAAGAACTTCATTGACACTATATATATATATATATATATATATATATATATATATATATATATATATATATATATATATATATATATATATATATATATATATATATATATATATATATATAGCCCTTCTAACCACTGAATGACTCACTCACTCATTCACTGATATAAATGTTTAGTACCTTCTAGGTGGTGTAGAAAGCTTAAATTTTGCGTACTGCATCAACTCAAAGCCAGTATCCCAGGAAAAATCACAAAACAGTCAGAAATAGTCTGTAAATGAAAACATCCATGAATAAGAGTGAGCTAGTGCAGTCTCTATCTGCACACTGCTGGTAGACAATTGAGTTGACACTGGAATATGTTGTTCGGCAACGGTAAAAACTTCTGTCTCTTATCTTTATAACTTTTGCCGTGGTTACATTAAAAATTACTCTTGCTGTAAACTTTTCAATAATGAGCTCATTCTAACCACTAATTATTGGTTTACTTGAGTTATTTCACCATTTGCAGAATGTAAATACAATTGGCTTTTTAAACAGTCAGAGACCAGAGTGATTCCTATGTCTCTCTGATCTTCCTATTGCTGTGCTTAAGTATTGATTTGTTTTAAATATTGTTAATTACTAAGTAGTCATCGTAGTTAGCAATTTGTTAATTACCAAGTTATTGTAGTAATAGCACGCTTGAAATATTTCACATTTAATTATACTGCATTTTTGATCACAAACATGACTTGCTAATTTTTTGGTCATTGATTTCGTAAATTATGAATGTGCAACATTTAGTTTGTCTTTCGGCTTGCATATCATTGTAACCTCATGCTTGAATATGTCTCTCTCAATATCTAAATCATCAAATATATAAAGCTTATATTTATTATGTCTGCACAATAGATGCACCTGGGTGGTTGTATGCAGTATGCAAGCATGCCACAACAGTGTATACATATTATAATTATGCAAACCAGTTCAGTTCATGTCTGTGGGTCACAAGTGCCACCCATTCTCCAAGCCACACCTTCCCCTATCTCACCCAGCATCACACGCACTGCCCATTAGCCAAGCCATGCCTTTCCCTCCAGCCACCCAGAAATCAACGCTATCTTTTTTGCTTCACATAACTCTGAGGGTTCACAGCTGCCTCTGATGTACATTTGAAGACTGAACGATGCTTCGTCTTTAATCAAATAAAAGTACTGTTTTGAGGAAACAAAGATGCATTTTGATAACAACTCAAATGAGGTAATGCACGATTTGTTTGCAGCGATCGTGGCGGTGGTCTAATATACATAGACACCTTAAATTTATTCATTTCATCTGTTTAAAGCAAGTTTTACTCGGTGATTTGTCCTAATATTCAACTATTTATTTGCAGAAACGAGTCGTCGTGTGTCTTGTATGACAATTAACTATGCCTTGAACCCAGGGAGCACACGACCTTTGTGATTTTCAGAGGACAAATTGTTGGCCAATTGAATGTGGAGTCGGATAGCTCAGAACGTTGGCATTCCACTTTCTATGGTCAATCGGGTGATTGTGCAATTCACCAGCGAAGGCAAGGAATCCACAGTTTCTCGTTCTGGTCTACCTGGGCCCTCAGAAAAGTGTCTTTGAGCTGACAAGTGATCTATTGAGAACTCCCCATTGCAAGATAGCAGATGTTGCAGAGAAGGTCCAAGTTAACTCAAGAACTGCCGTGCAGTACCTCCTTCAACTGGGCTACTATGGGAGAGCAGCGAGGTGAAAACCTCTTCTTGGACCAGCCAACATTCAAAGGAGAAAGAAGTGGGCTGATGAGATAGCCAACAGACCCTTGGAGTTTTGGCAAACTGTAATTTTTTCAGGTAAGTCCCAATTTACTCAATTTTCTGACGCGTATGGGTCTGGAGACTTCCCAATCAAAAGTTCTCTTTGAACTGATTGCAGCCAACAGTCAACACGGTGGTTTTTCAGTGATGGTGTAGGGAGCAATCTGGAGCACTAGTCGGTCAGAGCTTGTGGAGTGTGTTGGCAACATCAACTCTATGATATACATTTCTGTCCTTGAGGATGGACTTCTCCCCGTCTACTCCACTGGTCAGATGGTCAGATGGTCAAAAACAACACTGTTCATGGAAGATGGAGCTCCATGCCACACTGCAAAAAAGACCAAAGAATGACAGGACAGAAATGGGATCAAGCGACTTCCATAGTGAAGTCAGTCTCCTCAAATGAATCCCATTGAACACCTCTTGGCCATATTGGATCAAGCTGTGTGGGAAAAAGTCCAGGAAATCAACATCACGGACAGAATTGCTGAACCATTTGCGTGAAGCCTGAGCAGAAATCCCACAAGAGAAAATTTCGGAACTCGTTGGTTCTTTGGCTGAAAGAGTAAAAGCATTGAAATCTGCAAATGGCAAGTCTACCAAATACTAGTGTGTGTATTAAAATGGATCAAATATACTACAAATGTTAAATCAATAAATTATTTTAAAATCATGGTGTCTATTTACTTCTGTCTTGTCTCTGTACATCACCCAATGAAGTGAAGGTACATTAATTCTCATAATGTAGAGGAAAGAAAAATTTTGTTTTTTGGTTTTCTTTTGGTGTTTACCTGACTTTTCAAGGCTTATAAACAAATGGATGAACATGTAATTCACATATTATGTAAAGTAAATAAACATTAAAATTGGCTTGGTCGTAAAATGCCTGCATCCCTAATTAATTTGTCACGAGGCTGGGGAAGTTCCCGTGGGATATGGTAATGCACATATACACTTTAAACAAGTTACATACACTTTAAAGTTATGTATAAAATTTACACGTCCACTTTTAAATTGTATTCAATGAATACGTCCACTTTTGTACACTGAAAATGACCTCTGAGTTTATGTACATTTTAAAAATGAACAACACGTTGAAACCAGAACAAGGTATGTTTTCATTACAACTAAAATAGACATGAAAATAGTCTCCTCACACAATCCTTCCATCTCAACCGTGGTCTACCTCTTTTCCTCCTACCTTGCTTCTTCAACCGCTCCACTCTCTTTGCTATTCTCTCTTCCCCCATTCACACCAAGTGTCCCACCTGTTTCAGCCGGCATTTCACCAATCTCCCCATTAAACTCATCTGCACACCAATCTCCTCCCTCAATTCATCGTCCTTCTATCCACCCTCCTCACCCCCGCAATCCTCCTGACCCAGTTGTTCGCGCAAATCTGAAGGCTCTGTTGTCTCTCTGTCAGTGCCACCATCTCCAGACTGTAAAGGTAGGCTGGCATAACACATGACATCAGAACCTTCCCTTTCAATTTTCTTGATATTTTTCTGTCTGCCATTACTCCCTCCACCCCCCTCCATGCATTCACACCCACCTGAATCCTCCTCTGCACCTCTGTCTCGGACTTCCAATCCCCGGTAAATGTTCCTTCCAGATATTCAAACTTATTTCTCTGCCTGATCTCCTTCCCCTCTAACCTCAAATTCATTTCCTTTCTTTGCTGCTTGACCCACATCACCTCAGTCTTCTCCATACTCATCTTCAGCCCAAGTTTCCCAAGTGCCTCCTTCCACTCCCCCAGTACTTCCTGCATCTCCCACCCACTCTCCACCACAACAGCAAGATTGTCTGCATACAGCATCCTCCACATATGACACAAGCTCATCTTCCTGCTTACCAGTTCCATCACCATGATAAACATGAGTGTGCTCAGAGTACTTCCCTGCCTTAAACCAATGTTCATGCTGAGCTCCTCAGACATCCCAGGACCAATCAAGATCCTTCCCTCAATTCCCTTGTGCATCCCTTCCACCAACCTAACTTCTGCTTCTTCACATCACTATCTCTTCTTCACATCACCATCATCACCCATCTTCAGTGTTGTAGGCTTCTCCAGGTCCACAAACCCAATGCCATCTCACCTTGCACCTCCAACCTCTTCTCCACCAGCTGTCTCAGAACGAACATCCCATCCGTCATCCCCTTACCCTTTCCAAACCCTTTCTGCTCTTCTCCGATCTCCATCTCCACCCTCTTCCTTATCCCCCCCCCATCCAGAATCCTCTCCAGCACCTTCATAACATGACTGAGGAGTGTAATGCCCCTGTACTTCCTTGGATTTTGAAAATCGCCCTTCCCCTTCCATATCGACACAATTAACCCTGTCTTCCACTCCTCTGGAACTGAACCCTCTCTCATGCAAATGTTCAACAGCCTCTTCGTCCAACTGGCTCTGACTTCTTCCACTGCAATTATCATTTCTTTACACACCTCATCAATGGCTGGCAATCTTCCCTTCTTTATCCTCTTCAATGCCATCTGTACTTCCTCCTCTGTGATCTCCACCAACTCCACTTTACCCTCTACATAACACGGTAGCTCCAGACTCGCTGTTGCTTTCTTCCCGATTCAACAGCTCTTTGAAATACCCTTCCCACACCTTAAATACTGCCCCCCCCCTCTGTCACTAGCCTCTTGCCACCATCCTTTATCACCACGACCCCCTCCCCAATGTCCTTCCTATCCTCATCCCTGTCATGAGTTAATTTATATATCATCTTCAACCCACCATCCTCTTCCAACTTCTTAAGCACCTCCTCTTCTATATTATTCCTCGCATTATCCACAGCCCTCGCCGTTTTCTTCTTCTGCCCATATAGGTGCAGTAACCCCGCATCTGGCTGCCTCGCCCTATCCTTGATCTTCTCTATCCTCTTCCAAACCTCCCTATTTTCACCAACTACCTTCGCTACCTCGATCCAACATACCTGGTTTCTATCCCTCAAAGATGCACACTTTCCTGACTTCCTTCCACACAAATCTTCTGCAATTCCCCTAAACACCTCTCCCTAGTTCTTCCACTCCTCTTCCAAACCTTCTGCTTCTTTGCTAAGTTGCTCACTCCGAGCCCTCAACCTCTCCTTGCACTCTATGAAAACGTTTCCCCACCTAATAATCTTCCGACACCTGCTTTTAACCTCCTTGCTTTTCTCCATCTGCACTACAAGCACCACAGGCTTGTGCTAGGTGGTAACTTGCTCTCCTGCCATGGCTTTACAATCGTCAACCCTCCACAACTGTTGCTTCTTTACCACCACTAAATCCAATTCTGTTCTATGATGTCCTCTCCTATACGTAGGTAATCTTGTAGCTTTCCTGCTTTTGAAAGAATGAACCAGCTATGGCCATCCCATTTCTCACCACCAGCTCCACCAGCTCTTGACCCTCTCTATTCCTTGTTTTCCAACCAAATTTACCAAAACATTCCTCTTCCCCCTGCTCCGCTGCTCTCACATGTGCGTTAAAGTCCCCTGCAATGCACAGCGGCACATCCAGCTCAACCAATCCCATCATTCCCTCCAGTGTGTCCCTGAATTCCTGCTTTTCTACGGCAGTCCTTCCCGTTTTCGGCCCATACAACAGCATACCACAAACCATTTTCCTCTATCACCACCCATGCCATAACTATCCGTCCCTCTCATCTTTCCACTCTGGCCACCTGCTTGCTGATTCTTGTAATACTATTATTCCCATGCCATTACTCCTTCCTTCCCCAACCACATGCAACATCTTGTATCCTCATAACAACATCCTCAACCTGTCTTCTTTCCATTTGGTCTCCTGCACACACAACAATTCCAACCTTCTCTGCATCATCTACAGCACCTTGCCTCCTCTTCCCCCCCCCCCATTTATCCCATATTAAAACTACCAAGCTGAACATCGCTTCTGAACGACTACCTGCCTGGCAGAGCTGGTACTATTTTGATCAGTTTGGGATGCTTTGGTCATCAATCGGCAGCGCTGCCCGTGCTGACCTGCTGAATCCACTACCCTAGCATGTTATCATAATCTTGTGTGCGCACACACACACATCTATCTCTATCTCTATCTCTATCTCTATCTCTCTCTCTCCACTTGCTCCCTACCTCCCCCACTGCCCACCCCTTGGCTCTCCCTCCACACTTGACTCCTCACCCCTACGCTTGCTCAGAACCACTTGCTCAGGATATGACACAATACAAACCACTCACTCAGGATGTGACGCAGCATGAGCCACTCGCTCAAGATATGACGCAGCATGAACCACTCACTTGCTCAGGATATGACACAGCACAAACCACTCACTTGCTCAGGATATGACACAGCACAAACCACTCGCTCTCGATATGACGCAGTACAAACCACTCACTCAGGATATGATGCAGCATGAACCACTTGCTTGCTCAGGATATGACGCAGCACAAACCACTCACTCACTCAGGATATGACGCAGCACGAACCACTCGCTTGCTCAGGATATGACGCAGCACGAACCACTCGCTTGCTGAGGATATGACGCAGCACGAACCACTCGCTTGCTCAGGATATGACGCAGCACGAACCACTCGCTTGCTCAGGATATGACGCAGCACGAACCACTCGCTTGCTCAGGATATGACGCAGCACGAACCACTCGCTCGCTCAGGATATGACGCACCACGAACCACTCGCTCGCTCAGGATATGACGCAGCACAAACCACTCACTCAGGATATGACACAGCATGAACCACTCGCTCAGGATACGACACAGCACGAACCACTCTCAGGATGAGATGGCACGGCAAAAGCGTCCGCAGTGAGTGAACGATTCACTCAGAATGATGTAGCGTGGTACCTTTACTGACTTTAAGGCGCTCATCAAGTAGCTTAAGCACTCAAGCAAGCAGTCAAATTAAGTGGTTGATAAATGGCTGGCCAGGCTGCGGCTGCATGCCGTATAGGATCCATTTAACTTTGAAGCCGGTCTTCACCGCGCACGCAGCAGTTAATGAAATAAAATGAATTTTCGTTTGAATAATGACTATCCACAACAGTTGCTGTTTAATGTAGAACAACCCAGGAAACATCACAAAGTTTAA
The DNA here is from genome assembly GCF_056783735.1 of Eptatretus burgeri. Lineage (NCBI taxonomy): Eukaryota > Metazoa > Chordata > Myxini > Myxiniformes > Myxinidae > Eptatretus > Eptatretus burgeri. The sequence continues at coordinate 83,595,896 of NC_140965.1, forward strand.
ACACCCATGAAATAAACATTGCAGATAATCCGCCATGTTGCCTGCTCGTCTTGCACGCGTCACGTGGTACATCGTTGGCAGTCCGCCCAAACGTTTTAACTTTATTTTTAAATGTCCGTTTTTAGGTTTCTTTTAAACAGATTTGCTTTCATTCCCTGTGGAGCACCTCTCGAAATATCCGAAAATAGACACACAGATCTAGCAGACCCGATGGATAAGCAGTCCCTCTGGGGAACAGGTCCAGCAGTGAATGCATTAAATCATACATCTCAATGAAGCTGGTTAATTTTGCTACGTAACTAAAAAATTTTGATCACTCAACATAATTCTCCAAACAGTAGAAAATATAAGTTGAATGCTTTGGAAATTTCAAATTATCTTGTGTATGTACGGAGGAGGGAACATAGCCTTGCTTACTTAAAGTAAATAGGTATATCGGTTTAGTTATACTGTTTATAAGATTCATTATTTCTTTAAATTATCAGATTTCACAACAGATTTCAACACTTATTTAGTCCAGACGATATCCGATCCTCAAAATCGAAATAATATCAGTCCGTGAGAGTAAATAGTGTTAAATCCTGTCATAAAATGCATGAAATTGCTCCAAGCTCCTAATACTTACAATAATAATACTTACAAAAGCGATGTATACAACGATTCGTAGCTATGATGAACAGGCATTCGATAATATGAGTGAGGAAAGTGGAAAAAAAAAACTTTATCGTAAAGAAATCATTGCGACCTGTTCCAGCGTTGGTTGAGCAGGACAGAAAACATGGCGGCTTCAGGCCCCAGCAAAGTCATCAAGGATATGACGTCAGTCCCCAAAGAGCGAGGTGGCCAAGGATGCGCCTGATAAAAGATCGAATTATATAAGGTGGTTAATTATGTTTAAAAAGGGGTGTTTTAATGAACACAAACACCCAATTTTCACTCATGCATTTCCTTGGAGTTTTCTACATACACATGAAAAGTTTCAGGCTGCGAGGTTTCATGATTTTGGAGGACACACACACACACACACACACACACACACACACACACACACACACACACACACACACACACACACACACACACACACACACACCGCCATTTATTAGTGTGTGTGTGTGTGTGTGTATATATATATATAAACACATACATAAACACATACATACACACACGAATAAATGGCGGTGTGTGTGTGTTTGTGTATGTATGTATGTATGTATGTATGTATATATGTATATATGTATATATTTGTGCACGGCAAAGCTGGGTGCTGGCGATGGACGTGACATGCACACACGCATTTTCAGGACGTTTTCGTTTCACTGACGACTTTCTGGTGAGAGAGACGATTCTCCTCCTCCTCTCCCCTGAATGATCTACTGAATACCCTTGTCTGTGTTTACCTGTAAGTAAGTCAACCCCGATAAGCATCTGCTCTGATATAAGCATCTGTCAACCCAGATAAGCATCTGCTCTGATATAAGCATCTGTCAACCCAGATAAGCGTGTGTGTGTGTGTGTGTGTGTGTGTGTGTGTGTGTGTGTGTGTGTGTGTGTGTGTGTGTGTGTGTGTGTGTGTGTGTGTGTGTGTGTGTGTGTGTGTAGACACGATAACTCGAGAACGGAAGAAGCTACCAATGTCAAATTACACCATGTGATTCAGGATGGTGATGGATAGCGCTGATTAGATTTTGGTCAAAATCGGTCAAAGGTCAAGGTCACAGTGAGGTCAAACGTTCGATTTTTGATGGTTTTGTACAGAATCATCGTAGAAAGTTCTGGTTTGCATCGCTACCTTCTCTCGAGACAGCTTTTATTAGACAAGGTCAGAGATCAATTTGACAATTTCGTAAGTACCAATCTATGACTGCTTGTTTGTTACTTGGCGAAATCTTTGATTTTGTCAAGTATGTTGGTCTGTTCTGTTTCTTGGTTTGTTACTTACGAAATCTAAAGATTTCGTAAGTATATTGATGACTTCCGTCCTCTGTTTGTGTGTTTGTTTGTTTGTGTGTGTGTGTGTGTGTTTGTTTGTAGGCACAATAACTCGAGAACGGAAGAAGCTACCAATGTCAATTTACACCCCATGATTCAGGAGGGTGATTGCTAGCACTGATTAGATTTTGGTCAAAATCAGTCAAAGGTCAAGGTCACAGTGAGGTGAAACATAATTCCGTAAATTCACGTGGAGAAATGGAGTATTTTTGGTTCGGTCGACGTTATGAGTTCGTTTTAACGTCGATTTTAATTTTGTCTTCGGTTTTTGCAATCGCTTAGGACGCTTAACACTCGGTTGTCGAAATTCTGGTAAAAATCAGATGATTGAGACATTTTAAGATTGTATAAAAAATATTTCACTCGCCGCGTCACGGCTCATCACATGGTGCAGCGCGCTCCAGCAGACGCGTCGTTGAGTCACCTAAAGGTTTTGCGTGTGCGCACTGACGGTGTTTTCGATAAAGATGGTGTTTAAAAGTCATTTTTTATCCCAATAAAGGATATCGTCGCATGCCTGACTCGCTAAGCCATCGGATTATGTAAAGATTGTTGGTGGATGGCCGAATATTACGGTTTTGTGACTTTGATAAAATAATATTAAATAATTGCGTCGAGAAATGGAGATTTTTGCTTCGGTCGACGTTACGATTTTTGATGGTTTGGTACAGAATCATCGTATAAACTTCTGGTTTGCGTCGCTACCTTCTCGAGAGACAGCTTTTATTAGACAAGGTCAGAGGTCAAGTTGACGATTTCGTAAGTACCAGTCTATGACTGCTTGTTTGTTTGTCCGGTCGTCTACAATCTAAATGGCTGGACCAGTCGTTCTTAAATTTTTACCCCTGATAGACAATCCACCTGAGACGGTCTGCATCCAAACCGCATCTTAATCAGACTAAATGTCACGACGTGACGTCGCACAATGTGAAAACACATTTTTGGACATAACTCAGTGACCGGAAGTCATAGCGACTTCGTGTTGATGCCAAAACAAACTTCAATGGAATATCTAAATGTTTTAAAATGCATTTTTGTACAAATTATGCACAGTTTTAACAAGCTTATGACGTCAAAGTTTTTAGCTATTGGCATGATTTAAAAAAAATTATATTTGTTCTGCAGGTCACAATTCTTAACCGATTTGGATGAAATTTTAATAGCTGATAGAAATCCACAGTGCAAAAAGATATGTGACTTTTGGTGATGTTCAATATCAGGATCTGGATGCTGCATAACTTTATATTATCGCCCATTATCGCCCATTATAAACCAATGGGTAATTTTGTGAATTACACATGGCTATTTCTCAAACAGTTTTGCACTTATTATATTGAAAGTTATACTGTCTATTTATGCATGTAATATTAACATGTGTACAAAGTTTGATCGAAATTGACCGAAGGTCAAGGTCAGGGTCACCCAAAACATGAAAACACACACATATAAAATACATATTTTTGTTTTACAACATATTTCAAACCTGATAACGGGATCATAAAGCTGGTTGAAAAGCAATGTTCCTAGGTATTTTCAAATATTTTCTACGATCAGAATGAAGGCAACAAGCACCGATGATAAGTTGTTGAATGTCACATGGTGGCTTTAAATGAGTTGTGAAAATTTTCAATCTGCTGCCGTTACCATGACAACGCGCGCCTGATAATTGTTATTTGTGACGTCGCGTCATTTTATTAATGTACGAACAAATAAACACCACGCATTACATGACATTACAGCTTGGACCACCACACGGAAGGGTCAACTAATTTGCCAAGTGTCGTGCTAAGCACGATTTTTCACTTGTTTGTCTGTTTGTGCGCAGCATATCTTAAACTTGTGGACGGATCCGGTTGAAATTTTGTGGACACGTTAGGTGTGTGAAAAGGAAGAATTGATTCAATTTTGGTGAAGATCCAAATCTGGATGAGATCTGATAAAAAAAATTTTTAGTGATTTTTCACCATTAAGAGATAGGGATAAACTAATATACAGCACAATATCTCAAAAAGTTGCAGACAGATTCGGATGAAACTTGGTGTACACGTTGGGTGTGTGGCAAGGCCAAATTGTTTCAATTTTGGTGAAGATCCGAATCCGGATCTGGATACGAGAGTTATCTAATTTTTGAAGTGATTCATCACCATTGAGAAATCAGGCCAAAAATGATATAGTCCTGCATTGCATGATATTTCAAAAATGTAATGGGCCTGATATGTTCTCGTGGATCAGGCATTACGTGGTGGAGGTATGCGCTCCACCGAGTGCCCTTCTAGTTTCATCATGGATTGTCTGTCGGTTTCAACTACTGTGACCCATGGATTTTGTATGGATATAGACTAAGATCCTTCTTTGCAATAGTATGCATAATTTCCCTGTTAACGCCTAGCTCTTGAGACTTCCTTTTTGACAACTTATTTGGGCTCTGTAGGACTGCTTCTCTCACTCTTTCGATTGCTTCTTCAGTTCTTACTGAATTCCTTTGCCTTGACATTTTTTGCATCTGCTTCACTGCCAGTTGTCCCGTGTGCTTTAGCACAGCGCAATATTGAATTCCGTGTGGGACATGTTTACAAACCAAACTTTGCCTGAAACTGTGTTTGAGCAATTGTAATGGAGTTGTGATTGGAAAAATAAAGCTCCGCATTGGTGGCTCTGTGTTCCATGCTCCGTTTGTCCATTTTTGGTTTTGATAATTGGGTTCAAATATCCAAAGCTAAGTCCTTCAACATCACCTGAATAAAAACAAAACCAGATATTTATTAAAAAGGGTTGTTCATGAATTAATTGTCACCCTGTATCTATACATATGTGTGAGTGTATATATATATATATATATATATATATATATATATATATATATATATATATATATATATATATATATATATATATATATATATATACACATGTCAAAACATGTGTGACAAGCACTCCCCCAATCCACATTGAACAGTCCTACACCAAAGCATCATCTCCCACACAGAGGCCTCAGCCTGGTGACTGTCAAACAGACAAAGATTATTAGTTAAAAGGTCAACATTAGTAAAACATAAAATGGAGCCACCTCTCTGGATTTCGTGCTTATTTGCCCTCATCAAGATGGCATACCGACAAATATCTAACCAATGATGACCACATTCGTTGTTTATACATGAGACACACCTCCTGACTGTTGTGGTGAGCATCGCCGCGGATTATGTCACACATGACATGATCTCACACATCTTTTACATGGCATGACATAGGCATGCTGGGTAGATGTAAAATAAATGAAAAGATGTAAGAACACCTCTCTCCTATTATATGTGAAGATTACTTTCAATAATCGAAGCGGCAAAGCCACTGGCCCTACATCCCAGCGATTGTGGGTTCCAAAGTAGCATAAAGCAGTTGCAGTATTGTCGTAGTAAGGTGATGAAATTCAAACATTCTGGAAACCAAGTTCGTTTCAGGAAAATTCCCATGTCACTATTGGATTGTCGGTGAAACCCCACCGGCTCATTAACGATCTTCAAGGAGGGGGCAATCTGCCTACCCCACTTGCAGGTGTCATTTTCTTCGACTCTGTGGTTGACTCGCTTATTGCCCTCAGGTTACTTTGGATGGGCACGAAAAGGTTTTACAACATTTAAGAAAAGGTAGCAGTGGCCAAAAGCCTCCATGCATTCATTCATTTGTATGCAGCACTTAGTTGTCAGATGCATAAATTCTGGGAGTGCACCCATGCTGCTGATGCAGTGCCCCTGCCCGTGAAGGAAGGAAAGTGAAATTTGTTATGGGTGCCATCAACAATCGATACTCTTTGAGAAAGACACTGTGGGGTGTTCAATATCCAACAGCTAATGCAACATCTCAAACGGGACACCTGGCATGCAGGATGACGCAAACAGACATGCAAGGTGACAGCTTATAGATGGGCCACGAATCAAATTCAGACCAGACACCTCAAAAGTGAGTGCGATACCTCGAAGAGATGTTAGATTTTCCTTACATGTTCAGTATAATTACAGAGTAGGGAAGCATTCGTCGTTGGAATGAGAACGTGGTCATGGTGTGGCTTTCATATTGTCTTTTTGTGCCCGGTCAGCTGGAGGAACTCGAAGCTGTTTTTGCGCAGACCCACTACCCAGACGTGTTCACTCGAGAAGAACTCGCCATGAAAATCAACCTGACGGAAGCTCGCGTACAGGTGGGTTTTACGTCCGCGTGATATCACAACACCGGCAAAAAAAATGCACCCGTCCATTATAACACTTGTATATGGTTTGTCCACCGTTCAATTTGCTATAGACCTTTATTTTAATATATCATCCTCTTGCCAAGTTCTCTATGCCAACAATTCTTTCCAACAGAGGTGATCGGTTCTTCGTTCTGCTTCGGTTCAAATATTTGCATTCAACATGCACGGTATGATATACAAAGTGAGTTAAGCATGCTACACGTTTTATTTGAATAGTTTATCCATTACAAACAATTTTCGCCAAAGCCGAACCATCCATCCACTGGGACCATACTCTCTGCAGAGCGTTGGTGCTGCCTAAGCAGTCTCCTTGGCTATTGGGTACAATTCTGGACGGGTCGCCACTCCGACACAGGATACCAGCATGTTGGCACTCATTTTGCCGACCTCGGAAGGATGACAGGCAGAGTCAACCCCACCTGGTATTAATTCAACAGCCGAGTGGGATTTGAACTCAGGATCCTCAGATCCTAAGCCCACCACCCCTAACCATTAAGCCAACACCAGGCATAAAGCCGAACAACCAACCAGTATGACATCATCACGATGTTCTATTGTTCCTTGCAGTCTGAACTCCAACTAATATGGGTTTCTTCCCCAAACAAGGGAAACTCCTGCTTTTCCTCAAAACCTGTTGGCATCAGGGCTTGGATACTCAAGTGTTGGTCAGTCAAAATTGGCTTCACCTTTCTCTGTGCTCTTGAACAAGTCTTTCACCTCGAGGAGCTTCCAGGTTCCACCCACAGAAGACCCACTTCATTAAAAATAATAATAATAATAATAATTGCACCCAGTGGAGGACAATTCCACAACTATTGCATTCAATGGCTATTGATGCAGCTGTATGTCTGTCTGCTTGTTGAGTTTCAGGAAATCAAATTGTATTCCACAAACTTGAGCATCACCTTAAAAAAAAAAACCTGCATAAGTCTTACGTTCTTGCTCTGTGTCTCTGGAAGTTGTCATCGAGCTAATCTCCATATTCTTCGATGACCAATTGTTTTCCATAGTTCAGTCTCTGATAGCTTCTTGTCTTCCTCACAAAACCATAATCCACCTTGGTCAGAGAGCTCAGATAATCGATTTGCTTGGAGCAAATAATCATGTCCATTTCATCTTAAAGATGCCTGTTTTGAAAGCCCTCTCTTTTGGCATTGAAGAACAAGAAGCAGGAATGGAAGCTTAATAATGTAGCAGTTGCCATGGTAACAATTATTATTATTCTAGACAACAGGAACCCTTTAGAAATACATGGAAGGAGCACAAAAAAAATTATATAGTGTATTGCGTAATATTTCACGAAGCAATAGAAAATTAAATAAAAGTACATGAAAGGAACACACAAAATAGCAACTACTACGTGTTGTAGAACAAATAAATCATTTCCCCCCCCAATATTTCACATACTCATTGAGACTCTGCTAGAAATGCATTGTGTTTGTGAAGTACATCCTGTTGAAAGTGACAGGTAGATATGCCTAGTTTGTATGAAAATCTGTAGAGTATGACTTCGACCTCTGGCCACGGGGCCTGCATTTCCAGTCGTTCATCTCCTTTTGTTCCAGCAATGTAATTGCTCAAAGTATTTATCATTCCCGTTTGTTTCCATCCTACCCCCATAGTAAAGTAGTGCATGCTCATTGGTGTACCAGTGTCTGTCTGTCTCTCTTGTGCACCATACTCTTCACAGAGCATCGGTGCCACCATCGGTCCTGAGGAAGGGTTATTCTTCGTGGTTTTTCCATTACCTTCCCAGCAGTAGTGAGGACAGGAATTTGTAATTTGTTCATGGTGCCGCGGCTAGTTCACCTATGCTTTGCGAAGGACACCATGGGATCTTTAACATCCACTGACTAACGCCGGCAGACGAGACACCGGTTTAACGTCCGTCCGAGGGACAGCACACAAATCGACAAATCACCCCCGCCTGTAAAACACCGGGATGACGGTTTATACCTGGGTCAGGATTTGAACCCAGGCCAGTCAGTTTCGAAGCGAGTGTGTGTATCTCCAGCCCATCCTGCCAGCCCAGTGTACCATTCTCGGGTGCAGATGAAACAATGCAGTTCAATGGAGACGTAAAGTTTCACTTTGTGCATTGACACCGTATAAAGTAACAGAAAAATACGTCCCTGCTCTGGATTTTCACTGGGCCGCTCCATTGTTTTTATCACAGAAGCACTTTTGGCGCTTTAATCTGCCTCTAGCAGCAGCAGGTATAATGATTTACAGCACGATGTGCAGCGCGAAAGGTGTGCGTGCACACTCTAAATAGCCACGGAGTGGCCTGTGCATTTTATGGTGGCATCACAGAGAAGGCAAAACAAGGCGCAAGTGGATTTAACCCTTTTTTGCTCATAAAAAGTCAGATAAACCTCACTCGGAAGATGCAGTGGCCTGCACCCTGGGAACTCGGGTTTCTTTAATCCGATCAGACCAGGCCTGAGATGAACAACCGTTCCATGTTACGGATAATGCAATTCGGGTGAAGTGTCCATGTCACGGCGATTATTAAAACGTTCGCAAGATGGCTTATCGTTGATCCTTGGAGGACCATTTCCGCGACATTGAACATACATTCATACCTTTGATATGCAGGTTAGTCCAAAAGATTGCATTTGATTGAAAAACCTGAACTGTTTACAGTCTGTACACAACATTTGCTGCTTGATATAGCATGAGGTTTTTACGACTTCTGAGTGCAGGTAGGAAGGCATGGTTTAAAAGGCCATCAGGACCGTCTGTATATATCACATGCGTGAAGTGTCAAAGCTTTTTTTATATACACATCCCCCCCTACCCCCTCCCCTTCTCTCCTTTTCCCCATGTTTATCCCATTTATCTGTTTTTGTCTATTCCTAGTATTTTAACATCCCAATCTATCCGTTCTCTCCTTCACATTCCCAAATACTGTTCTCTCCTTTCCATCCCTGTCCTCTTCCATTCCATTTTTCCTCCCTGCTATGTACCATTCCTTTTCTTCTCCTATATCTTCCCACAGTCACTTCTCTTACTTATCTTCGGACGTTCCCTTCTCTTACCTATATTCTTTCGATACATTCACTATGCACTATCTTCTTACATTCTCTTTTGCTAACTTATCTACTTACATTCCCTTCCCTATCCTCATCCCTCTCTTCCTTTTCTCAAATAGATTTTTCTCAATATTTAACTCCACCAACCCCTCCAACACTTGGTCCCTCTTTCTGTAATTAACTCCGCCATCTTAGGTGGATGGAGGATATGTTTTCACCCGTCTGTCTGTCTGTGAACAGGATATCTCAAAAAGTTATGAATGGATTTGGACGTAACTTGGTGGACAAGTTGGGTGTGTAACAAGAACGAATTGATTCGATTTTTGGTGAACATCCAGATCCTGATCTGGCCTATCAGTCGGATACAAAACCGAAACTGTTCACCCTGGCGGAGGTATGCACTCGACCGAATGGCGTTCTAATTTATAGGGTGATGGCCCCTAAAAACCCCCCTAAAAATGTTTTTTTTTTAATGTTTTTACGCTTTTTTACATATTGGAATCAAGGTCTTGGTCCGAGTTCTGAAAAACTGTGAATCATTTTCGATTTCTTTCTTGTACTTTTGCGACGTCATGATCTTTCGATCTTCATCCTTTCCGGCTTAACGTCCACCTTGTATCCATGAATCGAGCTCCATCACGGAAACCTTCATTCACTTCGGCACCTCGTCCCGTGTAACCAAGGCGATGCAAACTGCCGCAAACTGCCGTCTTGGACTATTCAGCGGGTCATCTTGGACTGTGCAGACTGCAGGCCGGGCAATCCCATCAGTCACTCTCTCTCCGTCACGTCACTCCCTGGCGGGGTGCTGGGGAGAGGGGACATCAGCATAGTGTGAATCCCCTTGCACGGGACTGGAGGGATTTGAAGAATCTGCTCATTCACGCGTTCGGACCGACAGACAAACGTGATAACGGGAGCCATTGACAAGGCAAATCGCGTTACACCCCAAAATTGCTTCGCAGGAGCGCGCTGGAGCTGGGGGTGGATGAACTGATCTACAGCGGAGACCGTAACGCGATTGCGCCTCGCCTTAAGCCCTTCACCGGTGCTTTAACGACGTTACGATGCGGCGTGGGTGTGAGCGACCCGGACGGGCTCGGGACTAATGTAATCGGTGCGGGATCCGTGCTCCGGCAGAGAGTGTGCGTAACGCGGTTACTGCGCACGGTCTCGCGCCACCCGCTCCCCGGGATTCAAACGTATGTGCTGGTAATTGAGAGTAGGGACCCTCCGGACAGGGTTTTCTTCGAGGCCTGAAGGCTCCCGAGAGCGTCCCTTGCACATTGCTCCCACGGTTAAGATGTTGTTGGTGAAACGAAATGCCTAATGTTCCTCCCAGTCTCAAGCTGTGGACTACAGATGTCACACGGAGCACGATACCCTGGATGGGAGTGGACAATGTTGTTGGGAGACATGTTTCGTGATTCGTGATTTGTGATCGACTGCGTTTGCCATGTGCGAAGCCTTACAAGAGGTCGAATCTCTTGGTTTCTAATCGTCGTCGACACTGCCATGGATTAGGAGGGCCATTGGGCTATTAAAATCTCCAGCGCTTCACGTGGCCTTTCATTTCAAGGGCCATCCATTCAACTCACAAGTCTCACATAGCATCCAACTCTAGGTTTCAGCTTTCATTTTTTCCAATTTCTCAAACAAGGAGACCTTTACAAGTATGGGTGTCCTCTTGACATTTGATGCTGTTCCACGTTGTTCTTAAACACAATGAAATCCATTGCTTAATCGTGTCCAATTCCTGAGTTTATCGTCGTTTCCCCCTTCTCTACCTCTTTAACAGCCCCAAAGATTCACACCTCGTGCGGTGGTCCAGGGAACGTTTCTGACCCAAGTGTTTTATGAAACGGTTGGCCAGGCTTGACGTTCGACTGAAGGTGATTTGGGCAGGAATTTGTGATTTGTTCAAGTCTCAGCGATATTTCGCCAACTGTTCGCGAACGACACCAACCGAGCAATCTCTAACATTTACTGAATAATGCTCGCAGAGGGGACACCCAGCCTAACGTCCATCCGAGGGACACACATTGATGCCTCACCCTGCCTCTGAGACATTGGGATGGCAGTTTTTACCTGGTTCGGGATTCAAACCCAGGCTAGACAACTTAAAGCGAGTGTGCGTACCTCAAGACCATCCTGCCAGCCCTTCTGTTTATATTCACTTGTTGATTGATAATGACCAACCAGGTTTGGTAATTTGTGAGCTATTATTTACTAGTGAATGAGTTCCTGACAAATTGCTCGGGTTGTTCAAGACTCAAGGTGAGCTATGGAACTGAAATTTCCATGTAAGCAGTGTACTTTTATATTACAGTGATGAAACGTTAAAAAAGATGTTGTACACAATGCGAGCACAGTTTTCATTATTCATTATTTTTGCAACACTAGTTGTACAAGTCGGGAAGCAATTCAAAAAGGCCATTGTTTTTTCATTCGGATGAAATTACCTGTTGTCTTGGAAGTGGTCAGGTTATGTCGATGGGCTTAATTCCACGTGTAATTTTGATCCGAACAAGTTCAGAGTAGATATCGATAATTAAATTTCGTTTATTATCTGTATGATAAAGTTATGCCTGGCATGATATCTTAGAAGTATGTGCACTCGCCTCTGAGCCGTCTAGCCTGGGTTTGAAACCCGATCCAGCTACAAACTGCCATCCTGGTGTTTAGCATGCCAGCCGAGGCATCAAGGCGCGTGCCCGCTCTTGGCTGGACATTGAGCCGGAAGATCCGTCCTGGTCGTTGGTGGACCTTAAATATTGTTTGGTGTCTTGTATGAAGAGTGGACGATTTATCGCCAGGAAACTGAACAAATCACAAATTGCTGCCACCTTCAGTCGAACGTCTGATTTTGTCAGCCAGTTTGTGAAAGACTTGGGTCAAAGACTTTCACTGGCCTGACCCAACAAGAAAGTGGGAATAATTGGGGCATTAAAGTAATGGTAATTAGTTATAATATTTGTAGTTCGTGTGCCACACCACAAAAATTGCTTGTAGTTTATTATCCCCGCGTGGCGGAAGGGGGATATTGTTGTCACCCAGGTCATCCGGCTGTCCGTCCGGCCGTCCATCCGGGCGTCAACATTTATAGCTGTGAGTGCGATAACTCATAAACTGTTCGCCATATCGATTTGAAATTTGGGTCACACATGTACCACCTGAAAAGGAAGAACCCTATTGATTTTGGACGTGGCCGGATCCAATATGGCCGACTGTGGCGGCATTTGAAATAAATGTTTCAATGGCGGGGGATTCCCCATCTCTGATGGTATATTTGTTATCCATAAGAATAGGCAAACAAGGCAATAAAGAAAAAAAACAAAACAATGGCAGCAGGACATATTAGTGGTCTAATAGGTTTCTATAGAAATGGTAACATCCCATAATATAAAGGGATGTTACCATTTCTTTTTATATAAAGGGAAATTGTAATAGTGACGCAAAATATAAGCTAATTGATAACAAGCATACATGTAATAATGAGCAACAGGAGAAACAGAACGGGGCAGAATAAAACGAGAGAAGAGTAAAAGTATCTACAGGACTGAAGGTCAGCGCGCACAATGGAGAAGTCCGTAAATCCAGGTACGAGGACAAAAAAGACTGATCGGTAAGATGGTAAAGGCAGTTCCTCATTGACTATAGCTACCTCATTGCCAGGAGGATGGACAGACAGAGAGACTGCACTGGAAGTCCGAAGACACAGATGGACACGCTGTAAGTCGGTGCTCCAGTGCTGTCATGCTAGGATCTACTGCGGAGCAGTAATGTCCTCGAACTTGCAGAAATTTCCACCGAATGGGCCCGAGCTCACCGCAGCAGGTGCAGAGGCTAGTAAGCATGGGGATTCATCGAAGGACAAAAAAAAGGTCACTGGTAAGGTGTCAGCTTAAATAATTACATCAGAGAGGTTTTCTGAGCGCGGAGGAAAGACTCTAAAATGAAATTCCAAGTTGGATTAATATGGCTTTGTGCCCCCCTCCCAATCCACCTCCCTCCATTAGAATCAAATTCCACATTTAAAACTGTTATCCACCCCTACAGTTCCTTTGGAGCACACGAAGGAGTTGTCATGGGGGAGAGGACCACACTAACTTGAAAACTGCATGCAATCATGAGGAGCTTCATCCTAAAAGTGGTGATTAGCTGGGCAGTTGAACAAACATGGCTGGTGACAGATGACGGGGTGGGCCAGGCAGTAACGAAAACGTTAATTGCCAGAAGCTAATGGTGGAAAATAAATATCTTGGTGGCTGGTGAGAAAGCAATGACTGATAATGACTTAAGGGCTCGATGCTTGGTGTTAGCTCAAGCCAAAGACTCCCCAAAAATTGCCTTCCTGAGCAAAGATAACATGGACACTGATATGGACATTGTTTACATTTAATCTGAGGAATAACCCACTGTTTCTTTCTGGAGTGATGTCATAATTTGAAAGTTATGCCAGGATGAGTAATGGTGAACGTGTGTCTAAGGGCCCCGACTCTGCTGGAATCCATGCTATTGAGTTACAGGTATATGTACATATATGTATATGTCAATATCTTAGAGGCACAAGCACTCGCCTCCGCGCTGCCTAACCCAGGCTTGAATCCTGACCCAGTCGTGGGGCAACTTAGCATCACAATTGTGCATTTTGTGAGGAAAGCACCAAATTTGGCACACTAGTAGCCTATGATATTATGAACAGATTTGGATATTGGGCCATCTCAAAATTTTTGATGGCAGTGGAAAATGGCTGCCACAGCCATCAGCGGCTGAATTTGAGATGGCCCAATATCCAAATCTGTTCATGATATGATTGGCTACTAGTGTGCCAAATTTGGTGCTTTCCTCACAAAATGCACAATTGTTATGCGATATTTAGCTAAGTTTCCCCACTACAGCTATAAATTGTCGTCCTGGTGTTTTGCACGCCAGGCGAGGCATCAAGGTGTGCACCATCCCTTGAATGGACGTGAAGCTGGAGGACCCATCTGCTTGCACTGGTCATTGGTACGGATTAAAGATCCCAGGGTGCCTTCCGTGAAGTGTCGGCGAGTTGTCGCCGATACACTGAACAAACTACAAATTCCTGTCACCTTCAGTTGAACATCAGGCCTGGCTAGCTGGTTCGTGAAGGACTCGGGTTAAAAAGGTTCCCCCCCCCCACACACACACACACAACTCCACAAGAAGGTGGGAACAATTGGGATCCATGAAAGATGTAGAGGAGGAGTAGTAGTAGTGAGTAAATATGTTTTTGTACAATTAACCTTTCCCACTTTGTCACATTTTAAACGATTTGTATTATGGATAAGAGTACAAGTCTTCTGATACCCTTTTGCTCGATGTGCATCGTTTTTCCGTCCAATTTCCAAATCAAAGCTTGAGATAATGTTTACAGAGGAGTAAGCAAATTCCTTCCATTAATAGGCAGCATGGAAACACTGTAAGTGATTTCTTTTTCTTTTATTTTTTTTTGAGTAGGCAAGAGGTGACGAGAAGGAGAGGTGGGTGAGTTGAGGGGTTAATTTGATTTCGAAATGCTCACAGAATTCTCCGCGACATGAGCAGTGAAGGCGTCTGGCAGAAATCCAATCCAGAAATTATAGTCCAACACAGCACTAACCTAATAACAGCCTCCTTTGCAGCCCTCTATTTTTCTACAAAATTAGTTTAAATCGCTGCATCTCTAAATGAGTTTTAAATGAAAAATGCATTTAAAGCAGAAAAGCACGCGCATGGCCGCAACCCGAAGATTCCGTGCGAATTTCTGCACGGACACGGAGCGAAAACTCTGTAAGGAGGCTTTTCGACGTGTACACTGTGCTCCCCCACTACTATTCAGCGGACACATCCGAGATGGAGTTCACAATGTCGTGCCATGAGTCTCTTGTCCATCGTCGGTGTCTGCATGTCCGCTATGTCATGCTGGATATCCCTTGCTACGCGGTCGATGTAGTTCAGTGGCCTTCTTCCTCTGGTTTGGCAAGGCAATCTCAAGCAGATCACGTCAGATATAATTTGGTCCTTGGCGCGGAAACAGTGACCAGCGAAACGTGTTCCGCGACGACCTGCAATGGTAGAAATGGGTGCTATGTCTCCGTAGATCTCTGCTTTTGTTCTGTGGTACCCGCCAGCTGATGTTCTGAACTCTCATAAGAAACCGAGTATATGTGCCAGGTCCTGCAGGGCCTCCTTCATGGTCCATGTCTCTGATCCATATAAGAGTATATTCTCTGCAGAAGCTTTAAAGAATGCAAGTTGGGTAGATCTCCCCGGTGCGAGCGCCTTGTCGCCAATGAGCTTGCTACGTACTACGGTGGACCTTTGCAGATCCGGACTGAAGTTGTGCTGTCAATAACTCGCCTACTCTTCGCGGAGAACACATTGGGATCCTTAACATCCACTGCATGTTTAATGCTCGCAGACGGAACTCCCGACTTAACATCCATCCGAAGGACGGCACACACATTGATGAATTACCCTGTCTGAGAAACTCCAGGGTGATAGTTTTTCACTGGGTCGGGATTCAAATCCAGGCTTGACAGCTCAGATGCCAGTGTGCATGTAGCACGAGGCTATCCTGCAGGTCCGGTTTTCTACGGTATTGCATGTTCCATAGGAACCAGCATTCATGTCCGCTTTGAGGCTGCAGGGTTCTGCAAAACTGCTTGCGTGATGTTTTGTAATAAAATTAGATGAACGACGTTGTGCAGACGCGTTCACTTTAGTTCCTACATATTACGCTGTGCACACCTTTACACGGTATGGTATTGCATTCTGGTTAATGAAAGTTTGTCGAGAAAACTCAATAACCCTTGTCGTTATACATGCAGCCAAGCAATATCCATACTCCATTTTTTTCTTTTCTTTTTTTCTCATTTTCATACCTGGCAGGTATGGTTTCAGAACCGAAGAGCAAAGTGGCGCAAGATGGAGCGGGGTAACGCAGACTCTGATGAAGGCAAAGAAAGTCCAGCCGCCGAAAACAATGCGACTGCATCGAAACCGCGATCTCCAACACCCGAGCCTCCTCGTCCCCGAAAGGAAGCGCTGACTCCTCTTTCTAGGTGATGACCTGGCCTTCAATTGTGCTGTGTGTGATCATTGTTCATTTACCTTGTACAAATGTACTCCTAATCCTTACAGCGAAGATTACCTTGTAAGAAAATTTGATCGTCTCGGGGCTTGAAGACCACAAACGCATTGAGCATTCCACACCCTGACTCGACTTGGGTATCTCAAGAACCTGAATCCTCTAAATGCCATAATTTTGTGATGGAATCCTCACCTTCGATAAATTAGACACGAGTAGAAAGTTCATGCGACGGAAGACTGTCCTACCAACCGCCGGGGCATCTTGTGCTGAAGATTCTTTCGCGCTTTCCCTCGATGGAAGTTGAATAATCGACAGCATATAGTTTTCCTTTAGTGCCCCCTTTCACTTTTAGGAATGGTAAAAAGTTACACAAGCCAAGAAAGATCCGCCAGTTGACAAACGGAATTTCCTGATTCATCAGAAAGTTGGCCGCTGAATTAATATACCAGGTGGTTGACTCAGCCTGTCATCCTTCTGAGGTTGGCGAAATGAGTACCAGTGTACTGGTGGAGGGGCACAGCATCAGCGGCATAGTCACGCTCCAACAAAACGATGGCTACCCGGCAGCCAAGCTGCCACACGCAAATAGATGCATGCAGGTGTACAGACACACTAGCCCACCTGTTCTTTCCAGTAGGCTTGTGTTTTCTGAATGAACGAGCGATAATATCGTCGCATCACGTAGCACCATCAACTCTAGTGGCCTGTTTAAACAGGTTAGGTGTCAAAGCGACGGGATCTAAATGAATTAGCCAGCATTGCAACCCATCCCTCGGTCGAGAGTGGCAAAAAAAACCGAGTGTGCTCTTTTTCCTCCGTTGGAAAAAATTTGGTCCTTATCCCAGGCGTTCCGACGGACTTCATAACTCCATTTTCTTCATATTACAGCCCTAATAAATTGCTCGACATGCAAGGAAATCTCAAGGCACTCAACATTTATCTCGGATTCATCTTGGATTATTCGATTATTCGGAAAAGTTTTCTTACCTGTGACCGTATTACCTTTAAGTTGAGCAGGATTTCTCGAACCCAGTCGAAGAAGCCAACCTGCCTCCTTGCGAGTTGTCTAATTCCGGAGAGCGTGGGTGAGAGAAGGAGGGACACTTTAATATGGAAACTTTTGAGTTTATAAAACTTTTTGAAGATTAGGTTTATGAGGAAGAACGAGGACTACAGGAGAACACAGGGGGGGCGCATATGATGGGTACAGAAGCAAAGTCTCAGAAAGCAAGACAGGAAAGTTGGAAAGAGGTGGGCTTGGTTAATGGGGGTAGAAAAGATCATGGTTTTGTATGGGGGATCATTTGAGATGGTGGTGAACAGTTGACTTGAAAACCTTGAGGGACGAATGAGTTTGAAGAGAATGTGGAAGTTGGTTCCACAGGCGGGAGAAAAGACGAAAAAAAATGAGTGCGATTCTGCATTTTTTTGGAGTTTCACCAAGAGAGAGTTGTTCGCAGACCTTGAGCGCCCAGCTGAAACATGAGGGAGAGCAGAGGGTGCAAGATCTTGAAGGCCTTGGTTTCCGCAGCATCAAGCTGAGCAAGGTGCGAGGCAGCGGGTGTGAGCCGAAAGGGGAGAGCAATACTCCATCAGTACTCCAAATTGAGAAAAGGAAAACATGGAGGATAATGGGAGAGAGAAATGAGGGTAGGAAAAATGTGAGAAGAGCAGGAAGAGAATGGAAACAGATTTGGTAGGAGATTGGAGTGAAGAGGGGGGGGAGGGATATGTAGGGAGTGTGATGGTGGGAAGGAAGTGTGAAAGTGGGGAACATGGGGGGGGTGTGGAGGGGTTGAATCAAAAAAACAATTCCACCGTATTTGCATACGTAATAAATAGATGGTCTCATGTGGATAATGTTAATGGCATTGTACATTTGTAAAGCATGCATTGATATGTGATGCCTTCCTCCTGGGCCCGAAGCGAACAGCTGCACAGCTTGCTCTAGTACAGGCTGGCAAAACGATAATGACGTTTACAATATTCCAAGCAGCACAATAATTGAGATATTAATAACCTTAAAATTCATCACGGGTTATAGTCGTGCAGCATTCATAATTAATTTATGTTGATGCTTGCAAATTGGTTCTCATTACCAACATGACAGTGACATAAGAATTCAAGATCCTAATGACAACTTCAAGCAGGCACCTTGTCCAGATGGTGGCGGCGAGTTGAGAGGTGGCCAATTCGCCATGAACTTGGGGTCTTAGGGCAAGGCAAAGACCATTCTTTATCATGGAGAGCAAGCATGTTTGGGAAGTCATACTTTTAGAGGTCGTTCGAGCGCTGCCCGACTCTCCTTCCCCCATGCACCCTTCCTTCATATCCTTCTAAACCACTACCTCCACCAGGCCGCACAGGCCTGAGCCTAAGCATTCACCACATCCTAATGACAACTTCAAGCAGGCACGTTGTCAAGATGGTGGCGAGTTGAGAGGTGACCAATCCGCCATGCACTTAGGGCAAGGCAAAGACCGGTCTTTATCATAGAGAGCAAGCATGTTTGGGAAGTCATACTTTTAGAGGTCGTTCGCGCGCTGCCCAACTCTCCTTCCCCATGCACCCTTCCTTCATATCCTTCTAAACCACTACCTCCACCAGGCCGCACAGGCCTGAGCCTAAGCATTCACCACATCCTAATGCATCCCCAAAGGCCTGGCAGATGCATCGGCGTTCCCAAAGGCTCCGGGTTTGCGGCCACAAAGCCATCCCATCAGCCCTTCGGCCTTCACCAGTGCCTCCGGTAATGAATGGATGAATTGCCCATTCATGTGAAGTGTAGGTTCGTTGGCTTTGCGAGCCGTGCCCGCACTCTATCGCGGCCGCTGGCCGAAGCGAGGAATCATGAATATTTCAAGGAGTCCGAGCGCCGTGTCGTGAAATACAGCTTGTCCCACCTTGTACGGAGAGGGAAGTGTGACAGAACCAAAGCGTTTGCATCATGGCCGCCCAACGAAGCCGCAGATGTATCCCAGATGATCAGAATTCTGAGGCCTTGTCAACGTCCCAGGGTTTCTCAGATAAAAAGAGCACGACACAAATGACTCCTTTTTTTTTTTTTACAACTGTCGGTTTGTTCTTTTAGTGCTCTATCAGTTCTTTGTAATCCCACAATGAAGTCATCACAACAAGTTGTTCCTCCACATCTCACCAATAATGCTACCCTCTAAGATCCATTAGGAGATCCCATTACACGTTTCTAATTCCTTGCCTTTGGAACACATTGGGGAACGTCATAAAATCTGAGGATTATGCTCGATTGTGATTTTGTTAAAGGAGATCGAGAAGCTATTGTTTGCAGTGGATTTGCAGTTTTAAATTACATTATAGGATTTGATATTTCTGAATCAAATGTAATCTAATCAAACGAAGTGTAATCTTGCGCACAGACCAGAGATGCTGTGAGCTCTTTCTATACATCGTGTGGTGCATTCTTGTCCATTGTTCCAAACCGACGTGTAATCAACATCCAGTAACATCATCTGGACCTGTAACATCCAGGGTCATGGCATATGGTGACCTTTGGCATGTGATTCTGATATGAGACTGCAATGCCAACAGACGAGGAAGAAGAATGATGCAGGATTTGCCCCAAAAGGCAAAGTTCGTGTGGTTCTTCCGTGGTTTTTCCAGTGGGTTCAACTCTATTCCTCTTCTTGTTGTTGCGTATGGCAGCTTGGCTGCCGGGTAGCTATCATTTTGTTGGGGCGCGACGATGCCGCTGATGCCGTGCCCCTATACCGAAATGCTGATACTCATTTTGCTGACCTCGGAATGATGACAGGCTGTCAACTCCACCTGATGTTAATTCAGTGGCCAATGGAGCTCGAAACCCAGGTCCCGAAGATCCCAAGCCAGTCACCTTAACCACTAAGCCAACACCATGCTTACTCTATTCCTCTTGAATTGTGTTACACATTGAGACACTGTCATGTGGAATGTGAACAAAGTTCACAAATGTTACTTATTATGGAAAACTAAGCAGTCAAACAGGAGTAAATTATCCTTCTCCTTCTCTCTTCTTTCTCCATCCTCGTATTTTGAAGAAGTGAACTCCATATTCAACGATTAGAAATCTCCACGTAAAAATTTACATAGTTTCAAGATTTTTGTGAACGATGTATAACAAATGGTCTTTATAAAATAAGAAATATTGCTGAGAAAAGAAGTTGTACCTGCATACCGTTTAGAGCGGTACTGGCTCTTCGTGACTTAAACATCAGCACTTCTCCCTTGAGGTCCTCAAGTTCTATCACTGCATCCGTAATGTGGATTTTAGAAGTAAAGCCTCCATGTGACTCTGGCTCTGCAAAGTTGCAGACAACGTGTTAGGACAGGAATTTGGAATTTAGCCTGCAATAAGCCGGCACACAATGGCCTACTCTTGCCAATTACATAATTCCAATATGAACTCTCAAATAATCGGCAATGTCTTCCATCTCTCAAAATTATCTCCCACCAACATTGCAATCTTTCTTTCCACTTTATCTCATACATTTTCCTTTCTCTATACACCTCTGAAGCCGGTGACACAAAATGGCCGAGCTATTTTTCCCTGGAAATGCCAATGACCTGGCTGTTTTTCATGTGAATGTGTCATATGGGATTTATACGCAAGTGTGTCATCTCTGTCCTTTCTTTTTGTCCCACATTCAGCCCCCGCCTGGCATTTGGACCAACTGCACTGTCGTCGCCTGCGTGCTTCCCAGCGATGCTTGCGCTCACGTCTGCATCATATGCTCATGCACTCTCCCACTCGACCAAAGGTACTTTATTCCACAGTCAAGTCATAGATGGTTTTGGGACACGTTTATTTTACAATGGATGAAGTCGCAGATCGTTTTAGGTTCCAAACCGTAGAGTATTACACTCAACATATATCTTTGCTCGAGGACAATCTTGAACTCGTCATGAACATAGAGACATCTCTGAGTACAAGAGCAGATTCTACATGTTGTGAGAACAATGACGTCAAAAAAACAAAACAATATACAGATGAATAAGCAAATAGATGCACAATGGTAGGTTATGGGCTGTGTACTTATAACATGTGTGCAGTGTTGGTGGAGGTTGTTGTTAGAACAGATGCATACACTGTCCATTTGGGAGCAGGTGGATGAGGCAACATTTCTGCCATACTTCCGTACTTGATAAATTAATGCAGTTCAAGGTTGTAACATCCACTGGATACAATCACATGAGGCATGTTTTTTGGATACATGATTTTGGATACTGGATACAATTCTATGTTTTTGAGGTACACGAGATGTGGGACTAAAAAGAATTTGTTAATTACCCCACGCACGCGAAGCAAAAAGCGGGGTTAAGGAACGAGTTCACGTTCGTCCGTCTAATGTTTAGTTTATGATTGTGAGACTATGATTGAGGAACAACTCATTGAAATCGAATGTTATATTTGGAACATAAATCAGAACATGAATAGGAAGACGAGTCTTTCGTTTTAACCTTACTTTGGCTTTGAAGTCGTCCCAACTGCACGTGCGCGGAGAGGAGCGAGATCATATTTTAACTGTCTGTCTGCCTGCCTGATGGCCAAACAAAATGGAAAATCATTCCAAACAGGAAGGCGAGCTGTTTTTATAAGGATATCATAGAGGACACAAACAACAAGCACGAAAAACGAATGTAATGTTTAATGTGTGATATCGGGTGATGCAACAAACACTGCGGAAAATGACAGTGAAACTTGGAATTCATTTATTTTGCAATTTTGCAATTGAAACAAGTTTTGCAATCTTTGTTTTATTTAAATTTAATTATATACTCAAACAAGGTAGAACACAAATTGCCTGTCATAATACTTCCAAGAACCTCCAGTTTTGCAGTACTATACAGTCCCTCAATTTAAACAAAAGTTCAATGGGGTTAGTGTATAACGGTGGTGTTCGAGACTGCTTCGGGACTTCTTGAATAGCACTAAACTTCCAGATTTATTTTTTAACAGGTGTTTAAATCATTATTTTGTTAAACTTGAAGTGCTGTATAAACTTGAACACTGGATGGGTTATCAGATTTTTCTCCTTGCATCATGAATGAACTCTCTAGTTTCCTCCCCCACCGAAGGTGAAGGAGGTTATGTTTTCACCCCTTTCTGTTTGTTTATTACCTGCAAAATCGAAGATTTTACAAGTATATTGGTCAGTCAATTTTGTCTGTCTGTTTAATTACCTGCAGGTCACAGTTTTAAACCGATCTTTACGAAACTTCACTGCATGGTAGAGTTTGTCATAGGGAAGAAGCTTGTTGTTTTTGAGGTCAAAAGGTTAACGTAGGCCAAAGATCAACAACTAAGGTGGTATTTCTAAAATCCTCAATTTTCATCTGATTGACTTGAAATTTGAAGACCATTTACATATCAGGTCACTGAATTCAAGCACCTATTAGTTTTGAGATCAACATTGGCCAAAAGGCCAATTTGGGCCAAATTTTATAAAATCCTCAATTTTCACCCTATTGACTTGATATTTGAAGACCATTTACATATCAGGTCACTGAATTCAACCACCTATTAGTTTTGAGGTCACCATAAGCCAAAAGGTTAACACGGACTAGATTTCTAAAATCCTTAATTTTCTTCCGATTAACTTGAAATTTGAAGAGCATTCGCATATCGTCACTGAATTCACCACGTATTAATTTTGAGGTAAACATAGGCCAAAATAGGCCAATTTGGGCCAAATTTTCTAAAATCCTCAATTTTTATCCGATTGACTTGAAATTTGAAGAGGATTTATATTTCAGGTCACTGAATTAAATTAACCAATTGTTTTTGAGGTGAAATATGTTTTATGCACTTTGCAAGTATCGTGCTCTGCATGTCTTCTTGTTACTTACGAAATCTAAAGATTTTGTAAGTATATTGATGACTTCCGTCCTCTGTTGGTGTGTTTGTGTGTTTGTTTGTAGGCACGATAACTCGAGAACGGAAGAAGCTTCCAATGTCAAATTACACCACGTGATTCAGGAGGGTGATGGCTAGCGCCGATTAAATTTTGGTCAAAATCGGTCAAAGGTCAAGGTCACAGTGAGGTCAAACATAATTCCGTACATTCATGTGGAGAAATGGAGTATTTTTGCTTCGGTCGATGTTACGAGTTCGTTGTAACTTCGATTTTAATTTTGTCTTCGGTTGTTGCGATCGCTTAGGATGCTTAACACTCGGTTGTCGAAATTGTGGTAAAAATCAGAAGTTTTGGAGACGTTTTAAGATTGTATAAAAAATATTTCACTCGCCGCGTCACGGCTCGTCATGTGGTGCAGCGCGCTCGAGCAGACGCGTCGCTGAGTCACGTAAAGGTTTTCCGTGTGCGCGCTGATGGTGTTTTCGATAAAGATGGTGCTTAAAACTCATTTTTTTATCCCAATAAAGGATATCGTCGCATGCCTGACTTGCTAAGCCGTCGGATTATGTAAAGATTGTTGGTGGATGGCCGAATATTACGGTTTTGTGACTTTGATAAAATAATCTTAAATAATTGCGTGGAGAAATGGAGATTTTTGCTTCGGTCGACGTTACGATTTTTGATGGTTTGGTGCAGATTCATCGTAGAAAATTCTTGTTTGCGTCGCTACCTTCTCTTGAGACAGCTTTTATTAGACAAGGTCAGAGGTCAAGTTGACGATTTCGTAAGTACCAGTCTATGACTGCTTGTTTGTTTGTCTGTTTGTTCATCTGTCTGTGTGCAAGATATCTCAAATAGTTTTGGACGGATTTGGATGAAATTTTGTGGACAGGTTGGGTGTGTGACAAGGACGAACTGATTAGATTTTGGTGAAGATCTGGATCCAGATACTATCATTTTTTAAGTGATTCTTCACCATTGAGAGATAGGGCCAAAAACGATATGTTGGATGATATTTCAAAAATGTATTGGTTCCGATATATTCTCGTGGATTAGGCATTGCATGGTGGAGGTATGCGCTCTACCAAGTGCCCTTCTAGTGTTTTTTTGTTTCTCCTTGCATCATGTAGAATGTGATGTGCAACTGTATAACATGAAGTCCTCCAAAGACACATGCTGACAAACACCTTCTCACCTCCAACACCACTAGGAAACCTATTATGTCCTTGCTGCGTGCCAGATCCTCTGGGTTTGGCTCTGTTTCCGCCAACCTATGGACCGCCTCCACCACCTCCACTCGGTCCTCAAAGAGGCGCGAGCCTCGCCGCATTGCGGGTGCGTGCCCGAGAACATGCCGCGGCCCTACTACATACGGCGCGGTTACTGCCACCGGCCACCCTGGCACCACCACCGCCAATATCACACATCCGTACTGCTACTGGTCTACATCCAGTTCGACTGACAACAAACCCAGGTGTCTTGACATCTGCTGGAACCCAGACCCAACCTTGTGGTACCACTGTAGAGCCGGACGCAACCGTTGCATCTAATGGAACTGAGGACTTGAGGCAAGAGGAGATGTAATGTAATTTTTGGCAAGACACAATGTCATGATTGCCTGACATGCCATCATAGTAGGATGAAAAGAAATGGTCCATGGCTACTTTACCTGCCATATTTCCATTTACCTGTCCAGCACATTTGAAAGATCAAGTTGGGATTCGGTCCAGGAATTTCCTTTCAGTTGCCTGTGCAGTGAAGGGTGAGGAGGAAAGATATCAGTTGCTGCAGCATGTTTAGGCCAACATTACCCAAGTGGAATTTACAAGGAACAAACTGTCCTTTTGTCAGATCTTTTTGATCACCAGTTGCAAGGTCATCTATTGCTGCAAGACTTGAAACTAAGACTGCATTTCTGAGTAATATTGGAGGGCCACTATAATCGTATCCTCTGAGGATATACCTGTAATTTATGATAGCCATATTGTGAGAGAAAGAAAAGGAAAAAAGGAAAACTGCATTGAAGGCATTGTATGAATACTGAGAGTTGAATGAAGCACAAGATGTTGATTAGTGGATCTTTGGATGATACCATGGAAACCTGCTCAACAATGGGCAAGATTTCATATGTTGCGAAGCACAGCCCAAGACGTGACTGTCCTATCTCATATTTGATTTATTATTATTATTATTATTATTAATATTAATATAATGATTATCATCCCTAAACTATGGCAGGTACTTGTTTGGACAAATTTTGGTTCATTCCATGACTCGTATACCTGTGAACTCCCATGAACCTGTCAAAAAATCCTCTAATGTTCATGGAATAAACTTTCCTTGACTCAGAATGAAACATTCTTTTGTACCTCGTGTCGTACAGACTGCGTGGCTCATTGCAATGGCTGTTGGTGACCTCAACTGCCTTCTGTTAGGATATCCTCATCATCAATGTACTATCGTCTTATGGGTTCTGCTGGGTGGTTTGACGTCCGCTGCCTTCACAGCAGGCCATCAAGGCAGAAATTTGTAATTTATTCCAGGTGCCGGTGATAACTCACCTATTCTTTGCAAAGGACACAGTAGGATAGATAGAATCTACCAGCTAATGCTGGCAGATGGGATACCCAGTCTGCCAGCCATCTGAGGGATGGTGTGCACATTGATGCCATCCATGCTCTGCCTGTAAAACACCAGGATGATAGTTTATAACTGGGGTTTGAGATTCAAACCCAGGCTAGACAGCCCAGAGGCAAGTGTGCATACCCTGAGGCTAGTGTGCGTGTGTGTGTGTGTGTGTGTGTGTGTGTGTGTGTGTGTGTGTGTGTGTGTGTATGTGGTGGACCCCCAAAAGTTTATCTAGTAAGACAACAAACCCATCCCATCACAGCCATTGCTTCACGATTTGTGAGGAAGTGTCAAACGACACACAGACACATTGCCATTTTAAATCATAGGATACCTAAGTCAGGGAGATGTGGTTTTACATTTGGGAATAAAAGATGATAAAAATCAGTTCTCCAACCTCAGCATATCATGACGTCACCATCAATGTCTGACCCTTCGAGGACATCTCAGCATGATTTAAGCCTAAATGGTGAAGTTCATTACACCACAAAAAGAGAAAGAGCAGACCTGCAGACAAATTTCACCCTTGTTAGAGATCATCAGCACAGCATAATGCTTAAAATCGACTGCTTGGGCTTAACTTCCTTTTCGACTTTTGGTGGTAAACTCCTTAATTGTGATTGAAAGTGATTGGTCACACCTGAGCTAATTTACACTTGCTATCATAAGGGGGGGGGGGAGTGGATACTTATCCAACCAACATATTCTAGTTTTGTATTTTCAATTAGTTTTATGAAGTTTGTGGAATTTTGTTTTTCACTTGGAAGTTGTGGGTTATGATGTGTAAATAAAGGTGGAAAAAGTCTGATTTAATGCAATTTAATTCCAGGCTACAAGGCAACAAAAGGTTAAAATTTTGAAATGGGGTGTAGACTTTCTACAGGCACTGTATATCATTTGTGATGGACATCACAAACTCACACAGTAAAACCGCATAATCTGCAAAGAACAACCATCTGTCTGCGATCCAGACAATTGTTCCCACTCATATAAACCATTCAACCAGAAGGCACATGATGTGATCAGTGTGTGATCATATGTGTGATGTGATCATAAATCATATATACGTATGTGTGTATATATATATATATATATATATATATATATATATATATATATATATATATATATATATATATATATATATATATATATGTATGTAGCAAGCTGATATAGCTCAGGTAATACGGTGTGTGTGTGTGTGTGTGTGTGTGTGTGTGTGTGTGTGTGTGTGTGTGTGTGTGTGTGTGTGTGTGTGTGTGTGTGTGTGTGTGTGTGTGTGTGTGTGTGTGTGTGTGTGTGTGTGTGTGACAGAGAGATCCACTGCTGGCACTCACTTGATAGGAACTCAACACCTGTCATCCACAGATATTTTTTATGTTACCTACATTTTACTGAGTCTGATTTGCATCCAGGAACACAGCAATTATGGTGAACAATTTTGAAATTGCCACTCTTTCGTCTAAATATTAGAAATGGTGTTTAAAAGGTGACTTGACATCCTGTACATTTCACACGAGCAAAGGCAGGTTAAAAGCTCCGACGCGAGCAGATGTGTCACTGAAAACACATGCCGCACATGCATTAAAGGCCTTATTGGTAATCATACATCATTTCGAAAATCGCGTATTATTCCCACCTTCTTGTGGGGTCAGCTGAGAAAGATTTTGGCCCAAGTCTTTCATGAACCCACTGGCCAGGCCTCACGTTCGACTGAAAGTGATTAGGACAGGATTTGGGGGTTTTGTGTCAACACATTGCTTCCTTCTGATTGAAATAATAATAATAATAATAATAATAATAATAATAATAATAATAATAATAACATTCAAACTATAAATAAAGGTAACCACACACTGGTGTGCCAACGAAATAAAAAAAAAATCACTGCACAAGTGAAATGGTAACAACATCCACAGCTTGTTAACAAATAAAGCAGGCCAAGCCAACCATCACAAAGAGCCCAGGCAGATATAAAGAGCATGTCACTTGGAATAAAAATGCTTGAGAGAAGTTAAACGGTGAATGGCACATTATGCTCGTTCAGAAAAATCTATAGCATCTCAACTGATGGTCAGAAGGGAATGCCATGATAAGATGGAGGGACATTTCCTGTTACAGAAGAAATAACATCGCTTTCATAAAGCTCTTGAATGTGTCGATATATATATATATATATATATATATATATATATATATATATATATATATATTATATATATATATATATATATATATATATATATATATATATATATATATATATATATATATATATATATATATTGATACATATGCATATGTGTGTGTCGATATATATATATATATATATATATATATATATATATATATATATATATATATATATATATATATATATATATATATATATATATATATATATATATATATATATATATATATATATATATATATATATATATATATATATATATATATATATATATATATATATATATATATATATATATATATATATATATATATATATATATATATATATTTAGATAGGTATATATATATATATATATATATATATATATATATATATATATATATATATATATTTAGATAGGTATATATATATATATATATATTTAGATAGGTATATATATATATATATATATATATATATATATATATATATATATATATATATATATATATATATATATAGATATGCATATGTGTGTGAGTCGACATATTATATATATATATATATATATATATATATATATATATATATATATATATATATATATATATATATATTTAGATAGGGGTCAGATAGCTATATTTAGAACATAGATATCTATATTTAGATATATATGTATAATCTATAAAGCTCTTTCTAACCATTGACTCACTGACTCACTGATTGATATGAAAGATTGGGACCTTCCGGGTGATGTCAAAAGCTGAAATTTTGTGTGCCAATGGACATCAAAGCCGGTACACCAGGAAAAATCACAGAATTGTCGGATAACATCCACAAATGAAAATATAAATAAATGAAAAAAAATGCAGGTGAGTGACCCAAGATAATGGGGAAGCATGGTAATTTTGTGTGCCGATGTACGCACATCGAAGCTGATACACCAGAAAAATGACAAAACCGTCAGAAAGCATCTGTAAATGAAAATATAAATACATGAAAAAAATGAAAATAAATACATGAAAAATCAAATGCAGTTGAGTGACCCAAGACAACAGGGAAGCACGGTTTGTATGCTTACACAATGTGTAAGCACACCCCTCTATTAAATTATAAACACATGAGCTGCCACCTGTCACCATCTCTGCGAAGGTAGATTCATTTTTTTCAATGCTTCATAATGAGCCATTCATAATGAGCCCATGGCGCCTGGTCTATTCTTCTTTCAGCATTGTTTTCCTGTTATGTTTTTCTTGAATGAGCAGTGCCACTGCAAAACACAGTATTGATTTCTTTCAAGCGGATGATTTTGGTATAATTTTACCAATTGATTGGTTGGTTATCCGAATTGGCATATTCGTCCGTTTCTGTTTTTTCTATTCTCTCAAGGTGTGGCTTTTCTCTGAGTGGTGTCACTCTTAGCTCTTATTCCTTGTTGGCCAGCTCGTTTTCGAATCTACGTTGGTCTTCCTCCTCTCTTCCATTCTGTTGTTTTCCTTCCTCTTCCTGTTGATCAGCATTTGCTGTTCCCATTCTCATCCTCTCCGCCTGTATAGGTGTTTTCAGCGGGTGGGTGGGTTGTGCCACACTCCTCCCTCCCCCGGTGTGTGCGTGTGTGTCATATGGTCAACATCGATGTCTGTTGTGAAAAGTAGTGAAGACTGATTCGAGTCCTTCTACACGTGATGCTTGGGACTGCCTTGGTACCTATTCATATTCTGTATCTGGAATTTGATTGTTACCTTTTTCAGGCATTCGTGCCATTAACCTGTGGTCATTTGGAGACATCTGCCAGCTGAGCCAAATTATCACATTGCAAGCAGGAGTGCTAGTCTTCAAATTCAGATTGTGAATCCATAGCACACCCAACTCGTCTTTTGGGACGTGTGTACATTGTCATCCTCTTTAATCCACAAATTTAGAATGACAACTTGTCTCGACTTTTGAGATTCAATCTATTTTGTTGTAAATTATTTAAAGATACCAGAGGATCGCTTTTGCACGATACTTTTTTTTTTTATTGACTGATGTGCAATGCCACGAAATGTGCACATTTGATACATCTGGAGACATTGCAAGTGACTTGTACTCATCTGCGATTGTTTTGTCTCATTGGATCAGCTTATGTGCAAATTCAGTGTCACATGCAATCCTGATAAAACTTTTTGAATGGCCCTAGGAGCCATCCTGTCCATGGATGATGTCCGGCTTTATAGATCGCAGATGGAGAACATTTCGGAAGAAACGAGTTTCACATGAAATGACATCATCTACGGACCGGGCTGCATCCGAGACGTTCAAAATATTCTACGAACGAAACGCAACATTTTTTTTTTTTTATGTTACTCGGAAAATAAAAATCGATTATATTTATATTTACTCGATAAACACAATCCCAATGAGAGTGGCCATGCAGGATCATGTTATTCTCATTATTAGTATTATTGCCAATTATTATTATGCTACCAGCAATCAGTGTCCAAAACCATCCTTGAGCATGTTGTGGAACATCGGCTGAGGTCCTCACTTTTTTTTTTTCTTCCATCACATTTTCACCTTTATTCGCTTTTAAATTTGTTTTCTCTGCAACCGCTTGATCGATTGACACGAAACCTTCGGCATAGGAGCGCATACCCATTGAGAATTTTTTTTAACAAAGCTACATGATGATTGGATGAAAAATTCAGCCAGAATTCCAAAAAAAAATCCGTTTTCTGCAGGCATGGGTTAGAGTTATCTCTTGCTTAACTCAGTCATGGCCAAAATTATCATTGTTGTCTTTGTTATAATAAGCAGTCGATGAAAAAAATGCAACAATGAAGTGGAAAGACGCTCAAGCTGCTATGTATAACGGAGAGTTTCTATGTCAGGAGTGATTAAAGGCGTTTAGAAGAGATTCAAGTTGGAGCAGAGGAAGTGAAGAAGCAGCTAGAAAAATTAACAGTTCGTTGGAGTCGGGACAGGTACTAAAGGATTGGAGAGTAGCAAATGTAACACCATTATTTAAGAAAGGTCCAGAGAATAATTGAGGACTTATGTATAATCTGATTTGCTTCACTTAATTTGTGAGAAAGGTGTTGGAGACATTAAATAAGGAAAGGATAGGGAAACATTTTAACAAATACAAACTAATGAAAGGTAGTCAATAAGGATTTACTAAAGGGAGATCATGTTTAACAAATTTATTGGAGTTCGATTAAGTATTTTCTGATTTCATCCCTTCTCAGGGAAGTGCAGTGGATTATAGTGCATCTCGACTTTCTGAAGGAAATTCATAAGGTCCCACATATAAGATTGTTCGCTAAGTTTCGGGCTTGTGATGTGGCTGGGAGAGTCACTAACTAGATTGGAAACTGGCTTCGTAATAGGAAGCAAAGAGTGGGAGGATGTAAGTAGTGGGGTACCTGATGGATCGGTACTGGGACCATTATTATTCATAACTTACATCAATGATTTGGAGAGTGGAGTTAAGAGTCTGCTTTCGAAATTTGCAGATGACACAAAGCTTTGAGGTCAAGCAGATTACAGAGAGGGTGGTGATCACATTCAGGAAAGTCTGGATACTTCAACATTGGGAAAGATTTTGACAAATGCAGTTGAACATAAGGAAATGAAAGTTGCTGGAGATGGATAATAACAATAAAAGTCGGGATTATATAATGCAAGGGGCAGTTTTAGAGCATGTGACACAGGAGAAGAATCTGGGGCTGGTAATAGACTCAGGTGTTATGCAGACAGCACAATATCAAACAGCTACAGGAAAAGCTAACAGAATTTTAGGACGTATTCGTAGGGGCATAAATTATAAATCAAAAAGGAAGTTTTTTTCATTTTTTTTATATACAAATTCAAGGCTCATGGAAGAGCAAGAACAATGAATGGATCAGGAGGCAAAAGAATAAAAGAAATAGAAGAAGAGAGAGAGGGGGAACACCAACAGAAATGTTGAAGTAGAAAATAAATGGAGACTTGGACAAATGAAACCCTTCGATGAAACTGTCCGACAGCTGAGGGGTGTGTAGCATTGGGATTGTTGTGTGTGTGCTATGTGTGAACGTCTTTATAGCTGTTGAGGAACTCTGGGAAGGGTTCGAAAAAGCACTTAGCACTTACCCTGTGTAAGTCTTCTTGGGTTGCTTTATGCAGCTACTTTGGCTAGAGGAGCATGGGAGGGTCAATTATATATATGCAAGGTAAGCGCTTTGCTTTTTCAAACTCTTTCTCTTTTTCAAATAAAAAGGTTAAACAAAGCGATGTCGCCAAAAATGAAATTTCACATTTTCAGCGGACGAGGAACCACCGAGGAACCGCGGGTGGAATGGGGAGGGAGCGAGAAGGATGGAGGAAATAGGGTGTATTGGGGAGGGGAAGGGGGTATTCTGGACATGCGTTTGATAGGGGGACTTGAGGAAAAACGTGAGCCGGGGCAGGGAAAGGGGACGGTCCCCTTATGCTGGCATTAGTACAGGATAATAAATTACCCTGGGGCTGCGCGTGGGTCCGCCATCATTGAGCATGCAATCATTTATCAAAAGCGGTGGTGTGCGTGGTGCCAGCCCTGATCTGTGTCAGGAATTGAGGGAAAAGATTGCATATAATTATTAGATGTAGGTCTGGGTTGAAAAAGAGTATACATATAAGTATTAAATGTAGACTTGGATGGAAAAAGAAGATAGATATAATTATTAGATGGAGATTCGGATGGAAAAAGAAGATATATATAATTATTAGATGGAGATTCGGATTGAAAAAGAATATATATTATTGCGGTTGTGGAAATTCACAAACCACCATTCAGGTCCCGTAGGTGAGATATCTCTGTAAGTACATGTGTAGTTAGCCCCAAACCCGTTGTTTAGAGGGAATAAATGTGATTCATTCGGGCTGCGACGCTTTGAGATAGCCGTTTTTCTGTTCTATCTTTATTTTGAACCAACCACGCTCCAACCATCACACAACAACAACAACGCCAACAGCCACGATCTTTACCTTCACAACTCGCTCCCGCAAACATCGCATCACCGCCATTCCAAACGGCACCATGGCCATAAACCACCACCATAAATCCTCCACCATCTCTCTCCTCTCTCCTTTTGCGGCCATTCCCGCACCACCTGTGAGCACCGAGCGTCGGGCTGTCTTGGGCTCGTACAAGATACGCGCCGAGCCGCGAGTGCAAAATGCGGCCTTTCCAAGGAGAATTCGGATCAGGAATGCTACACGCCCACTTCTGATCCGTCCAATCAGCAAGCGCGGGGCGGTTTGGCCCCGCCTCCAGGCGCGTCTGTGTGGAATCGAGATATGCAAATTCTAGGATCAGGGGAGATTCACGCCCTTTTTCTCCGTCCAATGGGCGAGCGTGACTCCGCCCCTGAGCTCATCCGGATCCGGAAATTTGCATATGGGTTCTCCTGCCGGCCTATAAAGCGCCGAGCGCAAGGCGAATCAGGCAGAGTCAGTTTGGAAGAGCCGAGCCGAGCCGAGTCGGGAGGCGAGGGCGTCCCTGTGGTTTTCGGCAGTCGGCTGAGGAGAATTGGGGGAAATAGTCCGAGGAGCTCGGGTCCGAGGCAAGGAAGACGGCAGTCGGCGACGAGGTCGTGGTGGAATCGCTCGTCACGAGACCCAAGCAAGCCAGCTATACTCTTTCCCCAGAGCATCAACAATTCCCCTCCCCCTTTTTCCCCCGGGCTGAGATAGTGCGAAAAGGGGGCCCCGTTCCCACCCCACTCCAAGCGGTGCCAACGAAACCCGCGAAGGAGCACGAAGTCGGGGCACCGCCGCGCTGCCACATTTGCGGCTCATCACGAAGACGCGGGTAGGACCCACCCGGTCTCGCGGACCTGACCGCTCCTTCAGGTCCCGCGCAAATATTAGCCCATAGGCCCCGTCTGCCCCCTTGTCTTTGAGGGTGGCCTTTTCTTTTGTTTTTGTGTAAACGTGTGTGTGGCGCCAGTCTGGTGAAGTAAAACTGTTAAGTGTTTCCGTGTGTCGGTCTTAGTCGGTAGTATCTCTGCGTCATTGTTTCTTTTGTAGCATTTGATATATGTGCATTCTGTTTGGCTGTATATGTGTGCTCTCCGTGTGCCGCGGAATAAATGTGCATTATGTTGAACTATTTTCCCGTTTCGCTTCGTCTTTTCTTTAATTGAATCTCCATCTTGCTTCACTTAACGGGTTCGTCGTGGGCTTAATACGCCCGATAATTAATCGGAACCGTCGAGGCCGACGATAACACCGCTCGGTTAACCCGATAGCACGGAACGGATCGCTTAAGCGGCCCGTGTCCGGAGTCGACCTGCGGTGAGGTGCGATCGCCCGGTCTACCAGCCGCGTGGGTACTTAGGTAGGTCGAGTTTGACGAACAACCCTATCCCACGCGGGTGGCCGATTGGCACGATCATGTTGAGGCCAAAAGGCCCACCCGTGACTAGCTCCCGGCGTTAGTCCGAGAGGGTCACGACAGAATTGTCCGTCTGGTGGGCGACGTGCCGCGATTCGAGTCACGTGGCTATTTGCACGCCGGCAGGCGCGAATTCGCAACAATATATATATATTGTTGCGGTATTCGCGCCCGCCGGCGTGCGACGGCCACGTAACTCGAATCGCGGCACGTCGCCCACCGGACGGACAATCCAGTCGTGACCCTCTCGGACTAACGCCGGGAACCAGTCACGGGTGGACCTTTCGGTCTCACCGCGATCGAGCCAATCAGCCCCCGCGTGGGATAGGGTTGCTCGCCAAATTCGACCTACCTAAGTACCCACGCGGAGGGTAGACCGGGCGATCGCACCTCGCCACAGGTCGACTTCGGACACGGGCCACTTAAGCGACCCGTTCCTTACTATCAGAATAACCGAGCGGTGTTATCGTCGACCTCGACGGTTCGATTAATTATCGGGCGTACTCAGCCCACTACCAACCCTTTACGTGAAGCAAGATGAGGGTTCAATGGGGGAAAAGACGAAGCGAAGCGGGAGAACAGTTCAACAATAAAGCACATTTATTCGCGGCACACGGGAAGCACACAAATACAATTCCACCAAATGCACACAAAAAAAAGAAAACACAATTCCATTTACACAAAAAGCAAATATAAAAGCGAAAACAATGCAGAGCTAATACCGACTACCGAGCACACGGCAACACTTATACAATTCTACTTCACAGACGGCGCCGACAACACATACCCAAAACCAAGGAAAAGAAATCCCTCAAGGATGAGGCGGGCCTGAGGCCGAGACCGGGTCGCGCCTACCCGTCTGGTGATGAGACGCGGAGCGGCGATGGCCCCTCACTCCGCGGGCCTCGCGGACAGTGCCTGGCAGGGGGTGGGAAAAGGGGCCCCCTTGGTCGCACTATCTCAGCGTGGGGGGAAACAGGAGGGGGTTGCTGATGCTCGGGGTATAGAGGATCTTTATTATCCCTGGTGTGCGTCTCCACCTCGGCCAGGTCGCGCTGCCGGCCTTCCTCGGGCGTGCAGCTCCCGGCACCGTCGCGAGCACCCCCTCGTCTGCCTTCGCCGCTGCCGCCTCTCCGCCTCTGGACTCTCCACCCTGGACTCCTCTTTGGGCTCTCCTCGTTGGACTCTCCGATCGACTCTCCCCTTCGCGACTCTCTTCAGCTTCTCCAGCTACTGCAGGCTTCGGGCTCCAGACTTCCACACCGCTCTGACTGACGAACACCGTCCTTTTATCCCCCCGTAGCTTCGCCTTTGACCCCCTCCCTTCGACCTTTCACCTCGCTCCCCATTGGCCCGAGAAAAAGTGGGCGTGAAGGCTTTTTGATCCACAAATTTGCATATATCGATCGTTCTGGAGGCGGGGCCAAATCGCCCCTCGCTCACCGATTGGACGGCAAAAAGTGGGCGTGTGTCGTTTTTGATCCGTTTTTGAAGCACAAAATCCGTGATTTTGTACACGCTGTTCGACGCGCGCCCTGCACGAGTCCAACACCGGTACCCACAGCGGGGCAAGAACGGTGGCGATGCTACGGTTGCGAGGTGTGACGTGAAGGTCGTGGCGGTTGTGGTGAAGCGGCGTTGTGGTTGGTGGTTGATGTTGTGGTTGTGGTGGTAATCATGGCGGTTGGTCCAAAATAAAGATAGTAAAAGAAAAACGGCTATCCTGAAGAGTCGCAGCTCGCATAAATGACATGTATTCCCACTAGACAACGGGTTCGGGCCTAACTACACATGTACTTACCGAGATACCTCACCTAAGGGACCTGAATGGTGGTTTGCGAATCTGGTAACCACAACACTACCCCCTTCCCTTTTTACAGACTCGTCCCGAGTCGTCAAATTTTCGTGTGCCATCATGTGTAGTTTTCCCCTAGTACATTTTACCTACGGATCCCTGAGTGCGACATTCATGGTATTCGTGTCCCCAAAATAAATAACCTGAGGGCTGCGTAACTATCTAAACAAACTCACTCACACGGACGACTTAAATAAAATTGCCGGCGCTAGGACAGACATGCCGGGGGCGCACTCATATGTACAGTACATCTTAACCTTAACTTACAAATTTTACACTAAACCATGGCCCAGGATCAATGAACTCTGCAAAAAGAAAGCAGTTAGCAGGGAGCTAGGCTGCCCACATGCAGTCTCTGGCTCAAAACAATGCAGGTGACAGGGAACGTGGCTGGCTGCTCACACGCAGTCCAAGGCCTTCCCTTTTGAACTGAACGCAGTGAACCACAACGGTGCATGGGCTGCACAAACGTAGTCTCCGTGCCAGCTCAAGTGGCACACGCAATGAACACAACGAATGGATGCATGGACACAAAAACGGTGCACGGGCCGCCACTGCAGGCCCGTGTTGTAGCTGCCAACAGGGCAGTTCTCGCAGCTTGCAAACTGTTGCCTTGATCCTGGCGCACATGGAAATGAACAGGGGGGGGGGGGGCAAAGCAAAATTGAACGGGGCTGGTGAACATGGGCAGTGGGCATGGCATGGCAAAGGCAGCAGGCAAACACAGCCCGCAGAAGAAGGCCGCTGCAGGCAAACACAGCCCGCAGATGAACTGGCCGGCACAGGCCTTGAAGCAAACAGCCAGCAGATGAACTGGCCGGTACAGGCCTTGCAGCACAACAACAGCTGCCGATGAAGTTGGCCGGCCTCCGCCTTGAAGCAAAACACGGCCAGCCGATGAAGTTGGCCAGCTCTTGCCGTTCAGTGGAGGTTGGTGGAGGGAGTGCGGTGGTGCTGGCCACTTGGAAGGCGGGCTCGGACCTACCTACCTGTCTCCCTCCCACCTATCGCCTTTGCCTGTCACTGTACATACCCACTCCCTTAATTTGTCAAACTCCAATTTAGCCCCAACTTATTTTTTTATTGTTTTTATTTTTACTTCCCCACTATAAATCGTCCCCTAACCCCCTTTATCGTCCTTGTTCGGCTAACCTATTCTGTCACCTAGCCTACTCCCAACCCCTACGTTCCCTTCCCAGAGGGGAACAAGGGAGAGCTAACGTCCTGTGTCGAGGCCCAACGAAGCCTCAGAATGGCCTCCCCAGAGTTCGGCGATCTTAACACCAAGTGGGTCCAGCGGCCCACAACGACAGCGAGGGGATGGATGGTGCGGAGGGGTACATCTCCTAATCTACCCTAACAATTTAACTGTTAAACTACCCCGGGGCTTTCAACAAGCGCCTCTCGCTTAAACTATTGGTTCTAACAACCCAGATTCCCGTCGCCTGTGTTGGTGTCCTTACAATTTCGGGCCTCGCCCCCCAATTTTCTCTCCGTGCCCTCACACGGTCTCCTGGCTAGGACACGTGGCTCCCTTTGGCAGGCACGACCCTCTGCCGAATCTCCCGCTATGGCACCCCCGGGCACTACACTGCCTCCGAGCCTACCAGCTCCCTAACACCGGGGAGTGCCCCCCATGGCACCTCCCCTGAAACGCACACGTGGCAGGCCGGCCTCCCAGGCCCCTTTCCGAGGGTCACCCGTGCCCACAACACTGCCCACGCGGCTAATGGCGCCCCGGGCCCCCGCACCAAGCAGGCGCACCCGTGCCCACTACTCTATCCCGGCCCCCCATGGGCCCATGGCCTACCGCGGCCGACTAGCCTGGTGCCCGGGGTACCCACTCAGCGATACTCACCTTTCGCAGCCACGCTCCCAAGCCCGTCAACAGGGCTCCTGCACCCCTCCAAATGGGTCTCGAGCCTACTTTCCCACCAACAACAAAACGACCTCCATATTTCAATTTGACTAACCCAGCTAACTCACTCTACACTGACCCCGGGGTCCCTTGGGCGGGAGTCACTCCTCCCCCCAATCACTCATCGCACCATGCATTCCCCATTCGCTCCACTCACACAGACCCGCTGGCCTCACTCACTCACCAAGCACATGCTTCCAATCCACTCACCAACAACTCTTCAACACACACACCGCTGAACTCTGCCATCCTTCTAACTACATCCCCTAACTAACTCGTGCTCCCACGTCGTCCCTTAAACTAAAGCATGTTCCATTTAACACTACGTAGCTAAGCTACGTCCCCACTACACATTCACTGTCTGTCTCTTTCTCCAAATAATTCATTTTATTTCCCAACCTAAATCTGGCTACAATCCCTCTAACTAATCCATTCCACGGACTCCATGAGGACTTACCCCTGCCCCATGAAGTCGGTCTAACTAAGCTAACCCTTCCCCCTAACTAGTTTCCATCCTGTGCCCAGGGTAAGGGGGTCTTTCACCCCTTGCCCAGGAATCCTGTGCACCCGAAAGTGAGGCTTGCTTTTTCTTTTTCTTTTTTCCATGCGCAGCACCTGCGCGGCAACTCGCACTCTTTGCACTTTGCAACTGCCCGTGACGTCATGCAGCTGCACGTGTTCCTCGTCCCTCCTTGGACGGTACCATCCGGCAGAGATACCCCTCCTGCCGGATTCCAACCCCACGTGCAGCCATGACGTCACCGTGCGCATAAAAAAAAAAAACAAGCCCCACGTCTCGAGGGGTTCCCCACGCGAACACATGTGCTTTGCCCGTTGGAGCTTAACACACACGATCGCGTGGAGAACCCGTCCGGTCCAAATCCGTTTACCTGCCTAAACTTTGTCCGTCCGCGGGATCGGCAAATCCACCGCGTGCGTTTCCGGACCGGGACTTCACTCTCGCAAGCGAGCACGTGGCGGTCTCGTGCGTTGCACAGCACGAACCTCGTGCTCACTGCTGGGTGAACCCGGCACGGTCCACGAAACAACTACAGCCGCTACTCGGCTTTCTTTCCTCTGTCGCCGTCTCCGTCTCCATTCCACACACGCATACCTGCGTGTTACGACGCACACAGTCCACTCCATCACATTCACACCGGGAGACGCGGCTGCGTGCTCCCGCATGCCAACCGACATCTCCCTCTCATACCGCTCTCTCACACACACGGTCTCCCTTACATAACCCATACCACTCACACGTGGTGCTCCATTCACTCGTGCCTCACTCACACACGCGGGGGCACTCACCCACGGTGCCTCATCCATACTCCGTGCCTCACTCACACACGCGGGGGCACTCACCCGCGGTGCCTCATCCATACACACGGCGACACTCACACACGCGGTCTCTTCCACACACGGTGCCTCACCCACACACGCGGGGGCACTAACCCGCGGTGCCTCACTCACACTCCGTGCCTCATCCACACACGGCGTGCTGGGAAGCACGTACTCCGGCACCATCGCCACCACACCACTCACACGTGGTGCCTCACTCATACTGGCCGTTTCACTCACACACACGGCCTCACTCACACACGGTGCCCCATCCACACCCGGCGTGCTGGGAAGCACGCACTCTGGCACCATCGCCACCACACCACTCACACACGGGGTCGCTTCCACACACGGGGACGCACTCACACCTTGCACCACACACACAGGGACAACCACACTGGGGATTCGTGTCCCCACAAGGGTCTCCGGGGCCTCTATACCCCCAAGCTCTCCGTGCACCCGTCCACAGCACCCGTCCCCTCAACCTCGCAAAGCACGACCGAACTCACCTGGTCGTGACTCGCCTCAAGGGGGCATACTCCCTCCCCTCGTTCCTGGAGGAGGCCATCCAGGTGCTCGCACTGGGTCTCTACCCAGTCCGCCAGCTCACCCCCATTGTCCTCCACTACCTCTGTGTGTGTGTGTGCGTCACTTACCCCGTCTTCCTCGTGTAGTCTTTCCTCTATTTTTTCTATCTCCCGTGTCTCTGCCAACTCTTCACCCTTTACCTCCCTTGTCTCCACTATTATTTCCTTTGTCACGGCCTTCATGCCCGCCTGCAGGCATCGGCCCATGTTCTGCGTCTCACCCCGGAACTTTTTCATTTCTTCCTTCATGTTTGCTTCCATTCCGTTTATTTTTGTATCCATCTTTTCGTTTATTTGTTGTGTATTGCCTTTCATTTCGTTTTTCATTTCATTTGTCATTGCCGCATTCATTTGTGCCAGCATGGTGAATAGCTGGGCCATGTCGGATGCACTCAAGTGAGCCGTTTCGGCAGGGGTTGGGGAAGGGTCTTGGTGGAGAGGGGGGGAGGTGTCATACACCGCGGCCGCTGCCGCACCCACCTCGGGCCCTGGGTTCAGTTGGGCGAGTCCGTGTTCCTGCACAATCAACATTTCCTGCTCGGGGATTCCATCCTGGACCATGGATTCTACATTACTACACATATACATTTCTAATACCCCCGGCTCCCGCTCGCCTTGAGACGCCATCTTGCTTCTCGTGAAGGGTTAATTTGCTCGCTCGTAATTTGGAGGGAATCGGGGGTCGCTTCTCTCACCCCTGGACCGATTCCCGTGAATTTCGCTGGAGACAGGAGAGCCCGTTGTCCCGTTCTCCAATACCAGTGCCGCGAGGAGGGCGATGAATTTGTATCGCACGACCTGACACCAGTGTTGCGGTTTTCGCGCCCGCCGGCGTGCTGACGGCCACGTAACTCGAATCGCGGCACGTCGCCCACCGGACGGACAATCCAGTCGTGACCCTCTCGGACTAACGCCGGGAACCAGTCACGGGTGGACCTTTCGGTCTCACCGCGATCGAGCCAATCAGCCCCCGCGTGGGATAGGGTTGCTCGCCAAATTCGACCTACCTAAGTACCCACACGGAGGGTAGACCGGGCGATCGCACCTCGCCGCAGGTCGACTTCGGACACGGGCCACTTAAGCGACCCGTTCCGTACTATCAGAATAACCGAGCGGTGTTATCGTCGACCTCGACGGTTCGATTAATTATCGGGCGTATTCAGCCCACTACCAACCCTTTACGTGAAGCAAGATGAGGGTTCAATGGGGGAAAAGACGAAGCGAAGCGGGAGAACAGTTCAACAATAAAGCACATTTATTCGCGGCACACGGGAAGCACACAAATACAATTCCACCAAATGCACACAAAAAAAAAGAAAACACAATTCCATTTACACAAAAAGCAAATATAAAAGCGAAAACAATGCAGAGCTAATACCGACTACCGAGCACACGGCAACACTTATACAATTCTACTTCACAGACGGCGCCGACAACACATACCCAAAACCAAGGAAAAGAAATCCCTCAAGGATGAGGCGGGCCTGAGGCCGAGACCGGGTCGCGCCTACCCGTCTGGTGATGAGACGCGGAGCGGCGATGGCGCCTCACTCCGCGGGCCTCGCGGACAGTGTCTGGCATGGGGTGGGAAAAGGGGCCCCCTTGGTCGCACTATCTCAGCGCGGGGGGAAACAGGAGGGGGTTGCTGATGCTCGGGGTATAGAGGATCTTTATTATCCCTGGTGTGCGTCTCCACCTCGGCCAGGTCGCGCTGCCGGCCTTCCTCGGGCGTGCAGCTCCCGGCACCGTCGCGAGCACCCCCTCGTCTGCCTTCGCCGCTGCCGCCTCTCCGCCTCTGGACTCTCCACCCTGGACTCCTCTTTGGGCTCTCCTCGTTGGACTCTCCGATCGACTCTCCCCTTCGCGACTCTCTTCAGCTTCTCCAGCTACTGCAGGCTTCGGGCTCCAGACTTCCACACCGCTCTGACTGACGAACACCGTCCTTTTATCCCCCCGTAGCTTCGCCTTTGACCCCCTCCCTTCGACCTTTCACCTCGCTCCCCATTGGCCCGAGAAAAAGTGGGCGTGAAGGCTTTTTGATCCACAAATTTGCATATATCGATCGTTCTGGAGGCGGGGCCAAATCGCCCCTCGCTCACCGATTGGACGGCAAAAAGTGGGCGTGTGTCGTTTTGATCCGTTTTTGAAGCACAAAATCCGTGATTTTGTACACGCTGTTCAACGTGCGCCCTGCACGAGTCCAACACCGGTACCCACAGCGGGGCAAGAACGGTGGCGATGCTACGGTTGCGAGGTGTGACGTGAAGGTCGTGGCGGTTGTGGTGAAGCGGCGTTGTGGTTGGTGGTTGATGTTGTGGTTGTGGTGGTAATCATGGCGGGTGGTCCAAAATAAAGATAGTAAAAGAAAAACGGCTATCCTGAAGAGTCGCAGCTCGCATAAATGACATGTATTCCCACTAGACAACGGGTTCGGGCCTAACTACACATGTACTTACCGAGATACCTCACCTAAGGGACCTGAATGGTGGTTTGCGAATCTGGTAACCACAACAATATATATATATATATATATATATATATATATATATATATATATATATATATATATATATATATATATATATATATATGTCATATTAAATGAAGATTCGGATTGAAAAAGAAGATAGATATAATTATTAGATTCAGAAATGCGTTGAAAA
The DNA here is from genome assembly GCF_056783735.1 of Eptatretus burgeri. Classification (NCBI taxonomy): domain Eukaryota; kingdom Metazoa; phylum Chordata; class Myxini; order Myxiniformes; family Myxinidae; genus Eptatretus; species Eptatretus burgeri. Next base: position 83,638,699 of record NC_140965.1, read on the forward strand.
GAGTGTGCCGCGTACGTGCGTACTATACGGCGTTGTCATTTGGTGTGTTGTTTTTCCATGGGTGGCCTTCGCAAGGACCCATTCACAGCGAAGGGCGTGGCCGCAATTTTCTACAGGTAGCTGTCCGAGGTCAGTGCCTGCTGGCCTTCATGAAGACCCCTTCTCACAGTGAAGGGTGTGGTCATGGCTTTTACCAGTGGGTGTTCGAGTGTAGTGCCTGCTGAATTTATCTCAGGAATAAGGGAAAAAGAATAGGAATGAAGTCAGAGATATAATCAGATCAAACTATGAGATCCGCACAACGCACTTGTCCCGTTTGTCCCATTAGACAAGAAGGAAGGGTCTATCTGAACGTATATTAATTAAATAACTCTCTGGGGACCACTGTATGATGGAGCCTTACGCCTCCACAGCAGTGGTTGGCAGCGCACTCATCTCTTCGGTCTGGCCTATCCATGAAGACGTAAGGTCGCCCTGTTAATTGCATTAAATGTTTCCATTGACTTTTGGGCTATCGCGCCTGGGAAACGCTGTGTTTTACACACCCGCCATTCAATGCTGCAGGATCCCCACTGATGTCACGCGCATAGGGACCGCCACGCGAGCTTCGCTATGCCCACTCCTACCATGCACACAAGCCATCCGGCGGTCACGTAGGCTTTTCAAGAATAGGTCACGTAAAAAGAATAGGAATGAAGTTGGAGATATCATCAGACCTAACTATGAGATTCACACAACGCACTTGTCCCGTTTGTCCTATTAGACAAGAAGGAAGGGTCTATCTGTACGTATATTCATTAAATAACTGTTTGAGGACCACTGTATGATGGATGCCATGGCGTTGGAGGGATGCGGTTCCCAGAACCACAACAATATTTGGATTGCATACAGGACTTTAATTAGTCCGTGAGAGGAGAACCGTGTTTCCAAATAAAGGCATGTTTGAATAGGCTGAACAAAATGGCAAATTAAGACCCCAGAAAGCTGAGAGAGGGCTGACTAAGGATGATGCCTCGATAAAGGATAATTAAATAAGGCCATCAATTATCTTCAAAAGGGGTGTTTAGATTAACCCAAGCACCCAATTTTCACTCATGCACTCTCTTGGAGTTTCCTTAGTATGTATAAAGTTTCAGGCCGCTCAGTTTCTCCAAGTTTTAAACCCATTGGAGAAGCTTGAAGAAAATCCCATTCCATAATTGGACAGCCAAATCACCACCAATCGTTCCTTTCGGTTCAGCTCTCCGTGAAAACCATCCCCAAATATTGCCCACAAAATGGTGAGTTACTTTTGAGCCTCCTCACTTTTATCCAACCCATAAGATTACATCATACCTCTAAGATATTTGGTAGACATGATCTTCAGCAGCTTGTTCAGTCGCACTCTTCTCTCCGGGGCATGAAGTTGGTAGTTTACTTATACATCTTCTCATCTTTCTTCCCTACCAGTGACCTTTTATATCCTCATTAACCTTCCCCATTTTCTTGCAGAGGTTGCAATGTTCCTTCCCTCTTATCTTTCTCTTCCTCCTCATGTTCCTTCATCTCATTGTTGCATTAACATATTGTCCCACTTCCTCTTTCAATTTGCTAAAACTTAAACTTCTACCCTCTGTCACCTCACTCTTCCATGAGGCTCAGTTTCATAGAAAAATAATCCACGGAAAAATTACGAAACTGCCTGAAACTTTCCAGGAATTCCTGCAGAATCTATGAGACGATCAGATGGTATTCAAAGCAACCTAGAAACAACAAATTATTTTCCAAATGTCAAACCTACAAATCTACAAAAAAACCCAAAAACAATTAAACTTAATTGTTAATATATGATCCTCCATTTATTCATCCAATGAAATCAGGTCCCTTAGTTCCATTAGTTCTCGCAAACAGACAGAACCAGCAGTATTATATTGTTGTTGATTTCCGCCACTCCGGTGTGCTCACAACCGCCTTTAGCCCAATTGCGGCCCCGTGCGCCCACCGACCGTGGCAATCTAGTCGCAGCTTCTGGATCAATGCCGAAACCCAGCTACGGGTGTTTTTAACACACCATAAACCAGCCAACTCTTCTGTCCACGTGCTACAGGGTCGATCGCCGAATTGTCGATGTACCTAATTATTCGCGCAGACAGAAATGCCGGGAGTTTATACCTCAACGGGACCTGCACAAAAACGAGCCGCTTAAGCAGCTCGTTCCGTATGCGATTGCCGAGCGTTTTATATCGCCAAGTCCCGTCGGACCAGATGTATGTTTTATCGGCTTATAATCAGCCAGCTAATATCCCGAACGCAATTATGGCAGTCGATGTAGGAAAGTGACACAACGAGCAGGTTAACATTCAAAAATGGGGACATTTATTTTCAATGCACATTCACAATGAATGGGGGGGATGGGGACAAGACACGAGCAAAAACCTACAGCCAATGTCTATTTATTATGTACATGCACTTAATCAGTTTGTTACTTATGGACAAGGCGCCACAGACTTTCATGCAAAACCCAAGAAAGAAAGAACCGGGCTCGTGAGCCTTTATAACTGCTCGGAGCCGGGATGACCGAAGGGACTCCGAGAGACCGGGCAGGCTACCTGGCCACCCTCTTGGTGACTCGCTGGGTCCTGGTTCGGTGACCCTCGACATCTTTGCCAGGACCCCCGAGCTCTGACTGGCTCACTTGGTCGTCCGGCCCCCACTGCGGCCTGGTCTAGCCAACGACGGGCTGGAGGAGTGAATGGGTCTCGCCTCAGGCCTCCTGGTTGCACCGGCGAACCAACTGCCCGAACTCCGAACTCTCCTGCTCCCAACGGGGCGTCTCTTCACTCCCACTGCCAACCGCAAGCCACAAACTCCAGACTCCAGACTCTTCCAACGGCCCAGCCCAACTCCAACTTCTAACTCCAACTGTTGGGACTCCAACACTCAACTGAACTCTCGGCATTCCAGCACGGCTTTTATTGGGTTCGGGGGTGCTCGCTCTTTCACCTTCGACCCTTCACCCCCGGCTGGCTCCGCCCCTCTCGCCGTTTTGATCCGTTTTGCAAGTCATGCTTGCACGCGGACGTGGTTGAAATCACCGGCTTCACGCGGACGTGGTTGAAAGCTCCTGCTTCACGCGGACGTGGTTGAAGATCACTGTAAAACGTGGCCGTGGGTTGTCGTTGTTGTTGTTATTGTCGTTGTTTTGTTGTTATTGTCGTTGTTGTTGTTAAAATAAAAGATAGACAGAATAACGGCTAACTGAAGATGCACAGCCCGGCACACGAATAATTCACCTTATACATTGGTGGGGAATTCTAACCTGGAACACACACACTTACCGAAATAACTGACCTCTGGGGAACCTGAATGGTGTTCTGTGAATTTCCACAACCGTAACAATATGATCCCATAGATGTCCAAAAATCCCACGCAAAGTTCAAAGGACACCCGTCCAGGTGAGTCCAGGCTAACAGGTGGCGCTATCTTCCAGCAAGCCACAGGCCCTATAATGACCATTTTCAAAATAAAAAAAAACCACACACAGCTGGTGATGTGAAACTAATTAGCAAGCTGTTGTGAATTTAATTTCATATGAACAATTGGTGATCCATCATTGAGCCACAGCGCCAAGGCAGAGGTCTCGCTCGGGGCGTCGGTACAGTGTTCGGAGACCCCTCGACTATGCTCACCTGCATCCACGCACCTAGCTGGATACAGGGTGTCTTTAGAAAAGTTCTTCCCTCCACTCCCCCCCCCCCCTATATGTATTAATATACGTGCCTCCTTCATTCCGGTGCATTAGGCACCGTGTTTAGGAAGGGAGGGTGGGCCATTAGAGGCAGGAACACTCGGCAGAGCGAGCGTCAATGTAATAATCGCCGGCCGCAAATTAACGATATTAAAATGGCGGGAAAAAAAAAACACGAAGTTATTAGGCTGATTAAATTTTCTATCCTGCAGGGACCGGGCGCAAATTGCCTGTGATCGTCAATAACACAATTAGGGAGCAGGGCTGCTAGCTTCGGCGCCCATTACCGTGAATTATTGATGCGGAGTTTGTCAGGCGCTGGAGTGCGTCCTTAATTATTCATGTTGCACTCTTGCCTACACACGCTCCGCCGTCTGGATGGATCCAAATCGCTTACATATGTTCCCTTTTGCAAACGGCGGTCGAGGTTCATCGAGGATCTCCATCCCCACCTATTGTGCTGTTTCCCGCGCTTTCTTATTCCCGCTAATTTCGCTCTCGGCGGTTGATGATTTGAGGTTTTTGCAATGGCAATCGTTGCACATCGACGCTGTGTGTGTGTGTGTGTGTGTGTGTGTGTGTGTGTGTGTGTGTGTGTGTGTGTGTGTGTGTGTGTGTGTGTGTGTGTGTGTGTGTGTGTGTGTGTGTGTGTGTGTGTGTTTGCTATTTTGTTCGGTATCTAAATTAATATTTGCGTAGCATTAATTAATTTAATTATCCTGTTAAGACTTCACTCCCGTTTTGATTCAACTGTCCGGGCGAATGGATTATAATAATCCATTTGTAAGGGACTAATGGCATGCGAGTCCTGCCCGATTCATTCTCCCTTAGCAACCTATTGTGAAGTATATAATACTATTATTTGAGATAATAAAATTTTTAAAAAAATTAAAAATTGAATTGAACATTTAAAAAAATGAATATAAACACTGGCAAATGAATCCCGCAAAAATGGATTCCTTTTTTTGTGCTCTCACAACAACATGAATCGATCAATTCTGATATTTCAAATGGTGCCAGTGAAGAAAGTAAAGAGTACAGCAAATAAACTGCAAGAACAAACGATGAGGAGAACGAACAGGTGGCACAAAAGATTCGATCAAGAAGAATGTGCATCAGGAACAAGAGTGAGTGAGCCACGACGTTGGGAATCTTTTAAATCCAGGTTCAAACAGGTGGGTTTGTTCGCTTTGAAACCCACAAACACTTCTGGTAGGTGTCTCAGCCTCCCATTGGAGGTGTGTATGAGGTGTGTTTGTGGGTGCGCATTGGGGACAGGACAGTGGCAAATCCAGGGGGTTTCCCTGGTTGCCCGGGACCCCCCCCCCCCAACAAAAAAATATTTACCATTACAGTGGCAGACCCAGGGGGGTTTCCTGGTTGCCCGGAACTCCTTCCTTCTCTCACGAAAGTGTGCCACAAAAAAGGCCAGAAGCCTCAGAAAAACTGCATTAATACAGTACCTAACAAGTGGTGCCAGGCACAACAAATCCCGCCCATTTAAGGCATAAAGTTATTTTGGGTATCAAATTTAAATTTGATACATCCTTAACCTGAATGTTGATTATAACGAATAGAATAAGGAATATTTTAGTCTTAGTTTGAAGTCAATTAAACCATTTTTGACGAAGTTATGAGCAAAAAATGATTTTGACCTTTCAAGGCCACGTAAGGTCAAAGGTCATGGTGTCAAATGAAAGCCAATAAAGGACTTGATAAATGTCTTCCATAGTAAACACACATATTCCTAACCTTTTTTGATTTATAATTGAAAATTTGTAATTTTGACCGATGACCATGACCCCCAAAACTTCGGACCCTACCGATCTTCACAAATATGCATTTTTCACGATAGGAATGGGTAGGATTATAAGTGACAAATAGAATAAGGTTCACTATAAGCTTAGTTTGAAGTAAATCAGATCATTTTTGACGAAGTTATGAGTGAAAAATCATTTTGATCTTTTCGTGACCTTGACCTTGACCTTTGATCCACTTGGACCAAAAAGTTAATGGGGTCGTCCAAGGTTCATTGCCCACCTGTGGATTAAATTTGACAATGTTTGCTAAAGCCGTTTTGCCATAAAGTTGCTAACAGACAGACAGACAAACAAACCGGACGATTACAATATCCCGCTTCCTCCCTCCGGGGGGGATAATAAACAATAAACCACTAACAGCTCACAGTAATTTATTTGGAAATTATTTGGAAATTTTATAATTTGCTGTTATTTGGAACCCCCCCCTTCCCAATTCCTGGATTTGCTCCTGCAGGAACAGACGTTGGAGGAAGGCGGGTGGGATTCGATTCCTTTTTCCGGCTCTTTGTATAAAGTTTATTCATGCTCGTGGAAGAGCTTGTACATGTGCTTCATACCCCACCCCGATCCTCCCTCCAAAGATTTCACAGTTTGATGCCACCTGAACATATTTCATGATGATTTCAAAACAAACTTAATAATATAGGCTTCACAAACCACTCGAAAGTTATAGTGCAAAACAAAACAAAAAAAAACTGCAGATAAAAAGTGAACAAAAAAACATGGCGAGAAAAACCCAGACAGATAGATTTCAGGAGTTACTCCCCAGGCTCAAACGCAGCAACATGTGCAGGCTACCACTACCAGAGGTCCGTCACTTTACCACGAACCCTTACCTCCTGCTTTTAATAAAACGTGGTCCACCATCATCAACCCCCTTCCATCAAAACTACCTAAATGCTCACCTCCTGCTCACCTCCACTCATTTGTTCCTCTTTTTCTCACCTGTGGAACCAACTTCCATGCTCTCTTCACTCTCATTCATCCAACCAGGTCTTCAAGACAGCTGTTCAGCACTATCTCAGATCATCTCCCATGCAAAAACATGATCTTTTCTGCACCTGTTAAATCACCCCAACCTCCCCCCCCTTTCCCCCACTCCCGAATTTTGCTTCATCCATCTTATCCACCCCCTTGTGTTCTCCCATACTCCTCAATCTTTACCCACATCCCCCCTTGCCCTCCCATATATCCCATATATACTTATCTCAATTCCTTTCCTTTCCCCTACAGCTGACCACACCTATCTCCTCCCAAACTTCCCTCCCTTCGCTATTGAATCTCCCACACTCCTCTACCCTCCTGTTCCTCTCATGGAGTTAAATTTTACAAACCCAGGTACGCTGTGTCTCCGTACACTAAGGGGCTGCACACACTACACCTGACTCTTTGGCACTTTTCTGAGGTACCTAGTCATAATAGAACCTGACGAAATGGAACCTTTGCCATTTTTGGATACATTCAACTGAAAGCAATGTCATTCTAATTTGACACGTCCTGTCATGGTGAAGTGAAATCCAAGATGGCTGCACCCATGAAGATGAACATGTTGTCACATGACTGTAGCTCTGACACTCTCCCACCCTCCTCCACCTTGACACTGTGTGACACTCTGGGAAACACCCCCAGTGTCACGTATTTTGTGTACCATATGGCCACGGTGTGGATGTTCCTTACTCTGTCGATGGAATCGCCATGCAATCAGAACAATGAACGCAAACATATGTCGTGAACCTAATTCATGAGTGTTTATAGGTTATAAGCCTGTCGTCCACGCATGGGGGAGACAGGGTTTTGCAATGGCTTGGGTGTGTTGTGTGTGTGTGTGTGTCTGTCTGTGTGTGTCTGTCTGTGTGTCTCCAGGCTTTCAACTTTTTTTTTGGAACCATTTGGGCTTTTGTAATCAAATGTTCAACAAACCTTTATTATGACACCTTGGAAAAAATAATTAATAATTGGGTCAAAATGTGAAAAGGCAAAGTCATTGTGACTATAAGTAGCTTTTTGGAGTCCCACCACAGCCCATCAAGTGCGAGATGAACCGTTTTTAGCTCACCTGGACTTTAAACAGGTGGGCTTATGCGATCAAGCAATGTCCGCAGGTGAGCGAGTCAGTCATTCTTCCGAGATCGGCGAATGAGGACCAGTGTTCTGATTTTTGGGCACAGCATCAGAGAAGAAGGAGTAGAAGAAGGAGGAGAAGGTTGAGGAGGAGAAGGAGTAAAAGGAGGAGGAGGAGAAGGAGGAGAAGAAGGAAAAGAAAAAGAAGGAGGAGAAAAAAAAGAGGAGGAGGAGAAAAAAAAGAGGAGGAGGAGAAGGAGGAGTAAAAGGAGGAGGAGCAGAAGATGGAGAAGAAGAAGGAGGAGGAGGAGAAGAAGGAGGAGAAGAAGGAAAAGAAAAATAAGTAGGAGAAGAAAAAGAAGAAGTAGGAGAAGAAGGAGAAGAAGAATTAGGAGGAAAAGGAGGAGGAGAAGAAGGAAGAGAAGAAGAAGAAGAAGAAGAAGAAGAAGAAGAAGAAGAAGAAGAAGAAGAAGAAGAAGAAGAAGAAGAAGAAGAAGAAGAAGAAGAAGAAGAGGAAGAAGAATGTCAGTGTGAAAACACCAGTCATTATTGCTTGAACCAAACACACAATTTTGATGAAACTTGGCCATGAGCTTCTTAACTGATGCCTAACAAAGATATTGTTACGGCTGTGGAAATTCGCAGAACACCATATAGGTCCTTAGTTCAGTGATGCCGATAAGTCCGTGTTCAGTTAGATTTTCCCCACCATTGTTTAATGGGGTTATTCGTGTCACCCGGGCTGTGATCTTTGAGTTAGCCTTTATTCTTTGCTATCGTTATTTTTGACCAACCGCTTCACACAACCACCTTAACCACAACCCTGATAACCACACCACCGCGTTTCCACCTCGGCACACGGTTGCCAGAGGCCTGGCCTTCGTCGAGGGAAAGCAGATGGCCCCCCTTCCCCCCCTCCCCCAGATGAATGGCGTCTCCATGGTGAATTCCACCCGGCGTGTGGAAGAAGACAAATACAGCGGCGAGGGAGCGTCCCCGATTTGGCGGGAAAACGCTTCCTTCGAGAAGGTTCCCGCATGTTCTGGAAGTTTCCCACAGGTTCTGGAAGGAGTGCGGGGCGAGAGCGGAGGGGCGGAGCATGGGTAATAAAAAGCGCACACGGAGTGTTCGTTTCTCTCTCTCTCTCTCTCTCTCTCTCTCTCTCTCTCTCTCTCTCTCTCTCTCTCTCTCTCTCTCTCTCTCTCTCTCTCTCTCTCTCTCTCTCTCTCTCTCTGGTGTTGTGCTGAGGAGAATCTCTCTCTGGGGTTGTTGCCACTCTCTCGCCGTCGTTGCTGAAACTCTCTCGGTCGTCGCTGAATCTCTCTCTGGAGTTGCTGCTGGGGTTGCGGTCGTTGTTGGTGTGGTTGCTGCTTGTGTGGAGGAGAATCGCGCCAAGGAGCTGCGTAAAGATCTGGGCTCGTGTCTGAGTCAGGACCTTGGAGCGGTCAGTCGGTGGAGATCCGGGCGTCGCGAGGGAGACGCGGGCTGGAGGCGCAGCGCTGCTGTGTCGCGCGAACCTGCATGTGCATGTGGGGAGAGCCGGAGAGAGCTCGCCTGGGCGCAACCGCGGCTGCACTAGCTGCCGTGGGGACGGGACGTCGCGACTCATCCCATCAAGGCACCACGAGGGTGCAGGTAACCTGCAACGGTCTCGTGGGGCCCTTTCGGTCACCAAAGCCCCACGTTATAAATCCTCACGGGCCCAGTCTGACTCCCTTGTCTGTGAGGGGGTCTTTTCCTTGTTTTTCTTTGAATGAATGTTGTGGCGTCGAGTCCATAAGTAAAACCTGGTAAGTAAATGTACATAATAACCATAGTTGGTTGTAGTGTTTTCGCCTTGCCCATGTCTTTGTCCCCGTCCCGGTCTACAACAAACAACTGCATACGTGTTTTCCCATCATTGCTGACCTGCATGACTGCATGATTGTTTGTATATGTGCTGTAAAATAAATGTGCTTATTTAAATGTATCCCGTTCATCGTGTCGTTTTCCCCCATTGAAGCGCCATATTGTTTTTCGGAATACTAGTTGGTTTTTGAATACCGATCATAGAATCGGGTCTGGCGCGGTCTGGCGATAATACCCGCTCGGTTATCCCAGAACGGAACAAACCGCTTAAGCGGTTCGTGTCCAAACAGGCCTTCGCCGAGGTACGGTCCCTCGGTAGGTTACCCGCGCGAATACCTAGGTATATCGATATTCGGCGATTGACCCTGTCGCGCGTGGGTAGAATACGGACTGGGCCATGGTGTGCGTTGAAGGCACACCCGTAACTGGTTCTCGGCGTTGTTCCGGGAAGTCGCGACTGAATTGTCCGTTCGATGGGCGAGATGGCCGCCATTGGCTAAAGCAACTGTTCGCACGCCGGCGGGCGCAAATTCGAAACAATATATTGAATGCATCAAAATCTGTGTTCATTCAAAGGGTCTACGGGGGTGGGGGGGGAAGTTGACCCCCCACCCCCCCAAAATAGGTATTTGTTGTCTCCTCCAAAACTACACACACAATTTTGATGAAACTCAACCACAACCATCAGCACTCATGATGTACCAAAGTGTATTAGGTCAGGTCAGGTATGGGAGCATGTGCCGGAGCAGTGCGTCGCTGCATCCACTTTCAGCCGGTACTCCAGGGCCTCCATCTGGTCATCCCCAAGGCAGATGCCTGACCCATCCCCTTGATGCTGATCAACCTGCTGCAACCACGAGACACGTGGTCGGCCCATGGGCCTCCTCTACTCATGAGGCTCCCTCACTGAGAGAATCTGGTGAGCAGGATCAATGTGAAGAAAATGAGCCACATGTCCATACAGCTGCAACTGATGCTCATGGATTATGCAGGTAACAAATCTCATTTTCGTCTCACTCAGCAACTGCTCGTTGGACAAAATGTCGGACCAGCGATAGATAGCCAAGGATTCTCCGAAGAGACCTGGTAACAAAAGAATTAAGTCTCCGTCTCAAATCCATGGGCAGGGTCGAAGTCTCACATCTGTAGAGCAAGATTGGAAGCACCAAGGAACTGAATAATCGGACCTTCGTCCTCCTGCACAGGTACTGAGAGCACCACACCCCATGATCCAGTGAATCCATGACTCCCCAGACCCGACCCAGATGTCCATTGACCTCTGGGTCACAATCCGTAGAGACATGAATATCACTGCCAAGATAAGCGAATCTCTCCGTGACCTCAATATCCTCACTACAAGGAGGTACAGACAGGATAGCAGCATCCAAGATGTCATTGAAAGCCTGGAACTTAGTTTTGACCCAGGAAACCCGTAATCCCAGCTGCTCTGACTTCTCATTCAGCAGGTCGAGGGCCCCCAAGGGGCTATCCAGAGTCTCCACAAAGATTACTGCATCATCTGCGAAATCAAGGTCAGAAATCTTGACATTCCCAAACGATGTAATGCAGGTTAATCTCTCCAGCATCCTCCCCAGAATCCTGTCCATACAAGTGCTGAAAAGTGTGGGGGCCAGTACACACCCCTGACAAACTTCAGTAACAACTGCAAATAAGTCAGATATGGTATCACCACAAATCACAGCACTCTCAGTACCAGAGTGCAGTTCAGACAGCAGTTTGATCAGTTTTGGTGGCACCCCATGAAGACAAAGAATCCCCCAGAGGGCATCCTGATTCAATGAATCAAACGCTTTGCAGAGATCACCATCGGCTGCAAGCAGCCCCTGTTGAAATGCTCATCTACGTTCTGTGAGTAACCGAACAGCAAGGATACAGTCAATTGTTCACCTCTTTTGTGTAGGCCTGACTGCTCTGTGTGCTGGTGCTCAAGCAGATGTTGGTGAATCCGATCAATAATGATCCTAGCAAAGACCTTGCCTGGCACTGAGAGCAGCGTCACCCCTTGGTAGTTGGTGCAGTCTTGGTGTTCACCCTTCCCTTTCCAGTGAGGGACAACAAGGCCCATCTTCCAGTTAGTTGGGATGACGCTTTTGTTCCAGGCAGAGCACAGAAATGCATGTAACGACATGAGTACAGCATTTCCACCAGCCTTGAGAAGATCAGCATGGATGCCAAAGATCTCAGGAGCTTCACCCCATTTCATCCGGTTCACTGCAGCCTGTGTTTCCACAAAGGAAGTTGGATCACAGTTGAGTGGAGGGTCAGCAATGGGGAGAGTTAAATCCATGACATCCAACTCAACAGCTGGTGGATCAGCCTGGTGTACAGCTGCTCAAAATAACCGGCCCAGCAGGCCTTCACTTTGCAGTCCTCTGTCAAGAGCCCACCACCCTCCGCTCGAACGGCACTGCACTGAGGGACGGGCTTGGAGGAACGCAATGCGCAAGTTCCCCTGAAAGCAGGACGAGAATCACTTGACCACAGGCGATGCTCTACCACCTCACAGATGCCTCACACATAGGCTTCCTTATCCACCCTCAGCGAACATAGTTTTACGCCTAAACTCCCTGAACAGCTCAGCTCTGCCATTAAGCCTGACCCTATGACTCTAGTCGATGATATCCAGTGTCCCTGGAGAGACACAATACTTCATCGCCATCTGGTGAGTTCCAAGACTTTCACCGGCAACATCAAGGACGGTGGTGTTGAAGGCACTTCATAATTATTCAGGTTTCCCCAAAGTACCAAGACCCCCCAAATCGACAATCAGCGTGTGGCAAAATCTTCATCTACCCTCTCATCCTTGAGCTTGCCAACATCCAGCTGAGGCTGGGATGGTCCCATTCTCCCGGATTTAAGCTGTAACTTCAGAGTTGCTATCACAAGCCTGTGGTCAGTATTGAGGAGCTGAGAACTCCAGTAGTCCCTGCAGTTCTGGATCATCCTCCAGTGACCATCAACGAGCACATGATCAATCCCCTTTGCCACACCGCCAGCGTTGGAATACCAAGTCCAGCGATGAGCCTGTGGGCACTGAATTCATGAACCAGCCACCCGAAGTCCACGACTTCTTGCAAAGTCAAGGAACTTAGTGCCATTCTGGTTCACAGTTCCAGACCCATGGGGACCAACACACATCTCATAACCATCCTTATCAGTTCCAGTTGATGCGTTGAAATCCCCAAGATGAGAAGAGTATCTCATCTGGGGCATTGATCAACCACAGACTCGAGCATGGCATGGAATTGTGCCTTTAACGGTGAGATTACTCTCCTCAGTCGGAGCATACACAGATACCAGGGAAATTACACCAAAGGAGTGACGAATCCTTAGTCTCATAATAGGCTCCTTGATCGGTGTTACCTCAATTATCATTGGAGTCATCTTATTGGACACAGCTACAGAAACTCCTTGGGTATGGTAACCATCAGAGCAACCAGGCCAATAGTAGGTGTAACCACCCACCATGATCTCGCCATCATCCGGTCTCTGAACCTCAGAGAGCTGCAATACCGATGCTCAAATGATAACAGAGACAGGTGATCATCCTCTCTTAGGGTTAGGACATCCCAGGCACCTACCGGAAGGTACCGCCTCAGGTTGATCCAAGGAGACCGCCTTCTGGTGTACGGCAACTTAGCACCACCCCGACACACACTACCACAATCTGACCCGAGAAGGTTACCCCATGGTTTTCCTCCTATTATGGGTCCTGAGTGGGGGTCCCAAAGGCTCTGCCCAAATCCCATCATCCGGTGAGCTGCTCTGTGAATGGCAGCTGCACACGAGGTACTCCCACGGAGTGGGTTTTTAATTTTCTTTGCGTTTTTCTTGTGTTTTGTGGAGTTAAGGGTTTTACGGTGGCTGGAGTACAAATCCAGCCACCAACTTCCTAAAAAATAAAATAAGTAACCCAACTGCAGTAGGACGTCCGCAGACACAGTTGGGCACTAGATATGGATGGTTGTTGGCTCACAAGGAGCTCCTCTGTCCTTTGACAGGTTTTGTTTTTAATCCTGTTGGGCATCCATATCATACACCCTCCTTACCAGGAAACCTGATGGTGGAGACGGTTTTAGTCGCCGACAACCCGACCATGAAACAGGTTAGTACAGGTTTACAAGGTACCTATAGCAAGTCGTTGATCTAATCTGACCTGACCTGATATTTTCAACTGCATCAAAATTTCAATGAAACTTGACCACTACCTTCATCACCCGAGTTGTACCAAAGTTTGTTCATGCCATTAAAAAAAAAATTCAGCATCTGAAGGGGTCTACAGGGGATTTGAGTGACTGTTGCTCCTGATCCAGGTGAGATTCAGGACAGGCGGTCCTATTTAAAAAAAAAAATGTTTTCATATTCATTTATTTATTTATCATGATGCTTCAATGTGTCCAACCATAAACATTTTTTACCATTTGAGCTTTTGTCACCAAATCTTCAAGAAACCCTCATTATGAGAATATGGAGAACATGAATGAATAAAATGTACAATTTTTTTTTGAAAAAAAAAAACTCGTTTTCGTCAAGCTTCATTTGAGTACAAAGCGGACGTGCACGGGTTCTGCATTTGAGATGCTTTCTGGTTCTATTAAAAAGCAGGGATTGTAAGTGCAATCAACGCAGCATCAAAGGTAAAATGGAGCACCCCAAAGCGATTCGTTTTTCCTTCAATACCAATATTCGGCCTTGTGGGGTCAAGGAACCAATCATTGCTGCCCGAGTGGTGATAAAAGCAAAGCAAATTTTGAATTTATGATACATTCAAATTTTAATAATGTGATACATTTCAATCAATGATTCGAATGTATCACATTATTACTTTGTGGCAAAAAAAACCCAACAAATACCCACCACACGATCCACACACCACCCATTGGTCATTGCACTGTGCCCTACATCCTCCCATCTTCTACCCACTGCCCTCTGTCCTGTGCCCACACCTCTCTCCACCAAACACAATCTACACACTGCCCTCCACTGCCCTCTATCCTCCATCCAACATATTCCACTGCCAGTCTGCCCTCCATTCTTCACCCACTGACCACCAATCCACCAACCACCCACCCTCCGCACTTCAGCCACCACCTTCTGTCCTCCACCTGCACCCTCTATTCACTATCATCCACCTACCAACCTCCAACTCCACCCAACACCCTCCATCCATCCATCTTCCACACTCCATCCCCCACGCACCCCTCACTACCAACCACCCTCCAGCCACCACCCTCCATCCTCCACCCACTTCTTACCTCTCACCACCCTGCTTCACCACTGACCAATAGTACAGGCCGTTCACAGGGGTCATAGAGCATGAAGAGAACCACAAAACACAGATGTGCACCATCTTGCATATTCAATCTCTGAGATGAACCATCAATAGCTTCATTCAGTTCAAAGTGTTCACGAGGATAAGACCGTCCGTTTCACGTGGCTCCAAAATTCCCAACCGACATCGAAATGAACACATTTAACATTGCTCTGAAAATCATCTGTGTGCTTTCCGTGTTTGTAGTACGTTTGTATGACAAAGTACAGGTGTCTTTTCCAAACTCGGTGGGATACTTACCGAAATGTCCTGCAAGAATCATGTGAGATGTCAAATAGGATAGAAGGATCGATCTTTCGAATTTTCTGATAAGATCCTGCAGGAATGGTTTCCAAACAATACCCCAAGCAATAGTGAACAATAAGTCAAGAACTTTAAGGATTCTTGGTATCGAAGAGTAAAACTATAGTTATCCTTATAAATCCGTGGAATACTTTAAAAACTATTTTAGTTCAACAATTTATTTATAACAACAACGTATGACAGTTTGGGATGGTCTCTTACAATATTGCTGCAGGACTTTTTGTTTGAGGAATGGTGTTCACCCAATACAGCTGGGTGTCTGGCCCCACCTAGTGGACAGATATTAATGTTAGCAATTAAACCTACCGTTGGAGAGCAAACAAGTTCAACCAACGAGCCAAGTTACACAGACAGAAGGGATGAGAGCAATAACGGTAGATGATAATGAGGAGGAAGACAAGGGAGAACAACTATCAGAGAAGAGGAAGAAGACATGGAGGATGATGAGCAACGTCGACTGGAAGAAGAGGTGGCCAACAAAATGGAGATGAGATGAGATGGTTACCACTCAGGGAAGGACCACAACTTTATATAAGAGAAAACAACAACCGGACAAAAATACTAGGAAAGGAGAACCAACTGAGCACTCAGAGTAATGATACCAAAATCATCTCCCTTGAAGGAAATCAATACTATGTGCATGCAGAAGCTCTGCTCATCCAATAAAAATAACTGGAAAACAATGCTGGAAGAAGAACAAACCAGGCCCTACAGACAACTACCACGCAGTACCATGGAAACCGACACTAAGTGCTTATCGCTGCCAGGCTGATTACTTTACGTTTCGTATCCCACTGATAGACTGGATCTGGATTCAGACCTGAAATCAATTGAATCGGCTTGTTGTTGTCATCTCACCAAGTCATCCACCAAGTTTCATCCGAATCCGTCAATAACTTTTTCAGATATCGTGCTTTATGTCGTTTTTAGCCCCATCAGTCGGTGGTGAAGAATGACAAAAAAAAATTCTCGGATACAGATCCGGATCCAGATCTTCACCAACATCGAATAATGTTGCCAGTGTCATGTACTCAAGCTCTCCACCAAATTTCGACCTCACCTGTGCATAACTTTTTGAGATATCCTGTTCACAAACAAGCAGACAGATATGGGTGAAAACATAACCGCCATCCACCTTTGGTGGCAGAGGTAATTTTCTTCTTCTTGTGTATGGCAGCTATCATTTTTACAGCTATCATTTTATCATTTAGCTATCATTTTTTGATAGCTACTAAGGCCGAGGTCACATTTGCTCTACGGCGAGGATACGGCGGCCGTACGCCCTCTGAATTGACAGAAACGTGTGGCGGCCGCAGAGAAACTGAGGTGGCCTCAGGGTGGCCCTACGCCGTTTGGCTATATTTTACAGGCCGTAGGGGCGCCGTGGAATTATAGCGCGGAGTTATAACTTTTTTCATTTCTACGTTCGCGTAGCAAATCGACAAGCCAGGCTATGACGTAGATGTGTTCCACGTCGACCGTACGTAGGGTGTACGGTGGCTTGCGTTATTCGTGCGGCTGCCATAAGCTCTTCTCAAATAAAAATGAATTTTCCCAACCCCAAAAATATTACAGTGGCCGCACTATTTCCACGGTCGCCGTACGGTGGCCTTGCAGTCTGTGTGACTACCTGCGGGCAACGCAGGGTCGACGCACGGTTCCCCTCCGCTCGCCGTGCACCTACGTACAGCCTCCGTGGCAGTCTGCGTCGACCGTGCGTCCACCATATGCTAACGCTAGAGATCGGAGTATAGGTGTTTGCCTATACACAGTGGTGCCCCCAGAATCCCAATTTAATTCGTTCCAGGAGGCTGTTCGGATTGCAAAAAGTTTGGATTCCAAAAATATTTTCCCAATAAGAAATAATGGAAAGTGAATTAATCCGTTTGTGGACCCAAAGAAAACCCACTTTTAAGACACTTTAAACTGAAATTCCCCATGTTTAAGGTAAAATAAGATGAGTAAATGACCTTCGGTGACGGTGTATTGTATGTAAACTGGTACAATCACCAATCCAAAGGTCCACACAGGCTCGAGCTCCGGCCTGGGTTCCGATCGCTCGCGCACTCTGCGAGCGCTGCTCCCAGGGCAGCTCATCAAACATGATGCCCCCAGAACCACAATCACTTTCATCAAACGCATCGGGCTGAGGTAATCATGGATATTCCATATTACAACTGGTTTTGCTGTGAAATTCAATCCTTGCCCGACAGTCCGACACACCACGTGATCGGATTGCTTTTTTTGTTATTAATTAAAACACAAGATGATTAAAAAAACAAACATCACAAATGAAGGTGAAAACACGAGGGAAGGCCTGTCACATTTGGCCCAGCGACTGGAGGGTCTACAAAATGTACGGGCACTAGCAATTATAAAGCGGCCGCAGTATTTCCACGGTCACACAATGTAGCAGTCACATATGTTTTTATTTTTCGGGTAGACACACGGGGTATTTATAAATACATGTGGAGACCGAAAACGTGGGGGTGCCGTACGGTCTTTGATTTGTTGTCGCACGGTGACCTAAGGGCATTCCTGCAGCGGTCATAGAATTTTCAAGGCAGACGCAAGGCGACCGCAGGGGGGACCCAAGCCGAACGTGCGGCCAGACGGACGGTAACGAATGGGTTAATTTTTTTTTTTGTGTTTTTGTTTTTTTTTTAAACCAGTTTTTTTTTTCGCTTGTATAATTTCTACGGTGAACGTAGAAATGAAAAAAGTTATAACTCCGCGTTAGAATTCCACGGCGAACTTACGACCTGTAAAATATAGCCATACGGCGTAGGGCCACCCTGAGGCCACCTCAGTTTCTCTGCGGCTGCCACACGTTTGTCAATTCAGAGGGTGTACGGCCGCCGTATCCTCGCCGTAGAGCAAATGTGACTGAGGCCTAAAGTATCGATCGACACACGAGAGATGCTTTCACGAGGACTTCCACCGCCGAACTGAATGAACAAAGCGTGAAGATGCGGCTCGAGCAGGTGGGGGAGACACGTGAACAAACAGGAACGCCACATTGTGTTCGGTTTTTTAAAATGTATTAGGTTTTTAGGGCAAAATTTTCTCGAAAAAATTGTTCGGATTCCAATTTGTTCAAATAATGGGGCGTTCGGATTCTGGGGGCACCACGGTATATTATAGTTATAGTATAGTCAGTTATATATACTGGTATATTTTTATTTCAGTAAAAAAAAGAACTGGTATATATACCCACTCGTTACCGTCTGTCTGGCAGCACGTTCGGCTTAGGGCCCCCCTGCGGCCGCCTTGCGGGCACCTTGCGTCTTCCTTGAAAATTATATGGCCGCCGCAGCGACGCCCTAAGGTCACCGTGCGACATCAAATCAAAGACTGTACGGCACCCCTACGTTTTCGGTCTCCACGATTTCTAAATACGCCGTACGGCTTCCCGAAAAATAAAAACATATGTGACTGCTACATTGTGTGACCGTGGAAATACTGCGGCCGCCGTATAATTAATTGCTCGTGGCCGCAGATTTTGGAGACCCCACGGCCGCCGTGGCAAATGTGACCTCGGCCTAAGTAGCTATCATGTTTTTGTTGTTGTTGCACAGCAGTGCTGCTGATGCTGTGCCCCTGTACCAGTACACTGGTACTCATTTCACAAACCTTGGAAGGTGACAGGCTGAGTCAACCCCACCTGGTTAATTCTGCAGCTAATGGGATTTGAACTTAGGACCCGAACATCCCAAGCCAGCCAACCCAACTACTAAGCCAACACCAGGGTTGCAGAGGTAATAACACAGCGAGAACAATGGAGAAAGGAAATGGGACAAATACTCCAATTCAGAAGAGGAAAACAAAGCGCAGAGCTGATGATGAGAATGCATATATATATATATACATATATACATATATATATACATATATATATATATATATATATACATATATATATATACACATATATATATATATATACATATATACACATATATACATATATAAATATATATATATATGTATATACATATATGTATATACATATATATATATATATATGTATATATATGTACATATATGTGTATATATATATATATATATGTATATATGTGTATATATGTATATATATATATATATATGTGTATATATATATATGTATATATATATATATATATATATGTATATATATATGTATATATGTATATATGTGTATATATGTATATATATATATATATATATATATATATGTGTATATATATATATATATATATATATATATATATATATATATATATGTATATATATATATATATATATATATATGTATATATATATATATATATATATGTATATATATATATATATATATGTATATGTATATATATATATATATATATATATATATATATATATATATGTATATTGTTGTGGTTACCAGATTCGCAAACCACCATTCAGGTCCCTTAGGTGAGGTATCTCGGTAAGTGCATGTGTAGTTAGGCCCAAACCCGTTGTCTAGTGGGAATACATGTCATTTATACGTGCTGCGACTCTTCAGGATAGCCGTTTTTCTTTTACTATCTTTATTTTGGACCAATCGCCACCATCACAACCACAACAACAACCACCAACCACAACGCCGCTTCACCACAACCGCCATGACCTTTACCGTCACAACTCGCCACCATCGCATCACCGTCATCTCGCGCCACTCATGGGCACCGATGCTGGACTCGTGTAGGGCGCACGTTGAACAGCGTGTACAAAACCACGGATTTTCTGCTTCAAAAACGGATCAAAAACGACACACGCCCACTTTTTGCCGTCCAATCGGTGAGCGAGGGCGATTTGGCCCCGCCTCCAGAACGATCGATATATGCAAATTTGTGGATCAAAGCCTTCACGCCCACTTGTTGTCGGGCCAATGGGGAGCGAGGTGAAAGGTCAAAGGGAGGGGGTCAAAGGCGAAGTTACGGGGGGATAAAAGGACGGTGTTCGTCAGTCAGAAGGGAGTCGCAAGAGAGAACGAGGGAGAGTCAGCAGAACGAGAACGGAGAGTCAAGAAGAGGAGAGTCGGAAGCAGAGGGTCAAGACTTCGCGGGCGGTGGAGCTGCTCGTCGTGTGCGTTGGAGTCGGAACGGAGGGGACGGAGCTGTGGAAAGGCGGCGACACCAGACGAGGGGGTGCTCGCGTCGTGCAGGAAGCTGCACCCGAGGGAGGCCGACAGCGCGACCTGGCCGAGGTGGAGACGCTCGTCGCATATAATAAAGATCCTCTATACCCCGAGCATCAGCAACCCCCTCCTGTTTCCCCCCCGCGCTGAGATAGTGCGACCAAGGGGGCCCCGTTCCCACCCCCTGCCAGGCACTGTCCACGAGGCCCGCGGGTTGCGGGGCCATCGCCGCTCCGCGTCTCATCACCAGACGGGTAGGCCCGACCCGGTCTCGGCCCCAGGCCTACCTCATTCTTGGGGTATTTCTTTTCCTTGGTTTTGGGTATGTGTTGTCGGCGCCGTCTGTGAAGTAGAATTGTATAAGTGTTGCCGTGTGCTCGGTAGTCGGTATTAGCTCTGCACTGTGTTTTCACTTTTATGTTTGCTTTTTGTGTAAATGGAATTGTGTTTTCTTTTTTGTGTGCATTTGGTGGAATTGTATTTGTGTGCTTCCCGTGTGCCGCGAATAAATGTGCTTTATTGTTGAACTGTTTCCCGCTTCGCTTCGTCTTTTTCCCCATTGAACCCCCATCTTGCTTCACGTAAAGGGTTGGTAGTGGGCTGAGTACGCCCGATAATTAATCGAACCGTCGAGGTCGACGATAACACCGCTCGGTTATTCTGATAGTACGGAACGGGTCGCTTAAGTGGCCCGTGTCCGAAGTCGACCTGCGGCGAGGTGCGATCGCCCGGTCTACCCTCCGCGTGGGTACTTAGGTAGTTCGAATTTGGCGAGCAACCCTATCCCACGCGGGGGCTGATTGGCTCGATCGCGGTGAGACCGAAAGGTCCACCCGTGACTGGTTCCCGGCGTTAGTCCGAGAGGGTCACGACTGGATTGTCCGTCCGGTGGGCGACGTGCCGCGATTCGAGTTACGTGGCCGTTCGCACGCCGGCGGGCGCGAAAACCGCAACACTGGTGTCAGGAGTGGGATACAAATTCATCGCCCTCCTCGCGGCACTGGTATTGGAGAGCGGGACAACAGGCTCTCCTGTCTCCAGCGAAATTCACGGGAATCGGTCCAGGGGTGAGAGAAGCGACCCCGATTCCCTCCAAATTACGAGCGAGCAAATTAACCCTTCACGAGAAGCAAGATGGCGTCTCAAGGCGAGCGGGAGCCGGGGGTATTAGAAATGTATATGTGTAATAATGTAGAGTCCATGGTCCAGGATGGAATCCCCGAGCAGGAAATGTTGATTGTGCAGGAACACGGACTCGCCCAACTGAACCCAGGGCCCGAGGTGGGTGCGGCAGCGGCCGCGGTGTATGACACCTCCCCCCCCCCTCTCCACCAAGACCCTTCCCCAACCCTTGCCGAAACGGCTCAGCTGAGTGCATCCAACATGGCCCAGCTATGCGCCATGCTGGCGGCAATGAACAAACAAATGAATGAAGTGAAAACGACGATGGATACAAATACAAATGAAATGAAAAACGAAATGAACAAGCAAATGAATGAAGTGAAAACGACGATGGATGCGAATACACAGCAAATGAGGGAAGAAATGAAAGAGCTGCGGGGTGAGACGCAGAACATGGGCCGATGCCTGCAGGCGGCCATGAAGGCCGTGACCGGGGAGATAAAAATGGCGACTCCACGTGTGGGAGCAAACGAGCTGGGTGGGGGTGCAACGGCTGACAGGCCCGCGGTGGAGGCGGGTGAAAAAATAATTCGTGGAACGTGTTGGGCGAGGGTCGTGACGATGACCGAAAGGGAAAAATTAAATGGGGAGACCAAAACGTGTGAGACGAGACACGAGGTGACGACAAAGGAAATAATAATAGTTGAGACAAGGGAGGTAAAGGGTGAAGAGTTGGCAGTGACGGTAGCCGGGAAGGGAACGACAGAGGAGAGACTGCACGGTGAGGACGGGGTAAGTGACGCACACACACACACGGAGGTAGTGGAGGATAATGGGGGTGAGCTCGCGGAGCGTGCAGGGACCCGGTGTGAGCAGCTGGATGGCCTCCTCCAGGAACGAGGGGAGGGAGTATGCCTTGAGGCGAGTCACGACCAGGTGAGTTCGGTCGTGCTTTGCGAGGTTGAGGGGACGAGTGCTGTGGACGGGTGCACGGAGAGCTTGGGGGGTATAGAGGCCCCGGAGACCCTTGTGGGGACACGAATCCCCAGTGTAGTTGTCCCTGTGTGTGTGGTGCAAGGCGTGAGTGCGTCCCCGTGTGTGGAAGCGACCCCGTGTGTGAGTGGTGTGGTGGCGATGGTGCCGGAGTACGTGCTTCCCAGCACGCCGGGTGTGGATGGGGCACCGTGTGTGAGTGAGGCCGTGTGTGTGAGTGAAACGGCCAGTATGAGTGAGGCACCACGTGTGAGTGGTGTGGTGGCGATGGTGCCGGAGTACGTGCTTCCCAGCACGCCGTGTGTGGATGAGGCACGGTGTGTGAGTGAGGCACCGCGGGTTAGTGCCCCCGCGTGTGTGGGTGAGGCACCGTGTGTGGATGAGGAACCGCGGTTGAGTGCCCCCGCGTGTGTGAGTGAGGCACGAGTGAATGGAGCACCACGTGTGAGTGGTATGGGTTATGCAAGGGAGACCGTGTGTGTGAGAGAGCGGTATGAGAGGGAGATGTCGGTTGGCATGCGGGAGCACGCAGCCGCGTCTCCCGGTGTGAGTTTAATGGTGTGGACTGTGTGCGTCGTGACACGCAGGTATGCGTGTGTGGAATGGCGACGACGGCGACATGGGAGGAACGAAAGCCGGGTAGCGGCTGTAGTTGTTTCGAGGACCGTGCCGGGTTCACCCAGCAGTGAGCACGCGGTTCGTGCTGTGCAACGCACGAGACCACCACGTGCTCGCTTGCGAGAGTGAAGTCCCGGTCCGGAAACGCACGCGGTGGATTTGCCGATCCCGCGGACGGACAAAGTTTAGGCAGGTAAATGGATTTGGACCGACGGGTTCTCCACGCGATCGTGTGTGTTAAGCTCCAACGGGCAAAGCACATGTGTTCGCGTGGGGAACCCCTCGAAACGTGGGGCTTGTGTTTTTTTTTTACGCGCACGGTGACGTCATGGCTGCACGTGGGGTTGGAATCCGGCAGGAGGGGTATCTCTGCCGGATGGTCCCGTCCAAGGAGGGACGAGGAACACGTGCAGCTGCATGACGTCACGGGCAGGTGCAAAGTGCGCGAGCTCTGAGTTGCCGCGCAGGTGCTGCGCATGGGAAAAAAAAAAAAGGCAAGCCTCACTTTCGGGTGTACAGGATTCCTGGGCAAGGGGTGAAAGACCCCCTTACCTGGGCACAGGATGGAAACTAGTTAGGGGGAAGGGTTAGCTTAGCTAGACCGACTTCATGGGGCAGGGGTAAGTCCTCATGGAGTCCGTGGAATGGATTAGGTAGAGGGATTTAGTGAGCTTTAGGATGGGTAAATAATTAATGGGATTATTTGGAGACCGAGACAGACTTGTGAATGTGTAGAGGGGACGTAGCTTAGCTACGTAGTGTTAAAAGGAACGTGCTATAGTTTAAGGGACGACGTGGGAGCACGAGTTAGTTAGGGGAGGTAGTTAGAAGGATGGCAGAGTTCAGCGGTGAGTGTGTTGAAGAGTTGTGAGGCGAGTACGTGTACATGTTGAGTGAGTGAGGCCAGCGGGTCTGTGTGTGTGGAGCGAATGGGGAATGCATGGTGCGATGAGTGATTGGGGGGAGGAGTGACTCCCGCCCAAGGGACCCCGGGGTCAGTGTAAAGTGAGTTAAGGGGTTAGTCAAATTGAAAAATGGAGGTCGTTTTGCTGTTGGTGGGAAAGTAGGCTCGAAACCCATTTGGAGGGGTGCAGGAGCCCTGTTGACGGGCTTGGGAGCGTGGCTGCGAAAGGTGAGTATCGCTGAGTGGGTACCCCGGGCACCAGGCTAGTCGGCCGTGGTAGGCCAAGGGCCCATGGGGGGCCGGGATAGAGTAGTGGGCACGGGTGCGCCTGCTTGGTGCGGGGGCCCGGGGCGCCATTAGCCGCGTGGGCAGTGTTGTGGGCACGGGTGACCCTCGGAAAGGGGCCCGGGAGGCCGGCCTGCCACGTGTGCGTTTCAGGGGAGGTGCCATGGGGGGCACTCCCCAGTGTTAGGGAGCTGGTAGGCTCGGAGGCAGTGTAGTGCCCGGGGGTGCCATAGCGGGAGATTCGGCAGAGGGTCGTGCCTGCCAAAAGGAGCCGCGTGTCCCAGCCAGGAGACCGTGTGAGGGCACGGAGAGAAAATTGGGGGGCGAGGCCCGAAATTGTGAGGACACCAACACAGGCGACGGGAATCTGGGTTGTTAGAACCAATAGTTTAAGCGAGAGGCGCTTGTTGAAAGCCCCGGGGTAGTTTAGCAGTTAAATGGTTAGGGTAGATTAGGAGATGTACCCCTCCGCACCATCCATCCCCTCGCTGTCGTTGTGGGCCGCTGGACCCACTTTGGTTAAAGATCGCCGAACTCTGGGGAGGCCATTCTGAGGCTCGAGTTGGGCCTCGAGACAGGACGCTAGCTCTCCCTTATTCCCCTCCGGGAAGGGAACGTAGGGGTTGGGAGTAGGCTAGGTGACAGTATAGGTTAGCCGAACAAGGACGATAAAGGGGGTTAGGGGACGATTTATAGTAGGGAAGTAAAAATAAAAACAACAAAAAAAATAAGTGGGGGCTAAATTGGTTTTTCACAAATTAAGGGAGTGGGTATGTACAGTGACAGGCAAAGGCGATAGGTTGGGAGGGAGACAGGGAGGTAGGTCCGAGCCCGCCTTCCAAGTGGCCAGCACAACCGCACTCCCTCCATCAACCTCCACTGAACGGCAAAGGCTGGCCAGCTTCATCGGCTGGCCGTGTTTTGCTTCAAGGCGGAGGCCGGCCAAGTTCATCCGCAGCTGCTGTGCTGCAAGGCCTGTGCCGGCTGGATCGTCTGCCGGCTGGCTGTTTTTCTGCAAGGCCTGTACCGGCCAGTTCATCTGCTGGCTGTTTTCTTCAAGGCCTGTGCCGGCCAGTTCATCTGCCGGCTGTGTTTGCCTGCAACGGTCTTCTTCTGCGGGCTGTGTTTGCCTGCTCACCTTTGCCATGCCATGCCCACTGCCCACGTTCACCAGCCCCGTTCAATTTTTGCTTTGCCCCCCCCTGTTCATTTCCATGTGCGCCAGGATCAAGGCAACAGTTTGCAAGCTGCAAGAACTGCCCTGTTGGCAGCTACAACACGGGCCTGCAGTGGCGGCCCGTGCACCGTGTTTGCGTCCATCCATTCATGCATCCATTCGTTGTGCTCATTGCGTGTGCCACTTGAGCTGGCACGGAGACTGCGTTGTGCAGCCCAAGCACCGTTGTGGTTCACTGCGTTCAGTTCAAAAGGGAAGGCCTTGGACTGCGTGTGAGCAGCCAGCCACGTTCCCTGTCACCTGCATTGTTTTGAGCCAGAGACTGCATGTGGGCAGCCTGGCTCCCTGCTAACAGCTTTCTTTTTGCAGAGTTCATTGATCCTGGGCCATGGTTTAGTGTAAAATTTGTAAGTTAAGGTTAAGATGTACTGTAAATATGAGTGCGCCCCCCGGCATGTATGTCTTAGCGCCGGCAATTTTATTTAAGTCGTCCGTATGAGTGAGTTTGTTTAGATAGTTACGCAGCCCTCAGGTTATTTATTTTGGGGACACGAATACCATGAATGTCGCACTCAGGGATCCGTAGGTAAAGTGTACTAGGGGAAAACTACACATGATGGCACACGAAAATTTGACGACTCGGGACGAGTCTGTAAAAAGGGAAGGGGGTAGTGTTGTGGTTACCAGATTCGCAAACCACCATTCAGGTCCCTTAGGTGAGATATCTCGGTAAGTGCATGTGTAGTTAGGCCCAAACCCGTTGTCTAGTGGGAATACATGTCATTTATACGTGCTGCGACTCTTCAGGATAGCCGTTTTTCTTTTACTATCTTTATTTTGGACCAATCGCCACCATCACAACCACAACAACAACCACCAACCACAACGCCGCTTCACCACAACCGCCATGACCTTTACCGTCACAACTCGCCACCATCGCATCACCGTCATCTCGCGCCACTCATGGGCACCG
Organism: Eptatretus burgeri; assembly: GCF_056783735.1. Classification (NCBI taxonomy): domain Eukaryota; kingdom Metazoa; phylum Chordata; class Myxini; order Myxiniformes; family Myxinidae; genus Eptatretus; species Eptatretus burgeri. Next base: position 83,665,023 of record NC_140965.1, read on the forward strand.
ATGCTGGACTCGTGTAGGGCGCACGTTGAACAGCGTGTACAAAACCACGGATTTTCTGCTTCAAAAACGGATCAAAAACGACACACGCCCACTTTTTGCCGTCCAATCGGTGAGCGAGGGGCGATTTGGCCCCGCCTCCAGAACGATCGATATATGCAAATTTGTGGATCAAAAAGCCTTCACGCCCACTTTTTGTCGGGCCAATGGGGAGCGAGGTGAAAGGTCAAAGGGAGGGGGTCAAAGGCGAAGTTACGGGGGGGATAAAAGGACGGTGTTCGTCAGTCAGAAGGGAGTCGCAAGAGAGAACGAGGGAGAGTCAGCAGAACGAGAACGGAGAGTCAAGAAGAGGAGAGTCGGAAGCAGAGGGTCAAGACTTCGCGGGCGGTGGAGCTGCTCGTCGTGTGCGTTGGAGTCGGAACGGAGGGGACGGAGCTGTGGAAAGGCGGCGACACCAGACGAGGGGGTGCTCGCGTCGTGCAGGAAGCTGCACCCGAGGGAGGCCGACAGCGCGACCTGGCCGAGGTGGAGACGCTCGTCGCATATAATAAAGATCCTCTATACCCCGAGCATCAGCAACCCCCTCCTGTTTCCCCCCGCGCTGAGATAGTGCGACCAAGGGGGCCCGTTCCCACCCCCTGCCAGGCACTGTCCACGAGGCCCGCGGGTTGCGGGGCCATCGCCGCTCCGCGTCTCATCACCAGACGGGTAGGCCCGACCAGGTCTCGGCCCCAGGCCTACCTCATTCTTGGGGTATTTCTTTTCCTTGGTTTTGGGTATGTGTTGTCGGCGCCGTCTGTGAAGTAGAATTGTATAAGTGTTGCCGTGTGCTCGGTAGTCGGTATTAGCTCTGCACTGTGTTTTCACTTTTATGTTTGCTTTTTGTGTAAATGGAATTGTGTTTTCTTTTTTTGTGTGCATTTGGTGGAATTGTATTTGTGTGCTTCCCGTGTGCCGCGAATAAATGTGCTTTATTGTTGAACTGTTTCCCGCTTCGCTTCGTCTTTTTCCCCATTGAACCCCCATCTTGCTTCACGTAAAGGGTTGGTAGTGGGCTGAGTACGCCCGATAATTAATCGAACCGTCGAGGTCGACGATAACACCGCTCGGTTATTCTGATAGTACGGAACGGGTCGCTTAAGTGGCCCGTGTCCGAAGTCGACCTGCGGCGAGGTGCGATCGCCCGGTCTACCCTCCGCGTGGGTACTTAGGTAGTTCGAATTTGGCGAGCAACCCTATCCCACGCGGGGGCTGATTGGCTCGATCGCGGTGAGACCGAAAGGTCCACCCGTGACTGGTTCCCGGCGTTAGTCCGAGAGGGTCACGACTGGATTGTCCGTCCGGTGGGCGACGTGCCGCGATTCGAGTTACGTGGCCGTTCGCACGCCGGCGGGCGCGAAGACCGCAACAATATGTATATATATATATATGTGTATATATATATATATATATGTATATATATAAATATATATATATATATAAATATATATATGTGTGTATATATATATATATATATATATATATATATATATATATATATATATATATATATACACACATATATATATATATATATATATATATATGTATATATATATATATATATATATATATATATATATATATATATATATATATATATATATATATATACTGAACAAAAATATAAACGCACCAAGCGATTGTTACAATTTTACCTCGAACTCATTGATACTAAATCTTCACAACAATTTGGTTATAGAATCCATGACAATTGAGCATTAAATTTCAAAGAGTTCCTTGAGAATTCTGGCGACAGTCTTTGCGCTACAACAGCCGGCACAACCGAGGTGTCACTGTCAGAGTTCACACAGTCAGTAGCGGGTGTGTCCACCGTTGGCGTCGCGCAGAGCGGTGCATCTCCGGCGCATGGACATCACCAGATTATCGATGGTGGCCTGAGGGATGTTTTCCCATTCCTCCTGGAGAGCCACACGGAGCTGGCGGACGTTCTCTGGGACTGCGTAACGTTGTCGTACGCGTCGATCAAGAACGTCCCAAAGGTGATCGAAGGGCGACATGTCGGGAGAATATGGAGGCCAGTCGAGGACATCAATGTCCTCCTCACCGAGGAAGTCCATGCAGATCCTGGCAACATGGGGGCGAGCATTGTCGTGCTGAAACGTCACATGGTGAAGGCGCACAAACGGCACGACGATGGGTCTGAGTATCTCGTCCCTGTACCGCTGCCCGTTCAAGTTGCCTTCAATGAAATGAAGCCGAGTGCGCTCTCCATGGCATATGCCTGCCCACACCATAACACTGGCACCACCGTGTGACACCCGACGAAGGACATTGGCGTCAGTGTAGCGCTCCCAGGCCTGACGCCAGACGCGGAGTCCGCCATCAGCCCGATACAGCTGGAACCGCGACTCATCGGTGAACAGCACTCTCCTCCATCGTGCGAGGGTCCAGCGCAAGTGAACATTGGCCCAGTTCAGTCGGGTCTGACGCCGGACTGCAGTGAGGTCGAGTCCCCGGTGTGGTCGGCGGGCTCGGAGGTTGGCCTCCCTCAAGCGGTTACGCAGCGTCTGGGCTGAAATGCGCCTGTTATGCAGCCCAACAGTCTCATCGGCAGTCCTCGTGGCCGGTCGGAGTCGATCCCGGAGATGTTGCAGCCTCATGTGACGATCCTGACCGGCGGTGGTCACACGTGGTCGCCGGGCATGTGGGCGGTTCACGGTGCTTCCAGTCTCTCTAAGGCGCGTTCTCAGGCGGCTAATGGTGGAGTGGTGGACATTGAAGTGTGCTGCAACGGCCCGTACTGACGTCCCAGCATTCAGCATGCCAATAGCGCGCTCCCTCAAGATTTGTGACATCTGTGGCATGTTGACATTTGGCACCAGTCCACATTTTGGGGAGGCCTTTTATAGGGCAAGCTATAGGGAGTGTTTGTGTCCTGGTCACGCTCACTGACCATCACTCTGTCAAGCCCCATGGTGCTCATGGGAAGGATTACTCAACGTGTGAGTCCACACACTCAGAGTGGTCAATTTCAATGGGAACATCTGTCTTGAGCAAAACAAAGGAACCATTGCTCAAACATATCATCGGTTTGACCATTTTCCCATAATGGCAATCTTGACTTCGATATTTAGGTTGGTGCGTTTATGTTTTTGTTCAGTATATATATATATATATATATATATATATATATATATATATATATATATATATATATATATATATATATATATATATATATATATATATATATATATATATATATATATATATATATAACATGGAAATGGAGAACAAAGACCTGGAGGTATAGGTCGGGGGGGGGGGGTGTATACAGAGTCGAGGCTCATGGGAGAACTAGGGCACTGGAATTGACCACGATGCAGCAGAACAAAAGGAACAGGAGAGACAGGGAGTGGAAATATACCAACAGCAGAGTCGAAGGACAGAATAGACAATAGAGGGAGACTTGGACAAACGTTGGATGTGTGGAGGAATGCGGAGGGGTTGGAAGGAACTCCATGGTGTGGACAAGATGGATAAACTCTGAGGAAGGAAGAACTGGAGATTTGGAAGGAGGTGGGCTTGGGGTTTGGGAGGGGGTGTTAACCAGGGTAGAAAAGAGCATGAACTGGGCATCACATCCAAAAATTCGTTACATATTCAATGTGTCTCCCAATGTTAATGGCATATCTACAAAGTTCCATTAGGAATGTTTGAAAACGTGCCCGTAATTGCATTTTTGGAGTATTTGACCTTTGACCCCATCCCAAGGGGTGGATTCAAAAATGATACTGATCTCGCACCTTCTTGTAATGTGGTGATCATAACTACCAAGTTTGGTGAATTTCTGCACAACCCTTTATGAGATACAATGGAGCTCATTACAATGTCCTCTTTTTAAAATTTATTTGAGCATCAGGATAACCACGACCAAATCAACAATACAAGAAAGCAAAACCTGATGTTTGAAAATAACCCATAAATATTCCATTGTGAACTAGGAAAACAAAAGCAAAATGTATCAAATCCCCCTGAAAAAGACAAACTTGAAGATTTCTGTAAAGGAATTTATGGAAACCCGAAATAACAATTAGGAGGCAGAATGGATCCAACAATTGGAAAATATAAAACAACATCTAAACAAAATATCCCCCCCCCCCCAGTGATAATTGAGGAGTCCTCTGCAAAAGTCATCGTCGTCGAGTACGCAGTCTTAGCAACCAAAATTTTCATTGCCTTGACGGCGGCCTCTGCATTGCCATTAGAGCGTGCCCGATGTGGCATGGCCATGTCATGTTGGACTCCCCACGATCCCAGAAATTGAAGATCCACAAAGAAGGGTCACATGGCCCTGATGAGGTCCTGTGATGTTGGAGTATGCACAAACAAATACAAACACAGACAAACGGTCAACACAGACCAAGTACAACTTTCCGGCATGTGAGAATAGGTCACCAGATGTTTCCTCGAAAATTGTGTGTGCATCAGTGGCTCCTTCTGCTAGCTGGCCATAAGCACTTGAAAGATGACATATGAGCACGTTATGTTGGCGATATCGTTGTTGATGTGAGGCCTGAACAGGGTTTGTCGAGCTCAATGCTTTGTCCGCTGCAGTCCTTGGTGTGAGACATCAAGCTAGTTGATCACACCCGAGCACGCTGTCTGTAGTATCACGGTGTAGTGACCACACATAACTGATCCACACATAAGATAACTTGTCCACAGATAACTGATCACGAATTCCAAAGTACTGTTTTAGTCGACAGTCCCAATTGGCACGATTCAATCGGAATCCGCTGCGGATAATGTCAGATGGAAGACAATACTCAACGTTGCAGCGCATGTGCTCCCACAGACCATCCAGGATGGGATCACACAACGTCGGATGCTCGTCGACGGCGCTCATCATAGCCGAGATGACAACCTGTTGCACATCACGTTGGAGGGCCACTGCAGCCTCATCAACTTCCAGTGGGATGTCCACAAGATGACACGACAATGCGTCCCGTATAATGTGATCCAAGCCCTTCCGCCAGATGGCGGTGAAGATGTAGCGTGTCATTTTCTCGATGATATGCTGCAACCATGGGTTTTCAATCACATCCAAAGTGTAGATAATGAAAATAGGCACCAATGGCCTGTGATCAATCATGAGAACGAACGTAGGCAGACCAAGGAGATACTTACTGTCTGCGTTGGGACATGGACCAAGAGTCTGCCAATGCATTAAGCTCGATCATAGCATACCGAGACTCAACATCGCTCAAATAGTGGGAACCACATTGTACAGTTTCCATGAATCCCTGTGTCATTGTAACAATATGCATCCAAGCCCGTTGAGCCGAGACGTGTCCATCTGGACTCTAGAACATCGCAAGGCAGACAATAGTCAAAATGCACCAAAATAGGCAGTGACGTCGATGCATGTTTTGTGATGCAAAACGATGTATCATGATCTGACATCCACTCGAATATTGATCCCTTCTTCAGCAGACTTCGCAAAGGATCTGATGCCAAAGCGACTCCAGCAGTGAAACTATCTAGCTGGTCTGCAAGTCACAAAAATGAACGTAGAGCAGTCATGGTAGTCGGTGTGGGAAAGTCTGCGATCGCACGCACTTTCTCGTTATTGGACACAACACAGTCCCAGCTGATAATGTTCCCACAAAACTTCACATTTTCCTGGACAAACTGAAATTTATGCAGGTTGAATGTAATGTTACGTCCGCGACACTGCAGAAGTACCTCTGGTACATTGTTCAAGTGTCCGGTGATGTATCACTGTGCGTAAGCATGTCATCCTCAACTTTTGAAGTGTGGTCAAGTCCTTCCAGCACAATGTCACCCCTGTAACAGTACTCATCCCCACTGACGTTCAGATCAATCGGTACAGGGAGATATTTGTACCAGCCCCACGGTGTCAAATACCATGAAAAGCTGACAATCAGGTGACAAAGGAACCTGCTAGTAGCCTTTCCTGGCATAGTGGCAAGTCATGTACTTGCTGGAACCTTGGATGCACGATACTCCATCCGCTGGGGGTGATCAAGGGGTTCACGGACCTATCGACATTGTGATTCAGCATGCACAGATTGGTAAACACCCACACTCCCCACTGCAACTTCAGAGAAACTATAAGTGGGTGACACCAATCTGATGGTTCGCTGCCCATCGGCTCAATGATCCCATTGAGCACCATGTCATTGAGTTCTGTCTTAAATATATCCCTCCAAGCCAAGGGCAGAGGACACACCTTTCTCACCTGCAATGCGATGGCGCCCTCCTGTAGATGGATCTGCATCTCACTGTCCATCATGGGATGGATACCACCGTCGGTGGCAAACACATCGGCGAACTCCATCATCAAATCATCACGAATCATACCCAGTAGTTCACTACTAGGCATGACGCTGTTGGTCATGGACAAGGCATTCATGTTGATGACGTTATCAGTGGACACTGTCGAATGACCACAGTTGCACCAACGCAGATCATTCAACAGGTATCCTGCATTGTATGGTGTGTTCACTTCATCGCAGTGTATGGTTCCCAACCACGACATGGCAGTACCATTAGCATTCACAACTTGGAGGTCATCTTCATCATCCAAGTTATTCGGATGAATATCTAGCAGATCAAGATAGGAATAGCCAATAATCGTGGCTTCAGCTCCCATGTCAGGCAGGGTGTCGAGTGGACTGAGAAGATCGCTGTCACAATATGAGATGTCAACAACTATCTGCAGTGATGGACGTCGGTTCATCTGCTGCACAGCGGCTGCAACCAGGACTATGTGCCGAACAGCTGGTGTTGAACCATGGTGCAACTGGGGAGCAGATCGGACCTGTGGTTTCTGATACGCACGAGCGAAGTGACCCCTATCAGAACACTTCTGATACTTCTTGTTGCATGCTGGACAACTCTTCTGATCGCTGTGGGCATGGCCACCACAACTGCCACACCTATCACTGGCTGCGGTGCTGAGCTGGCTGTTTGGTGGTCTTGGCCACAACAGGTCTGCTTTGCTTGCCTGACATCATGTCATCCGTCCTCTTGCTGGCCTCCACACTTTTGGCACTGTCCAGTGTCCTCTGCAACCTCAAGTTTAACTCAGCCATGAGCCACCATATGAGCTCAGAATCGGTAATCCCGGTGATAAGTCAGATGACAAATTTCTGGTCAACCGACATCTTATGCAGGTCACAATTCCCAGCGATCTCCAAGTGAACAGTAAAAAGAATCAAAGCTCTCGTCTGGCTGTTGCTGGCACTCATAAAAGTCGACCAAATCATGAATTATGTGCCGCTGCTCTCTTAGATGTTGTTCAATCCTATCCAGCACTTCATCCACAGTGACCGACAGCGATGAAAAGTCAATACCAGTGGAATTATTTATCACCTATTGGATGCGAAGTGTAAGACCTATGAGGAGAGTGGCAAGCTGCTTCGCCATTGGCATTTGTGTGAGGTGTATGCCAGTAACGTAGTCCAACCACTGTTCCTTCTATACCTTGAACTCTCTCAAGCTGATGGACTCCGCGTGGTAGTGGTCGTGACACCAAAACGTTCGGCATACCCATATCAGCGGGAGGACCCACTTCATGAGAAGGCTGTCCTTGCTCGCCCAATGCAGCATTTGGGAGTGGTCATTGTTCGAAGACAACGAAGATTCATTACAGCCTCATGAAGAGCAAGTACTTCCTCCAAGTGGGCTTTCTGTTGCTCGACCTGCAAGGCCATCATGTCTTTCATGAATGTCAACATTGAGGAAATATCCTCCCGTGGGGCCTCCTCTTGCTCCACTTGATGTGCCTTCTTCTTGCCGGCCATAATGTTGGCATGGAAAATGAGAAATACAGTCAAAAGTTAAACAGGTCCAAACGCACAATGAGAGCGCCACCCAGGCACAGCAGATGAAACAAGAAAAAGAGCAGAGATTGCAGACCCTCGCCAAGACTTGTTTTTCATGGTGTTTGTGGAGTTTTGTGTGGTGTATTTTGTGTAATGTTTGTGTACTGGTGTTACGTAATTAATAAATAAGAGACATAAGTATAACTGCCACTTTATATCTGCTGGCAATGATGACCGGGTACCAAGACGTCCTGCTTTGTTACAACCCCACTTTGACCTGACCCTGACCCATGACGTTTTTTCATGATTATTATTATTATTATTATTATTATTATTATTATTATTATTATTATTATTCAAATGAATTCAGAATGGGATCAAAATAAATTCAATTCAAATCAAATGGAAGACCAAATAGGCATTGGAGGACTCAGAAGGAACCCGAACAAGGAAAAAAGCAAAGATGATGTCATCAGGAGGAACCTGGATAGGATTCGCATTTCAGCTGCTACTCCTCTACCCTCAAACCCATCGAGGCAAAGCCAAGTGAGCCTTATTCAAAAATTAAATAAATATTTTTTTGAAAAGCAAAAAAAGAACCTCCATTTAAAAAAACAAAAAAAAACTAAATTATTCTGGTTACTAGACCATGTGACATCAATTATTAGTGAATACCCTGGGATCCACAAGGCTTGGTGAACATGTGTGTGAAGTTTCCCCTTGATCTATCCAGCCGTTCTGGAAAAGAAGATTTTTTAAAAAAAATAGGTTTTCGGGTAACTCCAATATGGCTGCCAAACCATGTGACATATGACGTCAGAGGTGTGAACCTTTTACTCCTTATGGATTTACACCATGTTATGTTGACAAGTCATGGTATGAACACTCATACAGCTTTATTGTTGAGACATCATCAACAGGCAGATGGAAATCAAGATGGATGTCATGAGACACACTGGTGCAGGACACAGTACGTAATGTCACGTCCGGTAATCACCCAAACCTGGAGGTAACGCACAACGGAATCCCATAAACACAGCACGAGAAAAATCATCATCATACATCCCTGTCTCTTCAACCGTGTGTGTGTGTGTGTGTGTGTGTGTGTGTGTGTGTGTGTGTGTGTGTGTGTGTGTGTGTGTGTGTGTGTGTGTGTGTGTGTGTGTGTGTGTGTGTGTGTGTGTGTGTGTGTGTGTGTGTGTGTGCGCGCGCGCGCGTGCGTATTCCTAGCTCTTCCCAAACATTTTGGACCTCCAGGGCATTAAAGGTCTTCATTAAGGGTCTCTCATTCCAGGTTGCTGCTGCTACTATTCTGAATATTGTTTCACAGGGCATTTTCGACTCCTCTGTGTGTATCACCGGTAATTGGTCCACATGTGGGGTGTTTGCGAACCAGTCAGTCTCGTTTGAGGATAAACTTCTCTCATTGTCACACCTCATTTATTACTTGCTATGTCTAATACATTATTCACAAGTATGGTGTTGTCTATTGGATCCCTGAGAAAGTTTGTCTGTCTGTTTGTTTGTCAGTCACCTCGAGGTTGCAATTCAAAACCGATCTTCACTAAACTTAACAAACTGATAGAATGAGTCAAAAGCTGGGAATCTATTGGTTTTGAAGTCAATAGGTCAAAGGTCAAGGTCACAAAAATCGTCAATTTTCATCCCATTGACTTGATATGAATGTATAGCTATAAAACCGAAAAACACAAGTGGATGGTGAAGCCTCGTCGAGGTGAAGCTTTGTTTGACCCTCGGTCATGAAGGTATGCCAATTAATTATGTACTGTTTGAACATGAGTGGGACTGTGAATACGTCTATTAATTACATCTTATTGTACTTTACATCAAAGTCCACATCTATCTAAGTCCATTAATTACGTTTATTAATTACGGACTGTTGGAACATACCTTCCAGACATTTATACCTTGAAGCCACTTCAGTTAGACCCTTTGGACCCTTTACACCCCCTTTGACTCTTCAGATCCTTATGCCCTTGAGACCGTTTAGACCCACTGACCCTATTTACACACTTTATACTCCTTTAAACCTTTCCACCCTTGAGACAGCTTAGATTCCTTGACCCTTTAGACCAATTGACCCTATTTAAACACTTTAGACTACTTAAGACACGTTTTAAGAACCTTTAGACCAATTAGACTCTTGAAGACATACATCCTTCGACTGCTTAAACCCCTTGACCTTTAGCCCTTTTAGATCTTTAGATCTATTAGATCCTCTTTTTACATTTAGACTCCTTAGGGCTTTGACCCTTTAGACCTGTAACAACTTTTGGAGCATTATTACTCTTTTGACTCCTTGAGGCCATTTTGACCTTGTAAGATCCTCTTTGACCCTTTCGACCCATTTTGTCACATTAGATTCCTTTAGCCTGTTTGACACCTTAAGACCTTTTAGACTTTTATACTCCTGAAGACCTTTTCACCTTTAAGACCATTCACCTGAAGAACACTTAGACCCCTTGATCCTTAGACACATTAGACCCTCTTTAGACCCCTTTAGACTTCTTAGACCCTTCAGACCTGTAACTACTGTTGGAACATACTGTTTCGGTTTTAGGGGTAGATTAAATGATTTAATAGTCCAGATAGGATTGTATAGTGTAGCATGGTCCGTGGACGAGTAGAAGCACCTCAATGTAATTCAGTTAGGGAAGCCATGAGCTTAAGTGTTACGTGTCATCACAGGAGAGGTGGTGCTGTGTTAATTAGCTGAGTGAGTAAAAAAAGTTCCCCTTTACGTGATTGCCCTCTGTGATTTTCCTTATGTTTTTATATATTCCAAGCCAGGCCGTAAGCTGGGGAACAAGTCCCTGAAACAACTAACAGGAGGAGCCCTGCCTTCCCGGGTTTGGGGGCGAGCAGGCCACGCCCCGGGGGCAGAGGACTGAGAGGGTGATAAAAAGAGAAAGATCGAAGGTGCAGTTAACTCAGCAATGGGACTTTGGACTACAGCAGAGCAGATCGAGGTGGCTCCGGTCGGACTGCACGTTTTGGAGTGATCGAAGGAGAACAGATCAAGGAGGTTCTGGCCAGATTGCATGTTTGGAGTGATCGCAGAGCAGATTGAGGAGGTTCCGGCCACATTGCGCATGTGGAGTGTGGAGGGCTCCTGTCTGGTTCAGCGGGACATGCACGCGAGGTCGGTATGAGGACCGCACGAGGCAGGTGACACCCGCTAAGAAAGAGGAAAGGTGGCACGTTCTTGAGCCTGCATGTGGAAAGCTGTGTCTTGAAGCACCACGGTGCACGCGTGTGCTCTGTGAAAGTGATGGTGCCATTTTGCTTGCAAGTGCACATGCCAGAGGAAGCGCCCTCAACCCGAGTTTGACGAGGACCAGCCCTGAACCAGACCGAGAACCATTGTATTTTAGAAGGGGGTTTTGTTTTCATTTTGTCACCCTTTGTCTGTGTTTCCATCCATGTGTGAGGCCACGGCCATAGAAGTTATTTTTTTACTATTTGTATTATTATTACGAGAAGCCCCCACTCCCTACAGGAGCCGTCAAGGGGGTCCTGTTATTATATTTATGCCTATTTTACTCCAAGGGGTCCCAGGAATACACACCCAAAAAATGGTTGCGATCGGTTCAGCTGTTATTGCGGTACCTGGGAACAGACAGTAGGTCATTTGGTGAATTACAGTAAGATTACCTGTGAAATTATGATATTGTAAATATTTGTGTGTGTTCATTAAACGTGAATATTTTAAAGAAACCGCATTTCGTATCTTTGTATTGGGGTTTGCAGATGAAAACCCCCTCATGCTGTCCATTCTCCGTAATCCTCCTTCCGTTCCATTCCGAGTACTCCTTCACTGTCCGCTATTGCCAACCGACATACCCTTTGAGCACGTGTTGAAATCCCTGTCGATCAGCCTCGTCCACCTCCTAGTAATAAGGAGCCGCTCGGCCGCCCCAGGAGGTTGGTCGGTGTTGACCACCTGGCTTCCACAAACTTGGGTCTGGGGGTTAACTTTGGCCGGCCGCCACCGCGACAATACCTTTAGACCTTGTAGACTCCTTTAGACCACATAGATACATTGACCTTTTAGACATTTAGACTCTTTGGACCCCTTAGACCACAATTACTATAGGAAAATACCCTTTAGATATTGAGAGCCTTTCGACGTTTAGACCCTTTAAGACCATTATAGACCCCTGTACACCCTTTGGTGGACTACTTAGACACTTCAGACCTTTACACCCTGGAGACACAATAGACCTGTAGATCCATTAGACCCCTTGATAAGCACACCACACAAACATCTTTAGAATCATCTTGCAATTCAGAGTACTTTTTTCAGGAAGAAATGTGCAATCTCCACCCCGTTGGAGGCTGGGTACTTCGCTCGGTTGAGCAGAATTTGTATATCGGGTAACTGAATTGGTTCACGATATCAGAATTTGTATATCGGTATCGGGTAACTGAATCAAAACCGAGAAGCGTATTGTTTTTGAGGTCAAAAGTCCAAAGGGTCAAAGGTCAAGGTTACGTGGAATCATCAATTTTGGTCCTATTAACTTGAAATTTTAACATAATTTGCATATTGGGTTGCAGACCTGGTTCACCAAAATTAGAACGATCGATTTAGGCATTTTGACATGTTAACGGTTTTCCCTGGCAAAAATTTCACCCCATTATCATCAAATGGGGCTTTTGTGAATGTATTACTCCCAATGCACCCACTCCCCCAGGGAGTGGCAAGAAGGGTTATGTTATTATCCTCTCTGGGGTATTTAGATTCCTGTATATCTAGACTCGGGTCTGTTGGTCCGTGGGGGACACGATAAGCATAAAATTCCTCAATGACGTCGGGTTTCCTCATCCATCCATTGGGATCATAGCAAAAAACCCACCTAGCAAAAACATTTAAAAGAGTTGAACAGATTGGGCAAAGACAAAGAAGGCTCATTGGAATGGCTCAGAAGAGGTCAGCTCAACTGGGATGGAGAATTCCTCAGACCAAGAACACCAGACCAATCCATCCATTCATTGGGACCATAATCTGTGCAGAGCATTGGTGCTGCCTGAGCAGTCTCCTTGGCTATTGGACACAATCCTGGATGGGTCACCACTCCGACACAGGAACCAGCAAGCTGACACTCATTTTTGCAGACCAGGGGAAGATGACAGGCAGAGTCAACCCCACCTGGTATGAATTCAACAGCCGAGTGAGGTTTGAACTCAGGATCCTAACCAGTAAGCCAACACCAGCAATGGGTTTCGTCCCTTTCACGTTAATGTTCAACAGGTGTAGCGACTCTTTAAAAAGGCAATCATATGTGTTTGTGATTTATATTATTTTATTAAACTTCCGGTTGGGATGCCCCATGAAACGTCACAATTTGCTATTTATACACATCAACACGCCATTTGTTCAAGGAGGAAAAATTATTTGTGTTAATATTGTTTTGTAATTACATTAATATTATGCTATTGTCATTGGTGTTGTTATTACTTGTGTTATGACAAGTGGCCTTGGAAAAAATACCACGATAAGCTCAACACGGATGTTTCTCGAGGCGAAAACCCCCCATTGGGAGGTGAGCAAATGAAGTTGCTGCATCCTCCATTGTGTGACCCTTAGTCCTCCTGTCAAGTGTCATTGAGATGGGATAAGTAACGATCAAATGTATTGTAGTCACAGAGAGAGAGAGACAGACAGACAGACAGACAGACAGACACTAAATTATGTATTGTAGTACGACCATACCTCAATAATTTTTCAAGATAGCAAACTCAAAAGTATATAGCTTATTTGTACGTATGTGTAGAACGTGTGAGTAAGGTTTGATCAAATTTAGTCAAAGGTCAAGGTCAAGGCCATCCAAAACATGCAAAACACCTATTAGGCCACAATTAGAAAAATGTATCGGCCAAATGTGTTATGCATAACAATCATGTAAAACTTGATGGGTCAAATTTTAGAAATTTCCAAATTGTTGTTTCCATGGCAACTATTGTTCATTTGGATTTCGCAAGTACAGTATTGTGACGGTTTTCAGAGACCCCTGGTTCCAACACGAGTAGCCATTAGCCGGTGTGTCCACCTATGGTAATGCTCGGCACGTCGGGTAGCACAATCCTTATCTGGGGTGATTATTTGCGAAGAAGGTAAAGCGAAATTGGACGCTGGACCCTACCTCAATTAAGCATCTCAGATGGTGTCTGTGGTTACTTAGCAACCCGTCACACTACAGAGTTATCCTCAGTTCGCCGGCTTCAGGATCGTCGGCCAGATAGTAGATTCGAGAATTCCTCTTGGCTCTTGCAATCCCTACCGGAGGTGAATCCATAACAGTATCATGCTATGCATGACATCTTTCTTGTCTGTTTGTCTGTCTGTCCGATCCCTTATGGCTTATATATTGTATATCTTGAGAAGGGAACATTGTCAGGCCACCAATGGTGGCCTGGTGGGGAGCATCATGGGAGAGGAGTGGCAATTTATTTTGGGGTTAGGGGGAGATCTGTGTATCGGTTTAGGTGATCGCAACCACATTTAGCACACATAATGGGGGGCAATAGGTAGTAAAATAGGGATGGTAGTAATTTTAAGGGAGGGTGGGAGTGTGAATATGGATTCTCTCTGTCGGGGTCTAGTTCTTCACATTGCCAACCGTTTGGGCAGTCATGCTACAAAACGTGGCTTGCATAATGGGGGTTCCATGCGGAATTTATCGTGAAAAAGGTGATTTTGAATGGGGGTGGTGAGGGGGGGGTGGAATCGCTGTAATGGTTTGTGATCACCACCAAACTCAGTAGGGATTGTGTAGGCCTCATGTGTGAGGGGGTGGGGGTTATTTATGATTTTTTAAAAAACTTTTTTGGAATAAGGGAAAGGGTAATCCATTCGACCACTTCAATTGATCGTGCCCAAACTTTTCATGCATCGTGCAGGGATGCAGGCCCCAGCCCCATGGAGTACCGGATTTAGGGGTGGCCAGGTGGGGCCATGGCCCCGGGGACCCCACATTTAGGGCCCCCCCCCACAATCATTGTGCCCACAGCCCCCCCCCCACATGGTCAATCCGGCCCCAGCCCCATGGAGTGCAGAATAGAGGGAGGGAGATGGAGGTTTGGGGAAGGGGTGAGGGATTTGTCGTAATTGTTGTCTTGAGAATAGCAGGGGGCATAGCATGTGGACCCCTTAACACAGCACTTGTTTTCTCTTTTACGTTTCAGAACCTGACTCACTCCAGTGGTGATGTTGCTGCATATGTCAATATCAATGTCTCCCACTGCCCATGTTCTGCATTAACCCCTTTGATCCCCTCTGGCTGTACTTCCTCTATATAAACCATCTGGTGATTATGTGGCGTATCCTCCACCAATTGATATAATGAATGAATACACGTTCTGCTCACATGGACCAACAAGTAACCAACCATCTATCCGATCTATATATCTCTCTCTCTCACACACACACACACACACACACACACACACACACACACACACACACACACACACACACACACACACACACACACACATACATACACACATACATACACACACACACACACACACACACACACACACACACACACACCACCACCACCATGCAAGTTGGCTGGTTGGCTCAACAATAACCAATTGTCGTATTCCTAATTAAACCTTCAGTGAATCTGTGAGTCTGACCCAATCTATGAACTTCCCTACCCAAATCCCTACAAATGGAACATTATCCCTCCTCGACCTGGTGATGACGAACATTCCCTCCAAACTTCTCTGTTCCACCTCTGACCATGTTTTTGTTCGGGCGAATCGTAAATGTGCACCGTCCCTCGGATGGACGTAAAGCCAGGTGCCCCGTCTGGCTGGCATCAGTTAGTGGACATTAAAGATCCCACGCTGTATTGTGTGAAGAGGAAGCGAGTTATCACCAGAAACTTGAAACAAATTACAGATTCCGACCCAAATGCGTAGGGGCATGACCTATGGGATGCAATACCAACTTCCTTCCTGACTCACTTATGACTTCCTCCATTCTGAGTCAGTGAGTACTCCTCAATGGTATCAGGTTTATAACATATATATATATATATATATATATATATATATATATATATATATATATATATATATATATATATATACATTCTATGAGTGGAGGCTGGAATTGAGCATCTTGGGCTGATATTTCTTCATTTGCATGAATGACCACACCAACCCCTCTCTAAAACGCTTCCCTTCCTTTTTGCAAATGATTCAAAATTATGACATACTTGTTTATCCCATCCCAAAGACAGGCTGGCAACAGCTGCTTCTTTCACTGCTGACGAAGATAGGATTAGATGTTGCATTGACACTTGGGACATGTCATTCAATTCTTGCAAATCTCACATCCTCATTCTGTCTCTCTGGAAGTACGTATCACCGAATGAACCCATCTCTACTTTCTTGAAAAACCATTGAAAGAGTTTCAATTTAATGAACTTATGGGCTTTCATATCAGCCATGATGTCTCCTGGCCGGACCATATTATTATGGATCTAGCCTTTGGGGTAAAATGGGGACGAGATTCGAATAGTTATTTCATAGTACATGTTATCACAAGTCTAATGTAATTACTGGAAATTAATAAAAGGTGTCAGACACGTGGTTAGAAATATCTAGTCCCCCCACCCAAGTGTCTATAATCTGTATCTACACCGTACCTCCACATCCCCTTTCCTCTCGACACTCTTCAACCTTCCTCCCATTGTAATCTGTCCTTATATGGCCTTTCTTTTGGAATTACAGCCAATTGGAACGGCCCATGGGTGCGATGTTGGGGTCAGCGCGAGGACACGAGATGAAGCAGAGACATGATCATACATGTACATCTGGCATGCTCAAGATCAACGGACCGCCCGTACTGTGGAATTTCCCCGGCTTGCCCCGCCAAGTAGTGCAAGCCATTGATCATCACCTGTCAGGCCACGCCAGCCAATGGGCACATGCCACAGTGATGCGACACTCCGCAGGACTTGATATACGCTACCGGTCAAAAGTTTTAGAACACCCCCATTTTTCAGTTTTTACTGAAATTTAAGCAGTTCAAGTCCAATGAATAACCTGAAATGGTACAAAGTTAAGCGGAAAACTACCAGAGGTCTTTCCTTTAGAGAAATTGAAAAGAAAAGCCAAGGTGTCAGTGAGTACAGTTTCCTCCACGATCAAAAGGCACTTGGAAACTGGAGGAAACACTGACAGGAAGAGGTCTGGCAGACCCAAAGCCACAACACAATCAGAAGGCGAGTTTCTGAGAGTCAAGAGCTTGCGTGATAGGCGACTCACAGGACAGCAGCTTCAAGCACATCTTAACACTGGTCGAAGTAAGGAAGTCTCAGTTTCAACTGTGAAGAGAAGACTTCGAGCTGCAGGTTTGACAGGTCGGGTGGCAGTAAGAAAGCCATTGCTGAGATGGCAAAATAAGAAAAAGAGGCTTGCCTGGGCCATGAAGCACCGCCAGTGGACTACTGAAAACTGGAAGAAGGTCTTATGGACCGATGAATCAAAATTTGAAATCGGTTCATCACACACGGTGTTTGTATGATGTCAAGTAGGCGAAAGGATGGTTCCTCAGTGTGTGACACCAACTGTCAAACATGGAGGAGGAAGCGTGATGATCTGGGGCTCTTTTGCTGGATCCAGATTCGGCGACTTGCACAGAGTGACTGGAACCCTGAACCAAAAGGGCTACCACAGCATTTTGCAGTGCCATGCAATACCCTCTGGTCTGCACCTAGTTGGTCAGGGGTTCATCCTACAGCAAGATAACGACCCAAAACATACCTCCAGGCTATGTCAGAACTACCTTAGAAGAAAGAACAAGACGGTAGGCTTCAAATCATGGAATGGCCAGCACAGTCTCCAGACTTAAACCCCATCGAGCTGGTTGGGGATGAATTGGACAGAAGGGTGAAAGCAAAGCAACCTACAAGTGCAACACATTTGTGGGAACTTCTGCAACAGTGTTGGGAAGAACTTTCCGAACAATATTTGATTTCCATTGCCATGAATGTCACGAAGAAACCCTGACTAAACTAAAGGCACGAAATGCCACGAAGAATGTGGAAACGAAGAATGCCACGAGTCAGTTTGGCTGTTATAGCTGCAAAAGGTGGCGACTTAGATCAGTCAAAAATTTCGATTAAATTTTGTTCAACAAAACGATTCCATGATTTATTTTTTATCTTCAATTGTTTATTTGTTCTATGCTTTAATTTCAGAGTACATTGAAACGTTAAACTGCTTAAATTTCAGTAAAAACTGCAAAATGTGAGTGTTCTCAAACTTTTGACCGGTAGTGTAAGCCTTCACTTTACGCTTGTTCCCGCTCTCTTGATTCTGGGTCCCTGCTGCTGGTGGTAAGTTGCTGGCCCTGCTGCGACTCAGTGCCTACCTGCTGTTCCGGTGATTTGTGGCATGCTTACAACTTGGTCGAACCAGCACACAAGGCCGGTCCGACCAAGTTACCGCAGGGACAGCACCGGATCGATCCGCTGCGCACATGAAGGAAAGATCATGCCGTGTGCAGGAGCATCACACATGGAGCAGGTCTCTGTCTCCTCTATTATCTCTGTTCTGTAGACCCTTGAGTGAATGCGATGCTATTTATTTCAGGCTTTTAGCCGTCAAGGCCTTGAGGGAGCGTTGGTTATTTATTTTACTCGTGGGCCCGTTGGTCCGATTGACCAAATTTTCATTGGTCTTCACAGTCTTGTTGCAAACCCACCTGCTGTGCTGCTTAAGCATTCGGCTGCCTTTCACTAAGCCCATATGTGCTTAGGGGCCAGCACGGGATTGTGTTTGTTATTATCCCCCGCCAACCAACGAAGTTGGTGGGGGATATGGAAATAGGTTCGGGTCCGTCGGTCCGTCGGTCGGTCCGTCCGTCCCATTTCGTTTCTGGAGCTTAAGTACAAATCCCCTCAAGATGTATTTACGAAATTTGGAACACATATCAAGCAAATGGTGAACTGGTGCCTTTTGATATTTTCTAATTGATAGGTCACATGGTTTGGCAGCCATGTTGGATTCAAGAAAAATATTAAATAATGTTTTCTCTGGAATCACATAACCTAACGAAGCAAAAATTTGCAACTATCATCTTCCATCATGCCTGCATACATAGTAAAAATTATGCCGTCACAAGTCACATGGTTTGGTGGACATCTTGTTATTATTGCAATGTGATACTACTATTCTTATTATTGTTGCAAATATTATTTGTGTGAATTAATATCTGCTTTGTTGCAATATTATCATTTTTTTGTTTTTCATATATTTTTATTTTGTAATATATCATATTACATCCATATCATACATTTTGTAATTTAGAATGCCATGCCGTGGTCGGACGACGTATTAAGCTGGAAATAAGCAGTAACAACTATGGTAACAACAGTAACAAATAAACCAATGAATAGTCATAACTGGCAAGGGTCAACAACGTCCAACGTTGTACACGACCTGATGTTGTGGGCAGAATGGCTCTGGTTTCTCCCAGGAGACCTAACAAGGGTTTGTGATCAGTCTCAATGGTAATATGTCTTCCAAAGACATATTGGTTCATCTTTAAGGTGCCCCAGACACACACCAACGCCTCTCGTTCTACTTGAGCATTGCGACGTTCAGTGTCAGACGGGGTTCGTGATGCATACGCAACAGGCTGGAGATTACCGGTTCCATTTGTTTGCAACAACGCACACCCAATGCCATATGACGAGCTATCACAACTGAGAATAAGTTCCTTGGATTGATCGTAATGGACTAGTAACGGCGAGGAGGACAGCATGGTTTCAGCGGCCTTGAACACTCTTCTTTTGGTAGCTTCCCATTTCCAGACAACGCCTTTCCTGAGAAGAAGATGCAGAGGCTCGACGGTTTTGTTTGGTTGAGGCAGGAAATTACCAAAGTAGGTCAACATACCCAGGAATGCATGAAGTTCTGAAATGTTTTGTGGCATTGGTGCATTTGCAATTGATTAAACTTTGCTCGGAGAGGGAAAAATGCCTTAACAGGAGATTTGATGACCCAGGTAATTCAACTTCACGTGCCATAAAGCTCCACTTCTCATGCCTTAGGCATAGCCCAGCCTGTGACAGCCGATTGAGGACTTTGTTTAGGTTCTCGAGGTGTTCATGGTGTGACTTGCCAGTCACTAATATGTCGTCCTGGAATACGACTTTTTTTGGTTCAGTTTTCAATAATGTCTCCATCTTGCGTTGGAAGATTGTTGTTGCAGAGCGTATTCCAAATGGGTATTTGTCTTACATGTGGAGTCCTTGATGAGTGTTGATGCATATATAGGGCTTGGAATCATCATCCAGTTCCATTTGAGCATAGGCCTTGGTCAAGTCAAGCTTAGTGAATGTCTAGCCACCCATGAGAGTGGTGAACAGATCCTCTTCTTTGGGCAAAGGGTAGCCATCCAGCTTTGAATAGCGGTTGATCATCGTTTTGTAGTCTCCACAAATGTTCACTGTTCCATCTGCTTTGAGTATTGGAACGTTAGGTGCTGCCCAGTCGGAGTACTCAACTCGTGAGATGATGCCCTCACTCTGCACGCGGTCAAGCTCACATTCGAATCGCTGATCCGATTTGAAAGATTGTACAATAAAACATGGTGAGAAAAAAAAAAAACCTCAGGAAGTGCATGATCTATTGGACCCGAACCGTGCTTTCTCAGGTTAGTGTTTTTAATTCAATGTAAATAGATTATTCCCATTTAAACTGAATGGAATAAAGCAAAATCATACCACAGAAATGTAAAAATTCGACTTGAGGGATACATGACAGGGCATGCAAATAGAGATCGAAATAAAACAGTTGGAGCACATCAACAAAAATAAATAATAAATTGGTTGGGTCCATTGTTTAAACTGCGTGTCCCATCTTCCAACATTAGTTGGTAGATGTTAAAGATCCCATGGTGTCCTTCATGAAGAGAAGGCAAGCTATCGCCGGCACATTAGCCAAATTCCAACTTAGTCAAATGTCAGGCCTGTTCGTGAAACACTTGGGCCAAAAAAAAAACGTGGGAATAATTTTGGCCATTAACGAAAGTACATCACAAGTGAACAACTGTCTTCAGTTCCTTGTTTCCTCCTGCATCAAAGTTCCTTGTTAAGCTGCCACACCCAGCTCTCCTGCAATAGCTACTATCTCTTTGAACATTTTATGCAACAATCGGTGGCCTCTCTGTCTTCTATCACCTCCTTTCTGGTGTTGCACCCTTTCGTTGCTCTGTCCCCCACCAGTAGTATGGTGGGGGATGACCTGATGTGGTTGTGAAGAGCCATCTTAAAGCCCTGGAGGGAAAAATGGGATTGAACAGATTGAGGAAGTTGGTTCCACAGGCAAGAGGAAAAAGAAACAAATGAGTGGAGGTGAGCATTGAACCTGGATTTTTGGAGTTTCACCATAAGTGGGTTACTGGCAGACCACGTGTGCCCTGCTGAAACTAGGGGAAAGGGCAAATTAGGGTTAGAGGAAGAAAGGGACAGAGCAAGGAAAAGGTGGAGTGGAAGACAAGAAAGGAGGCTTTTGAAGACGATGCCACCGATCTTCTCTCAATCCTATACTTGTGTTTGCATCCAGCATTCTTCCCCTCAAACCTTCTTCCTTCAAGTGTCCCTTCGTTGTCTCTGCACCCCCCCCCCCCCCCCCGTGGGTGTTTCCCCAATTTCCACTGTGTTATACAGGGTCTGCCAAATCAGCCAGCCAGGAAACAGTTGTCTGAGGTTTTCCTCCAAAATCTCCAGATTTAGCAGGCCCAGACTTTTTTCTCTGGGGCTACCCAATGGACAGGGTATGCCATGCAAAAACTAAAGGACAATGTTCATAGAGAAATCCTTAACATTCAGTTGGAAACTCTGGCATCAGTGATGGAGTGTGTTTTACAGTGGGCACAATTTTTGTGTGGATGCCTGTGGTGGTCACTTACTGGATGTGATTTCACTGAACAACAAATTTCAAAAAAATTTTTTTTACTGGAGATGTGTAAAGTGATTAAGACTAATTTGGGTACGCTGATTTCAAAAATCATAACCGTTTTGCTGTATCACGTCAGGATTTTCAGGAACAGAAATATTCCCATTGCCCAGTAGTCAGGATTTCAATGAAATTTACATATGTCTTTAACATGTCTATTTCGTACAATTGTTGTTAACTTGTGTTATATTTCTTTCTTTCAGATAAAGATGAGTAGGCGTTCCTGTACCAATCATCCTGACAACTTCTGTTATGTCTGTGGTCGGTATACCAAAAAAGATCAACAGCGAAGTATATCTACAGCAGTGAAAATGAAGGCCGCCTACTTTCACTACTTCGGGTGTAAGGTGGGGGACCAAGAACAGAGCTGGGCACCACACATCTGCTGCACAAGCTGTCACACAACCTTGACTCAGTGGTTGGTGGGCAAGCGCGCGAGCATGCCATTTGCGGTGCCCATGATATGGCGTGAGCCGCAGAATCATCATGATGATTGTTATTTCTGCTGCACAAGCATCGCCGGCTTCAACAAGAAGAATAAAGGTCACATCAAGTACGCTGACTGCGTCTCTGCTCGTAAACCTGTGCCTCATGATGACGAGAACCCCGTTCCAACACCTCCAGCTGATCAGAACATAGCTGTAAGCAGTGGTGAAGAGGATGGTGATGATGAACCTTTTGAACCCGACACTCAAGAATCACACCTTCTGAACCAGGGAGACTTAAATGATCTTGTAAGAGATCTCTCGCTGTCAAAGGCGAAGGCAGAGCTGCTTGGATCAAGGCTGCAGCAGTGGAATCTACTTGAACCTAACACCAAGATATCCTTGTTCAGAGCACGTCACAGAGACATGGCTGAGTTCTTTGAGATGGAAGACACGATGACATTCTGCAGTGACATCAACGGTCTGTTGAAAGAACTTGGGTGTGATCACGATCCTGCAGACTGGCGCCTCTTCATCGACTCGGGGAAGAACAGCTTGAAGGCTGTTTTGCTCCACAATGGCAACGAGAAACCATCAGTCCCACTGGCTCACGCGTTCGGCATGACAGAGACCTATGAGACTATGCGGCAGCTGCTTGATTCCATCAAGTACAATGACTTCAACTGGCACATCTGCGGAGTCTTGAAAGTGGTGGTGCTGTTGTTAGGGCTGCAGTCAGGCTACACGAAATACATGTGCTTCCTTTGTCTCTGGGATGGCAGAGACGACAAGAATCACTGGACGAAGAAAGATTGGGAAGAGCGAAAAGAGCATGTACCTGGTCGACACAACGTGAAGCATGTCGCCCTTGTCGACCCAGCCAAGGTTTTCCTTCCACCACTCCACATAAAGCTCGGCTTGATGAAAAGTTTTGTACGGGCAATGGATCTGAATGGGCGTGGGTTTTTATACCTCAAGGAAAAGTTTGGCAACACCTTGTCGGAGGCCAAGATCAAGGCTGGTGTCTTTGTAGGACCGCAAATCCGACAGATTATGAAGGACGAAACTTTTCCGACAACTCTAAACCCCAAAGAGCTGGCAGCGTGGAGGAGCTTCAAAGCTGTGACGGACAACTTCTTGGGGAACGAGCGCGCGGACACCTATGAAGAAATAGTGCAGCAGCTGCTGGAGTCCTTCAGGAAACTTGGCTCCAGGATGTCCCTGAAAATCCATTTCCTACACCAGCACCTGAACTTCTTCCCTGACAACTTGGGAGCAGTCTCGGACGAGCACGGCGAGCGATTCCACCAAGAGATTTCACTCATGGAGACGCATTACCAAGGGCGGCACAACCCGAACATGATGGGCGATTTCTGCTGGTTCCTGCATTGTGAAACTGACACAGAGCAGCACAAACGCAAAGCCAAATGCCTAAAGCATTTTTAATTACATTCTAGTGGAGTTTTTCTGTAATTTCTATAATTTTGAAGCATTCATGATGAAATATATGAATAAATGAATTTTTGTAAATTTCATTGAAATCCTGACTTCTAGGCAATGGGAATATTTCTGTTACTGAAAATCCTGACGTGATACAGCAAAACGGTTATGACTTTTGAAATCAGCGTACCCAAATTAGTCTAAATGACTTTACACATCTCCAGTAAAAATTTTTTGTTGTTCAGTGTTTTCACAAAATAAATTGTGAACAATCTCCAAAGTGTGTTCTTTAATTTCAATCTTGTATATTGAATACAACATACTTATTATTTCCTACATTGGTGTTTGGAATACAGTCACGACTTTTGGCGGACCCTGCACATCTTCCAGGAGCCTCGACATTGCATTAAAAATGAATAAATAAACCTTTCAATTGTTCCAATATAGTACTTCGTGAAGATTGTACATATTTTTCCATACTCTGGATATTTGAACTATTTTCCTGCCTTTTCCTGATAGTCTGATATTCTGGTTTTAACCTTTTCTCTCCACATTCCATACTATCACAAGTGTGGACTAGAACGGGCACTCGTAGAGCGCATACCTTTGCCGCAGCCACTAGTTTGAACATGGCATGAGAGTTAAATGAGGAACTAAAATTCCACTAAATCTCCTGGGGAATTTCGCAAATTTAAAGTCCATGATCCGGATTTTGTGAAAGGATTTTGTTATTAGAACTATTACGATTATGACAATTTTAGGTGATTCGTTGTCCCGAGTGCCGAACTCTGTAGCATGTAGGGTCGGATTCGGTCGAACGTCACTGACCACGCAGACACGACCTGGATCAAGTAGATCATGTTTTCAAATCCGAGCGAGGACAAAAACGTCATTTTAATTGGCGTCTAATTAAACAAGAAAGTAAAACTCCTTTTACTAAACCACGAGCGAAGCTATGTGCATATCAAACTATACCAAGTCTCCTTAATGAAAATTTGTTGTATTTTACTTAGTAACTAAGTTTGGTAGGGCCCTTATGGCCCTTGTTGCATCTACAGACACACAGTTTAGAGACAGAGATATATTCTGGTTTACACCCAAACTTCACCAGGAAGTGTTGGGGTAGGGGCAAAATGGTGATAAACAACAAACGACTGAGTTATTACGTGTTCAATATTGTATTTATTATACTTGATGGAACATGGTGATGACATAGAATACAGCCAAATATGGAAATGTATGAGATTACAGTAGATAATAGGAGACTAACAAAAGTTGGCAAAAGATACATGTTATTTAGTTAGATCGACTCATGAAACGTTACGTTGAAATATTTGAAATGGGAACAACACATTTTCGGTGATCGCGAATGTGCCACAAGTGCGTGAGGAACAAAAAAAAAATCATATTTCGAGGGAGACACAAAGCATGTCGTGGTCTGAATAGTCCGTGTCAACGACATCCACGTGTACGGCGACTGGCTGGTTGACGTATACGTGGTCCAGTCGAGATCTCTGGTCTGTCGTTGGCTCGGTCACATACTGGCGGAACCCGTGTTGTGCCATCAGCTGTAGGATATCGTTTTCCGGAGCACCAAGCAGGTCAAAATTGAAGTCACCCAGAATGACCGTCAATCGTTCTGTATTTAGTGCCGTCAGGAAAAGTTCAAGTTTATCTTTGAACGCCGTTTGACTCTGTGATGGAGGTCTGTATAACGTCACGATATTAATTGTCCTGTTGTGGACAAAGGCGGATACTCCTTTGTGTTCCAGATCTGAGATAGTGTCTAAACTTGCTGGATGCATTTTTTCCGGTGCCATAATCATGATGCCACCTCGGCTGACACCTCGGCTGAAGGTCTTGGCACTGCAAGCATTTCTTCAGCATCTGACATTGTCCGATTTGTAGTCCATCATGCAGAAATGTTTCGGCGAAACAGAAAACATCCATCTTCATGTCGTCCAAGTGCTGAAGATAGGATCTGACATTAAGGAAACTGATGTTGAGACACTTGTTTGTTTGATAATGGGGTCTTGGAGCATCAATTTTCGGAATGTTGGTGAGACGGTTCATTTCTTGCTGAACGGCAGGATTAATGCGGATGCTACTCTCATTAAATCCCAAAAAGAGAAGTCCCTGAATTGACCGGACACGGCTCATTGCAACATATGCCTAGCCAGGCATAAATTTGCCTTGGCCTTGCATCGTCACAACGATTTGTTCAAACGTTTTCCCCTGAACTTTGTGAATAGTGCACCCCCAGGCAAGTGTGAGAGGGAACTAAGATCGCTTCACCTCCACCGAGTGTCGCGCCCTTCCAGTAAAAAATTGAACCTGCTGTCTCACGATCGGGACCGCGTCTGGATAGCGTTGCTTGTACTGGCTCTGGACAATTGCGTCCTTGCCGACTCGAGGACTGTCAAACTTGACGAGAATGGTAGTCACCTGATCTCCTGTCGTCTCTATTGCAAGGACGGTTCCACAGACGCCATTTGCCAAACCGTCAGACACGTTAATGTTGACGGTGATCATAACTCGTGCCCCTTTTGTCACCATAACGACTTGTCTGAGTCCTCCAGTGTCAGATGCTTTTGTGGACATAATCACATCAAGTTGACCAGTCCTGACGTCCTTCTTTTTATCAATGGCCTTGATTTCATATATTGGAGACCTTGGTTTCTTGATATGCATCATGTTGTGGTTGTCTACTTCTTTGTTCGTCTTAAAGACGTGTAAGGCGTCAGCTGGATAGTCGGGGTCGGATGTGGTGATCACTCGATTTCTGAGTAGTTTAATGTCTTCCTCGTTACAGGACGCTGTTCTGACCCTCATGAGCAAATCAGCAAACCGCTTGTCATCTTTTTGTCTCATGCTTTCGGTCAACTGGATCATGGTGAAATTTTCCTCCCAGAGTGATCCGTGTAACCTGGCGTAACAATCTGAGGGAAGTCCAAATACATGATCTTGACCAACGGGTTGGAGTTGAAAGAGATCTCCAACGGCAAGAATGCTGACGTCTCCAAAACGCGAGTTAGCATCTGCTATGCCTGTGATGTCTTGAAGTCGCCGATGGATATGATATAGGAGATCTGCTCCCACCATTGACACCTCATCTATAATGAGAAGTTTGAGCTTCCCGATGCGTGATCTGAGTGAGTTAAGCTTCTCGCTGCTCGCGGGCATATACTCTCTCTTACTGCGTGGACCACATGCGAAACTAAAGGCCGAGTGTAGTGTCATTCCTTCGATACCAAATGCAGCCGTTCCTGTGAATGCTGTGAGAATAATGGGCAGCTCGGCAGGCTCAATGTGCCCAGACAATGGTTTCAGTAACTTCATTGTCTCATAGTAGTGCACAAGCTTGATGATGTGGCTTTTCCCGACACCACCGGGTCCACTGAGAAAAAACCCTGTAGACTGGTGGTGGTGTCCCAGACTTCAGAGCGAGTATCGTGTCTTTGCACCACTTGCGATGCATTTTGATAACTTCCATTTGTTTTACATTCAAGGTCCTCATCATGTTCTTATATTCCTCGGGTGTCATCAAGATCTTTCCAAGTTCTGCGGTGAAGGGCGCATGCAGTTCGATATTCGTTGGACGCGTTTCCGGAGCCAGATCAAGGTTTTCTGCCATGTCCGCTTGCTCAACAAAGCGTTCATTCACAATGCCTTCGTCTTCTTGTTGTGCCTGTTCGTGTTGTGCATTAGGTGCCATGGCGTCCCAAGCGTGGTCAGGCGGCCCGTATTCGTGAAGGTCTTGGAACGCTTGCTCGATTTCACCGTCGTTGTGTGTGAATTTCTGAACGTTGTTTTGGACGACACCTTGAACTTGCTGGTACCTTTCTGTGAACGATGCACAATTTCCCTTGAGGTCTGTCTCTTCGTTTCGCCAAGGATGGTATAGCATCAACAGATTCCTGTATTTAGCATCTCCCTCATCTTTCTCTTGGTGGAATCTGATTACACAGGGTTTACGTCGTTTGCGCATTTGTCCAAGACCATTTTGTAACTGAATTTTGGTGTTGGCTGCACCGGGATTGTCATCGTCGTCTTGATCATCATCATCATCGGACAGGACCTGTGGTTGGTGATCATGTCCTTCATCAACAGTGGCAGTGCGCGTGGTAGTGTAATTTGCTGCAAGCTCAGCCAGCGACATGTTCTCAAGAATACGTGGTCGAGCTTCGTACCTGTCGAGAAGAGATGTGCAGTAGATGTCTTCAGAATCATTGTCCACGTCCATGAGTTGCGCCCGAGGTTTCAACATAGCCACTCTTTTTTCTTTTGGTGAAGTGTTGATGAAGACCACCGTTCGAGTGGATTTTTTGAGTGGCAGAGAAAGGAGTCTGTATACTGCTTCTTGAGCACTGACTTCCCTATTGTGCAGGAAGGCTGAGCCAACTTTTCTAAGTTTGTCCTTGACATCCTCTCCGCGACATTCATCCACGACTGCCCTCAGCAGTTCGCCCATGGCTCTTTCACTTTTCAGCATGTAGCTGGTGACATACATGATACTGGTGGCTTGGTAATGACAGTCTTTTGGCTTGGTGGGTGAGGAAATCAGAATCTACAGTTTTGCCCTCTTCTGCAAGTGGCTGAGTGTGTGTGTCTTTGTAGAGATGTAACAAGTTCACGCAGTTCACCATCATTTTGTGGGATAGAACACGACTGGTAGCGGTCAATAAACTCCGAGACTTCATCATCCGTGTTGACGCCAATTTTTGGGGCGTCCTTAATCCAAAGGATTGTATGAGCGTGTTGAGACCCGCGAGCCTGGAATTCTATACGTTACATGAAATCTTGAAGTTCGCCAATGGGATTGCTTTTCGATCCAATAAATTCCTTGAAGAATAAATCCAGTCTGTGTTGATACTGTCTTGCTGTTGTGACGAGGTTATTTCTTAGCCATTTGCACTTCTCCTCCCAAGCCGTGTTGTTGACATCATCATCATCACTCAGAATTGTGCCATATTGTCTTGCAATGCTCTGGATGACTTCTGGCCATTGCATGTCGGCGGCTGAGAGAGTCAGGAACCAAGTGGGTGTGCCGAGCTGCCGTACCATTGCGAGTAAATCAAGAAGTGTTGTCTTCCAGTAAGCAGGAGATCCACGCACATTCTTAAGGAATCTAAAAGCGTTGTCTGTACGGATCATTGCTTGTACATTCTCCGAGGCTTTGAAAAATCCGGCATTGATTCGTCGGTCATGAAATGTCATTCCTCGCGTTTGTCTCATCGAGATCTGCAAATCATCGCGAATTTGCTTGGATTCAACCGTGTATTGGGCAGCAAGCAAATAGTCAATATCCTTGGCAAATCGTCCATCGACATGCAGTAGCCTTAGGTTGAAGTACTTTCTCGGAGTTATATTTTTTGGCCTTTCAGTTGAAAGTCCCCCGCGACCAAATGGATATTTGGATGGATTTGCAACTTCCTCGAAAGACTCATCCAGCAGAAAGGCGCAAGGCTTTTCATTCTCAGCTGGAGCAACACAATATGTTTTGTCCGCACTTCCTCCTTCCTGGAGAAGTGTGTCGAACTGCATTCCTCTGAGTGTGGTGCTATCCTCAGAGTGAGCAGAAGCTTCTCGGTCTCGTTCGATTCCGGCCGAGATGTCATCTTCCGTAGCATTGTTAGTGGTAGAGTTTTGGAGAGCCACATAATGTTGTTCTCCAATCAGGCCAATTGTAATGGTGTTGTCGCTTCTGCTGCCTCTCGGGTGAATGTCGTGCATCCAGTCCGGGGTAACGGTGTTGAGTACTTGGATATCGATGTTGAGCATTTCGGCCACCGCCTGGACCGCGACGTTATCGGCCCATTCCCCGGACCGAAGTCCTGCAACATATCTGGCGAATCTTCTACTTGGTGATTCCTGTTGACTGGGAGTTTGACCGTCAGTTATCGCAGGAATGAAACTGGCAAAGTTTTGAGAAGTTCCATAGTTCTCGAATAATTGTACAAGCTGATTCCTTATTTCTGATCCACTTGTTGACTGTACGCCGGCATCTTGAAAAGAGACTGAAACTGCGTGAAAAAAACAGTTCCCATCTGATGGAACATTCACGATGTCGAGATCTTGCTAAGCTCCCGAGGCCTTGAAACGTATTTGGAATGGCAAGTGATGATGTTGTCGGGGATTGCACATGGTGTATAGTCGTTTCTTCGTTGCAAAGCATGGCTTCCCATAGATCTGCGTTGTCCTGTTCCCATATTTGCTCCCATTCTTGACAAATGGTTACATTTTTGTAGAGCGGATTGTTCTGTTTTAGCCATTGTAGAGCCAACATCAGTTTTTTTTGGTCTGATGTATTCATGCATGTTGTGGCCTTTGTATGCAAGTTTGCGCTTTAGTTTGAGTGGGACAACCTCAGCGTCCTGTGGCAGTCTCGGAAGCAGAGAAGTGACTGTGTCAATTTTTGACGGCACGTTTACGGCACTCCCGTGAATCGACTTTTGGCTTCCCTTGGGAAGAGCGACAATTTTCATAAAAGGAATCCGTTGGCTGATGAGTCTTGCTTCAAGCGGCCTGAGATCACTCAGCTCCGGAGGGACATCATCAAGAGCCAATCCGTTTGCCCATGATTGCGTAGGAACTTGACCTTTCTTTATTGCGCATTTGCAGGTGGTGCAAATCCACGATTTTCCGCGAGTTTCTAGATTTCGAGAGCCTTCCACAATGTTTTTGAGCGCTTTGTCTACATACTTGTCACTGTTAATTTGTGCAACAGATGTCCCGTACATAAGGCGGTGACAGGAGCAGCACGCATAAATCGGTCCCTCTTTTATTTTGGTTCTGAAACTTTCAGCGCATTCTGCAACAGTAGGTTCAAAAGAGGTTTTTAAACGCCGCCTTCTCTTTGTAGTTTCTCTGTTTGAGATTCTGCGTTGATGTGTCCGTTCAGGAGTTTGTACTTCATACGTATGTTGCATTCTTTGTCTCATTGAAGATCTGCGTTTGTCCGTCTGTTCTTGGGTTTCAGCTTCAATTTGGTTTTGCATTCTTTGTCTCATTGAGAATCTGCGCTTGGCTGTCTGTTGTGGTGTTTCCATTTCGTAATGTGTAGGCGTTCTGTCTCTCTCAGTTGTATTCCGTAACAATGCCTCCTCTAGTGTTTGTTGCAGGCGATATTGTTTGGCAGATTGGCGGACACGTTCTCTGCGTTGTTCTTTGTCATCATGGGATTCTTCTTGCATTCTTTTTCGCGCTGTATCTCTAAGAGTTGCCCGACGGCGTTCGGTTTCATCCAGTGACTCCCCCCTGCCTGATTGCCTGAGCCGATTCCCTTTTTGAGGCAAGACGACATTCAGTTTCTTCTGCCGATTTCTGGTGACGACGGACACGCTCAGCGTCCCTTTTCTCTTTGCGTCTTTGTTCAAGACTTTTAGACCTTGAACGCGGCATTTTGATATTGAATTGTTTCTTTGCTTCAGAGTGTTGCGGCGGAATCTTCTGTTGAAAGTTCTTCTGCGCAGTGCCAGTTAAAGTGCTGATATTAGCCCGGAACTAGCCACACTGGGGTGACTACAATGTGTAATGTGAACGTCATCCGTATGCAAACTCGAATTAAATACATGTTGTCAAGATGACATCAGCATAAATATCCCGTACAAGGCTGACGTAAGCATATATATTATGACTGTAAAGTGTAATGTGACACGTCATCAGTATGTAAAGAAAACAGTCGGTGCGATGCAGATGACTTCATCGGTAAAACCAACGCAAGGCAATGTAAAGAGAAGAAACTTTTATGTGATGACATCAGCAGGGAAAACCCACTCAAGGTAATGCAAATAGAACAGTAAATGCGATACAGATGACGTCAGCATCGGGGAAAACCATTGAATACTGAACATTTGGCATTGATTTGATGTAAATGAGAACAAATTTGAAACTGTTATCACGAAAAAATGAGTTTGAGCTTGTTGTGACCTTGACTTTTAATCCAATCGCTTCCAAAATCTAATCGATTTGTCCTATTATGATGTCAAACCTGTCACAAAAATATCAGCCGATCCGCCTATTATTATTACCTTTGTATTAAGTTGTCCACAACGCATCTCAATACAAATATGCATTTCGTGACCCCCATGACCTTTGACCCACAACCGCTACCTAGGGTGACAATAGTACTATACCTTGTGTCATTTCAGAAGATGGGGAATTGAACACTGAACAATTTGGAGTTAATTTGATGTAAATCGGAAACATATTAACCGCTTTCATCATGAAAAAACGATGTTGACCTTTTTGTGACCTTGACCTTTGATCCGATCGCTCCCAAAATCTAATGGATTTGTCCTTTCATGATGCCAAACAAATCCAAAACAATTAAACCCTCTCTGCGTTTTGTTTTTTTGCGTTAAGTTGTCCACAACGCTTTCCGATATAAATGTGAATTTGTGTGACCCCCTTGACCTTTGACCCCCCAACCGCTGCCTTGGGTGACAAAAGTACTATACCATGTGTCATATTAGAGGATGGGGAATTTAATTTTGAACATTTTGGAGTGAATTTGCTGTAAATCAAAACAAAATTGACAATTTAATCGCGAAAAAACGATTTTGACCTTTTTGTGACCTTGACCTTAACCTTTGATCCGATCGCTCCCAAAATCTAATCGATTTGTCCTCTCGTGATGCCAAACACATCCACAAAATTTCATGACAATCTGTCAGGTCAGGTATGGGAGCATGTGCCAGAACAGCGCGTCGCTGCGTCCACTTTCCACCGGTACTCCAGGGGCCTCTGTCTGGCCATCCCCCAGGCAGATGCCAGGCCCATCCCCATCTCCTTGAGATGATGGTCAACCTGCTGCAACCATGAGGCACGTGGTCGGCCCACTGGCCTCCTCCACTCATGAGACTCCCTCACTGAGAGAATCTGGTGAGCAGGATCAGCGTCAGGAAAACGAGCCACATGTCCATACAGCCGCAGCTGACGCTCACGGACTATGCAGGTAACAAATCTCATCCGAGTCTCTCTCAGCAACCGCTCGTTGGACACAAAATCCGACCAGCGATAGCCAAGGATTCTCCGAAGAGACCTGGTACCAAAGGAATTAAGTCTCCGTCTCAGATCCTTGGTCAAAGTCCAAGTCTCGCACCCATAGAGCAAGACTGGAAGTACCAAGGACCTGAAGACTCGGACTTTCGTCCTCCCGCACAGGTACCGGCAGCGCCACACCCCATGATCCAGTGAATCCACGACTCCCCAGGCCCGACCCAGACGTCTATTGACCTCCGGCTCACAACCTGCGGAGACATGAATATCACTGCCAAGGTAAGTGAATCTATCCACGACCTCAACATCCTCACCACAAACAGACACAGACAGGACAGCAGCATCCAAGATGTCACCGAAAGCCTGGATCTTTGTTTTGACCCAAGAAATCCGTAATCCCAACGGCTCCGACTCCTCATTCAGCACCTCGAGGGCCCCCAAGAGGATGTCTAAAGTCTCCGCAAAGATGACTGCATCATCTGCAAAATCAAGGTCCGAGATCTTGACATTGCCAAACGATGCACCGCAACTTGATCTCTCCGACATCCTCCCAAAAATCCAGTCCATACAAGTGCTGAAAAGTGTGGGGCGAAGCACACATCCCTCACGAAGTCGAGTAACAACTGGAAATAAGTCAGAGGCGGTACCACCACACTTCACAGCACTCTCAGTACCAGAGTAGAGTTCAGACATCAGATCGATCAGTTCTCGGTGGCACCCCACGAAGACCAAGAATCCTCCAGAGGACATCCCGATTCACTGAATCGAACGCTTTACAGAGATCAACATAGGCTGCAAGCAGCCCCTGCCGAAACTCTCGTCTGCGTTCGGTGAGGACACGAAGTGCAAGGATACGGTCAATCGTTGACCTCTTTGGTGTAAAGCCTGACTGCTCTGGACGCTGGTGCTCAAGCAGATGGTGGCGAACCCTATCAAGAATTATCCGAGCAAAGACCTTGCCCGGCACTGAGAGCAGCGTCACCCCTCGGTAGTTGTTGCAGTCTTGGCGATCACCCTTCCCTTTCCAGAGAGGGACAACAAGGCCCCTCTTCCAGTCAGTTGGGATGATGCCTGTGTTCCAGGCAGAGCACAAAACTGCATGCAACGACGCGAGTGCAGCATTTCCACCAGCCTTGAGAAGTTCGGCATGGATGCCACAGATCCCTGAGCTTTGCCCCGTTTCAACTGGTTCACCGCAGCCCGTGTTTCCACAAGCGTAGGTGGACCACAGTTGATTCGAGGGTCAGCAACAGGGATTGTAACACCCTTGACGTCCAACTCGACAGCTGGGGGATCAGCCTGGTACAACCGCTCAAAGTAACCGGCCCAGCGGGCCTTCACTTCAGACTCCTCTGTCAAGAGCCTACCACTCTCTGCTCGAACTGCAGTGCTCCGAGGGATGGGCTTGGATGAACGTAATGCGCGAATTCCCCTGTAAGCGGGACGAGAATCACCTGTCCACAGGTGATGCTCTACCCCCTCACAGATTCCTCGCACATAGGCCTCCTTGTCCACCCTCAGTGCACGTACAGTTTTACGCCTCAGCTCCCTGAACAGCTCAGCTCTGCCATTCAGCCTGGCCCTGCGACTCTGGTCAATGGTATCCAGTGTCCCTTGAGAGACAAAATTCTTCTTTGCCCTGCGGTGAACTCCAAGGCATCCACCGGCAACATCAAGGACGGTGGTCTTGAAGGTGCTCCACAACTCTTCAGGACCCCCCCAAAGCACCCAGACCCCCCAAGTGTCCACTCAGCCTGTTCGCAAACTCCTCAGCTACTCTCTCATCCCTGAGCTTGGCAACATCCAGCCTAGGCTGGGATGGTACCATTCTCCAGGATTTAAGGTGCAGCTTTAGAGTTGCTACAACAAGCCTGTGGTCAGTATTGAGGAACTGAGCACTCCGGTAGACCCTGCAGTTCTGGATCATCCTCCAACGACCGTCAATGAGGACATGGTCAATCTCCTTTGCCACACCGCCAGCGTTGGAATACCAAGTCCAGCGATGAGCTTGCGGGCGCTGAAACCATGAACCAGCCACCCTAAGTCCATGACTTCTTGCAAAGTCAAGGAACTTAGTGCTATTCTGGTTCATAGTTCCTGACCCATGGGGACCAACACACACCTCATAGCCATCCCTATCAGCTCCAGTCGATGCATTGAAATCCCCCAAGACTAGAAGTGTATCTCGTCTGGGGCACTGATCAACCACAGACTCGAGTGTGGCGTAGAATGCATCCTTCACGGTAAGATCACTCGCCTCAGTCGGAGCATAAATAGAGACCAGGGAAATGACACCTAAGGAGTGACGAATCCTTAATCTCATAATACGCTCGTTGACCGGTGTTACCTCAATTATCATTGGGGTCAGCTTATTGGACACAGCTACAGCAACTCCTTGGGTATGGTAACCATCAGAGCGACCAGACCAATAGTAGGTGTAACCACCCACCATTATCTCGCCGCAATCCGGTCTCCGAACCTCAGAGAGAGCTGCAATCCCGATGTCCAAACGCTTGAGCTCAGATGATAACAGAGACAGGTGATCATCCTCTCTTAGGGATAGGACATTCCAGGCACCCACCCGAAGGGACCGCCTCAGGTTAACCCAAGGAGACCGCCGTCTGGTGGACGACACCTCAGCACCACTCCGACACACTCTCCCGCAATCTGACCCAGGGATGTTACCCCGTGGTTTCCCTCCTATCAAAGATTGGGGGTCCCGAAGGCTTTGCCCCAATCCCATCATCCGGTGAGCTGCCCTGCGAAGGGAAGCTGCACAGGAGGTACTCCCACGGAGTGGGTTTTCAGATTTTTTTGCGTTTTTGCGTTTTGCGGAATGAAGCGTTTTACGGTGGCTGGAGTGCAAATCCTGCCACCAACCTCCTAATAAGAAGTAACCCAACTGCAGGAGGACGTCCGCAGACACAGTTGGGCACTAGATATGGATGGCCGTTGGGCACAAGGAGCTCCTCCGCCCTTTGACAGGTTTTGTTTTTAATCCTGCTGGGTGTCCATATCCAAACACCCTCCTCACCAGAAAACCTGGTGGGGGAGACGGTTTAGTCGCCGACAACCCGACCATGGAACAGGTTAGTACAGGTTTACATGGTACCTGTAGCAGGTCACAGATCGAACCTGACCTAGGGTAATCTGTGAAGTGGTTTTTGTGTAATGTTGTCCACGATGCTTCCCAATCAAAAACTCCATTTTGGTGACCCCCTTGACCTTTGACTTCCACAGAGTAAGTAGGGTTGCAAACACTATAACATACACTATATCAGTGGATCGGGATTTGAATACTGAACATTTTTGACTTAATTTGATGTAAATCGGAACAAAATTGACACTTTAATCGCGAAAAAACGATTTTGACCTTTTTGTGACCTTGACCTTGACCCGATCGCTCCCAAAATCTAATCGATTTGTCCTCTCATGATGTCAAACAAGTCCACAAAATTTCATGACAATCTGCTAAGTGGTTTTTGCGTAATGTTGTCCACGACGCTGCCCAATGAAAAATGCTTTGTGGTGACCCCCTTGACTTTTGACCTCCAACCGCTAACTCGGGTTACAACAAAACCATATAATCTGTTACATTTGAGGATAGGGCATTGAATACTAATCATTTTGGCATTAATTTGATGTAAATTGAAATAAAATTGACTGTGTTATTGCGAAAATAAAAATGTTTGACCTTTTTGTGACCTTGACCTTGACCTTTGATCCAATCGCTCCAAAAATTTACTCGATTTGTCTTTTCATGACAACAAACCTTCCCACACAATTTCAAGCTAATTCGCTGTAAAGTTTTTGTATAAAGTGATCCAAAACATTAATACCATTTTTGGTGACCCCCTTGACCTTTGACCCCCAACTGCTACCTAGGGTAATTACGCCACACTTTGATGTGGCATAGCCTAGACTGTAGAATTGAGTAATGAACATTTTGGTGTTGGTTTTATCTCGTTCGGATAAAAATTGACCGTGTTATGACGAAAAAATGATTCTGACCTTTTCGTGACCGTGACCTTGACTTTTAATCCGATTGCTCCCAAAAGCTTCGCCTGGCGTCCTTGAGTAACTGCACATCATCTCTGAAAATTTCATGCAAATCGGTCCAGCAGTTTTTGCGCAATGTTGTCCGCACACATATTTACCAAGAAATAAATACACAGGGGTCAATACAATACCTTCGTCAAACAAAGTTTGCGAAGGTAATTGGAGGTCTACTGGATGGGGAAAAAACAAGAAGCCAACATAAAACTTTCTCGTTGTGCCATTGCTGCCAACTTGCAACTGAGTTGGTTCATTTGTGCCACAACGTAATGAACAATTTTAGAACTGATGGTTGGAGATGAAATTCCCTTCCAACATGCCTCCCACAGTAAAATGATCGCCAACCAGAAGAAACAAATGTTCAACAAAAGAGCACCCTGTTTTGCACCAAAACAAACATGACATCAAGCCCTCACACAAGGTTGGTGTGGTTACAATAGCAAACATTTGGTCATCGCATTCATCTCATTACGTGTATTAGACAGTCCTTCCTCCCCATTTGTTTTAAAGTATACAACATATGCACCGAGGATTTTTGGAAGAATGAAATGAGAGCATATTTTGATTTGGTTGGAAGGATCTTGGGAGGCGCTACCTCTTCCTCGGGAACGTTTATGTGCCCCCCTGCCAAGTTTCCTTTGGTGCATTTAAACATGTTCAACCACAAAGTGTGGACTTATAAAACATATAGACAAGATCAGGATGAAAAAAAATTGGTCCCCTAACAAAAATTAGTCAGATCGCTGAATTTTTACCATTAATTGGATAAAGACAGAGTGATGCTCCTGTTGGAATGAAACCCCAACCTTTGTGATGTTAGTGTCGTAGTTTTAGCCTCAAGGCTACGATCGTACAAATCCCGAAGCTCTGCTTATGAGTTTTATAAAAAGTAATTCACTCCAAATAATTAATGATATCCACAAGCAAATTACTAATGAGGAAGTTTTTTGTTCCAACTGAAAATACAAACTATACTTTGTAATCCAATTTAAAATGAAAATAAAAGGCTATTCTAAATTTTCGTTTTTATGCAATCCTTTTACAAACCTTGTCTTTGGTTAAAAGGAAAACTGAGGAGCTTATATAATTATATATATATATATATATATATATATATATATATATATATATATATATATATATATATATAATGTATAATTAATGATTATATTAATCATTATAATATATTGTATATATATATATATATATATATATATATATATATATATATATATATATATATATATATATATATATATATATATATATATATATATATATATATATATCTACCGGGCGTAGTGACATGCGCCTGAATTCCGGCTACGCAGAGGCTTGGGTTGGAGGATCGCTTGAGGACGGGAGCTCTGCGCTGGGCCGCGCTATGAGAGGGTGTAGGGCAGCCCGGAATCATGACGAAACCCAATCCTTATCCCTGTGTCGTAAGAGGTGACCAGGGTTGCGTCAGGAAGGGCATCCGGCGTAAAACCTGTGCCAAATCATGATGCGCTGTGGCGACCCCTAACGGGAGCAGCCAAAAGAAGAAGAACATATATGTGTATGTATATATATATATATATATATATATATATATATATATATATATATATATATATATATATATATATATATATATATATATATATATATATATGAAAAACAGATCAAACTGCCTTCATTTGTAATAAATATGTAAATATTATATTTATTGTCCAAGTTGTTTCACCAAATATAAAAATGCAGTTGCAGAAGCCTGCACACTTTAAAGCATAGACTGCAATTAAACTGACATTCAAAAATATAAAATAACATCACGTGGTACATAATTACAAACAAAGAACACAAATGATAGGAAACGTTCACAAAAATTCAAATATCATAGCTCGACTTTAGAATCCAGAAACATCACAAGATTTCAACTTGCGATAAGTGAATAAAGGATTTCATTTCGGAGCATTCCGAAATTTTCGGAGCATTCAAATGGCGATTGTGCGTTGCCAGCCACAAATCGACAAAAAAAAAAACTTGCACATTTACGATGACACGTGAACTTGCAATGTAATACAGTACTTTCACTTGCAAATTTGTGGTTTCATCAACTTTTTCAGTGATGCGCCGAATCGACCTTATCACAAAAGGATGCGCCACATTTCACACATCTTAGGTCTGTCTGCACAAGTTACTGCTATTGCACAATCGCCTCTGAGAGATATCCTGGATTGGGATCCCGACCCAGCTATAAACTGCCATCCTGGTGTTTCGCAGGCTGGATGAAGCATCAATGTGTGTTGTCCATCGGACGGATGTTAAACTGGGTGTCCAGTCTTCCAGCATTAGTTGCTGGACGTTAAATATCCCATGGTGACCCTTGAGAAGAGTAACCGAGCTATCGCTGGCACCCGAGCCAAATTCCAAAATTCCTGCTCTACCCAAAAGGGAGCACTGCATCAATGACATAGCTGCACCACCAGAAAATGATGCCACTCACAGCCATGTGCTGCAAAGAACAAGAAGAAGGCTAATGCAGGGTGATTTGAAACTTTCCTCAGAATGACAAAATCCTTCATAAATGAGTGCATTTAAATAAATAAATAAATTAATCATCGCGCGATGCAGGACTTCACGAGGTTATGTTTTCATCTCTGTCAGTTTCCCAGAAGTGGCGGTCATCCTCGTGGCACCAGTTTTACAATAGGTTCCCTCTCGTGCAGCTTCTTCTGCAGACGCTTGCGCTCCGCACGTTCTTGCCGGAAATCTGATTCATATAGGGTGAGCTGTGGGCACAGGGCATCAAAAGGCAGATACTTCTTTGGTTTGTTTTTCATTTTTAACATCTCACGCGTCAAACAAAAGGTGAGCAGAACGGCTTGCCATCCATTGAATGTCGCTCTTGTTATCCACCATTCAGGAACTGGGGAAATTGACATTGATGTACCTTAAGCCTTGATTGGACACAAAGGCAAGTGGACAGAATACACAGTGAAAGCATTCGTATTTAGTTTAAACAGTCAACTTAAAAGGCTTTTTGGTAGGGAATCAAGTACCTTCCATTTTAGGCACGCTGTGCCTTTTACTGAAAGTGTCTGCTGCTACCTAAAAGTTTTAACCTACCTGATACCGTGCGCCATCCATTTCTGCCTTCAGTGCAGCAAACTCGCTTTGCAGCTTCTCGTGTTCGTTTTGTGCCCGCTCTGCAGCCGTCCTTTCTTGCTGTTTATCTTTATTCAAGGCCATTACCTGTAACAGAAGCATTGACTGGATTATTATAATTATTACTCCTGACGTATACTTTCCACCTCCAGTCATATTAATGATCTTTATGGATCGCCTACATCTAAAACACCTCCTCTTTTGTTTTCCACCGATCTGTACCGACACAGGCATCAGAATTTAAATCATCCACCCTAACTGTGTGTACGAAATATCATGCTACCCACGTCAAGAAAACAACCGCAACGCACTCACGC
This sequence comes from Eptatretus burgeri, assembly GCF_056783735.1. Classification (NCBI taxonomy): domain Eukaryota; kingdom Metazoa; phylum Chordata; class Myxini; order Myxiniformes; family Myxinidae; genus Eptatretus; species Eptatretus burgeri. Next base: position 83,705,274 of record NC_140965.1, read on the forward strand.
ACTCTCTGACTGTCACATTAAACATTTTGGGAATCGGTGTGGTTCAGGGGAAATTAATGAGTAAACTCCAAGAACAGTGGTTCTCAATTTTTTTTTTTCCGTCTCAGCTCACCCTTTGAACATTTTGTGGATCAAAATTCACATTAGATTACAAATTATATCACATAATTCAGCATTTTACTCAAAATGTAAAATTTATAACTTTCATTGCCGTGCAAAGCTGTGTGCGATGTACCTTTTTTAATTTTTTTATCACCTTTGAATATATGATATAGATTGCAGTAGATTGTATCTAATTTGGATATAATCCAAAATTAAGGTACAGTATTAACTTCTGGTTAAATCAGACAGCTTTGTCAAACAGTTTCCAAAGCTTGTTGGGCATGCTAGTCGACCCTGTAGGTCGTGCAGCCCATGTCAAACCACGGACAGTTCAAACACACACCCAGGAAAGGGTATGGATATCTTTGACATCATCTACATTAAGGGGATACAATTAACTCGGATTTAAATTCGACATAAAAATGTTTTGGTTAAATTATACAACTAACTGTACTGTGCTCAAGGCTGCAATATTAAAGTCGACCTGCATGCACGCGCGCACACACACCGACCTGTTCCTTTAACTGCTTGTTTTGTGCCGTCATGGAGTCAAATCGAGCCATAGTGTTTCGGTCCAACAACAATTGGTCATGCTCTGACCTTGGTAAGGGCACCCTGAGGATCTCAGCAACAACCTGTTGGTGCGGCAACAGATTATAATCACCAGGCTATACATCAATTTCACGTCATGATGCTTCATTGCGTAATAAAAACAAATTTCATTTAGGGTCTACACAAAGTATGATGGCAAATGATTTGACTTTAGAATTCCGTTTCTAGCTCACCAATGGACCATCCGCCCTCCCTGCGTCTCCCCACCCTTCTCCATAGAACGTGGCTTTTCAATAAAGATGGTCCATTGTGGTATTAATCAAATCAGTTGTAATGTACAGCGGTTGCGTTACCTGGTTTAGACGAGCAATTTCACAGTGAAGTTGTGCTCGCATCTTGTCGGCCTGGCATGAGCTCTCCTGCAACTTGTCATTCTGTTTCAAAGCTTCAGACAGGTCTTCCTGTAGCAAAGCTTTCTGGGCCTGGAGACGAGCAAAACAATCAACGTTAGAACTTTGAGCTGCTATAGAAATGACTTCGAAAGTGGGTTCAGAGTTTACACTTTTCTGTCGATGGCAAAAGATTGATTTTGCTGCATTTCTCCTCCCTCATCAATCGCTATTCGTCCAGCCCCAAACTTCCAATACTAAGCCAATAAGGTATAATTTGGTACAAACTTGAAACATGCACGACGTGAGAAAAATCAAAATTCAAGTGTACACAGGAAACTGACTCACAGCTCACGTTTGCAAATGGAAATTGGTGGGAAACCCAAAGTTTGTTTATGCAAATAAAAAAAAGGTGAATTCGGGTTTATAGAAAATTCGATCATACCTCACAGGAGTGGACAAGCGAAGCTAGACGAGCAATTTCCTCTGTCTGACTATCTTCATGCTCGATGGTTTTCCTCTGCATTTCCTGCAACTACCAAAGTCACAAGAAAAACGAGGAGGGGGGATGTGGTCAAGTCACTGTTTGGTGGGGTAAGGGAAGGTGACAGGTATCATGACATTCAAATGAGCCCAAGATAAGTATTCATACTCACAAAATGAGATAACAGTAGAGATAAACAGAGAGGTGTATAGTTAGGAAGAACCAGATTCAAAATTGAAGGCACCATCACCTCAAAAGAGGCATGCAAGTTTCAAAAGCTGCGCTAACTAATAATAATCTCGTTCTTTTTTTAACGGCCACAATTATTCCCACAAGCTTGTGTGGTTTGCCGGGGAAAGTTTTTGGCCCCAAATCTTTTCACGAATCAGATGGCCAGGTCTGACGTTTGACGAAGGTAGGGCTGGAATTTGGAATTTGTTCAGGGTGCCGGCGATAGCTTGCCTACTCTTCGTGAAGGACACCATGGGATCTTTAACGTCCACCACCTAATGCTGGCAGATGGGACGCCCGGTTTTAACGATGGGATGCCTGTGAAACACCAGGATGACCATTTATACCTCGGTCGGGATTCAAACCCAGACCAAATAACTTATAGGCGAGTGTGCGAACCTTGAGGCCATCCTGTTAGCCCACTAATACTAATACTACAACAACAACGACAACAACAATAATAATTTTATTTATATAGCATCTTTTGTCGATGGATACAAGGTGCTGAAAGAAAGAGAAAGCAAAATAAGGAGATAAAAAGTGGTGGGTTGAAAGAGCAAATAGGGGTGCTGCCTTTGAGGTGTTCAATCCATAATTTAAAGAAAAATGGGGGGGGGAGGGGGTGTGTGGAATTAAGGATGAAGTGGAGGTGCGAGTAATTCAAGTTAGCTCTACTTATAACAGTATAATTTATACGTGAGGAAGCAGTCAAAAAGAAATGTGTGTGCACGCACACACGCACACACACACACAGCATTTTAAGGCCATTTTCCCGGCCAGAGCAGGGGTTAGCCTTGCTGACACCAACCCTTTAGTCACCTCTTACGCCACGCTGGGATAAGGTGTACCTATTCTAACCAGGGCACACACCGGGACCAGCACACTGGTACTCATTTCGCGGACCACACAGGCTGAGTCGACACCACCTGGTGTTAATTCAGCAGCCAACAGGGCTCAAACTCAGGACCCTACGATCCCAAGACAGCCAGCCTAAACACTGAGCCAACACCAGGCTTACACACAATTTTATATATACATATATATATATATATATATATATATATATATATATATATATATATATATATATCCATCCAACTATTGGGACCACACTCTGTGCAGACCGTTGGTGCTGCCTAAGCAGTCTCCTGGGCAATTGGGCACAATCCTGGATGGGTCGCCACTCCGACGCAGGATACCAGCAAGCTGGCACTCATTTTTGTCGACCTCAGAAGGATGACAGGCAGAGTCAACCCCACCTGGTATTAATTAAACAGCCAAGCAGAATTTGAACTCAGGATTCTAGGATCCCAAGCCCACCACCCTAACCATTAAGCCAACACCAGGCGTACATTCATTTATATACAGATATATATATATATATATACCTCAGTTAAAATAGGTGTACCATATACCTGTGTCGTAAGAGGTGACCAGGGTTGCGTCAGGAAGGGCATCCGGCGTAAAACCTATGCCAAATCATTATGCGGATCATAACGGATGATCCGCTGTGGCGACCCCTAACGGGAGCAGCCGAAAGAAGAAGAGAAGAAGAAGAAGGCATACACATACATACATACATACATACACATATACATATATACATACATACATATATACATCTGCCTTTCAGCAACAGGTCTAAAAAATTAATGGCAATTCACCAGAATGGCGTTTTCTTTTTGTCGAGTCAACCCATTAGGTGGATCGAACCCAGGCAACAACTCTGTGACCATCATGATACAAACTGAGGTCCTTATTTGCTTGAGGTAGTAGTCGTACGATACTTTATCATGGACATAGTGTTGGTTTGCATCTGCAGATAATTCAAACATGGGGTTTTACTAACTGGAGATTGACAAAGGTATATTGCACATTTTGGGTTTGAACCTTTCATCGAAGCAAGAGAGGAATACACACATTTTGTCTTTTTACTTTGGGGCTGTTCATTTCAAGAGAGATAAATCTTCACAATTAAAGCTGGAAGATTGCGAAAAGCATATGTACGAATTTGGTTCCAAAGCTTTGACTTTTTGAAATATCCAAGATTATTTCCAAAACATCTCATATGTACCAAGCTTTAAAACTTCGCCATGAACATGGAGTCGAGGAAGCAAAACGGGAAGCATTTAGAATGAAACAAAATTCTCATGGAGCATTTTGTAACATTTACAATGCCAGACCATTGCCACATAGACACACAAAGGAGTCAACAAACTTGTTAAGACAAAGTGCTGCAATCGGCTGGAGAACAATGTACCTTATGGTGCAGAGAGTTCTTCATCGCATGGTACTGATTGTCCCATTCCTTGTTCACCTGGAGAAGCTGTTTGAGCCACAGGAAAACAAATACCGTCAACACGATGCAAAAAGCTATCAATGTGCTGCGCTGAAGCACAGAGTTTGTGCAAAACTTTGCCAGTACAAATAAGTTGGGAATTGTCCCTCACCTCCTTTCTTTGCTTCTGGAGTGTACATAGATTTTTCTGCAACATGGTACTCTCAAAAACTTCAGTTGTTCTTCCCAAGGGGTCGATGTTCCCACCGCACCGATTCACATCCATCTGCCACTGAGCAAGTCAAGAGAGAAAAGGTGAGACAGATAGAGAGAGGGAAAATGTTGAGCAGTGTACTCGGTTGCTCTGTCACCAAGTGAGACTCCAACTGAAGTAAGAGGTTTTAAAGGACGTGATGACGTCAAGTTGACGCATATGGAGATACCCGAGCAACTGACTCTGAGCTTTACCATGACAACCAAATAAACAGTGCACAGGAAACGCAAGCAGCTGTTCCCTGCACGAATCAATGCAGAAACATTGATGGCTGTGAGATTGTCAAGGAATGGGAATAAAGACTCAAATTTCATGGGACACATAAAAATTTCAGAAACCACGCAATTATGTTTAGGAAACACAGTTGACACCCAATGAAATAACAAAAATGAACCCAGTACGAGTATGAACTCATTTGCTTAACCCAACCCCCCCCCTTCGCCCCACACACACCCACACCTTTCCCCACCTCCACCCCAAGCCTGCAGTGCATTTGCTTTTTAGCCACACAGCACAAGGCAGGGTACCTGTCTGCTGTAGAGTTTGAGTTTTCCTGGATTTAAGGCCGAATAATGGATAAAGCATCTTCACGGATAATATATATCCTTGAGGAAATGTTATACAAATCTACAAATGCTGCATTAGACTGGGTCAATAACTTGTACAAACCCTTTACAAAAATAGTGGGAGAGGAATACAAACAAACGACTGTACATATATATATATATATATATATATATATATATATATATATATATATATATATATATATATACATATATATATACATATATATATACATATATATATATATATGGTCCTGAGTTCAAGCCCCGTTGGCTACTAAATTAACACCAGGGAGTTGACTCAGCCTGTCATCCTTCTGAGGTCGGCGAAATGAGTACCAGTGTACTGGTCCCGGTGTATGCCCCGGTTAGAATAGGTGTACCATATCCCTGTGTGTCGTAAGAGGCGACCAGGGTTGGCGTCAGGAAGGGCATCCGGCCATAAAAACATTGCCTCAAGAAAAAGCCAACCCCTGCACAGCAGGGAAAAATGGCTGTAAAAACGGTCAATATATATATATATATATATATATATATATATATATATATATATATATATATATATATATATATATATATATATATATGTAAAAACATACATTATGCAAAAAATTTGACCAGATAGCTAAAAGCAAAACTAAACAAAACTTTTTGTTCCTTTTAATTGCTCAACTGTCCTTGATTTCCTTGTAAGCGAAGGATGATAGCCTTAAGCAACAAGTCGTCAGAGCAGAACAGCCACAGTGACAACCGGTTAAACTGGAATGTTGTTTAACAGTCATCTTTCATGAAGTTAAAAAAAAAAAAAACACAAAAAGGCAAACCTAGAATGCAACGAGAATGGCACTTGGTAGAGCGCGTACCTCCGCCACGTAATGCCTGATCCACGAGAACATATCGGCCCCAATACATTTTTGAAATATCATGCTATATATATTGTTTGGCCCAATCTGCAATGGTGAAGAATAACTTGAAAAATTAAATAATTCTCGTATCCGGATTCGGATCTTCACCAGAGTTGAATCAATTCTTTGTCACACACACACACATATCCACCAAGTTTCGTCCGAATCCGTCCAAAACTTTTTGAGATATCATGCTGTCTAGCGTTGGTGAAGGTGAAGAATCAATTCAATTCATTGGTGAAGAATCAATTTTAAAATTCTAGTAGTTGGATCCGGATCCGCATCTTCACCAAAATCTAAACAGTTTGTCTTTGTCAAACACCCAACCTGTCTCCAAACATTCATTTGAATCTGTCCACAACTTTTTGAGATTTCCTGCACACAAACAAACAAACACAGACAGAAAGGTGAAAACATAACCTCCTTCACCTTCGGTGAAAAAGGTAATAATCTGTCAAAAGGTTGTCATTTATCTACATGAGAGAATGCCTGTGTAAGTAATGATGGGGTGCTCCAAGAGGTAATAGGATGATGGTCAAACAAAAGGCTCCTCTCCAATGACATCACAATCCCTAAAAGGATAGACAATTGAAAACAAAATCCTGAGTAATGACTCCTGGGTGGGGAAGTGTGTCACAAGGAGTAAATTGTCATAGTGGGGCATCCCCAACACGATGTAAATTCGTAAACCATGCCATTGTTGTCTCACATAAAAAAAAAAAAAAGAGACCACTCCCAAAAAATTTTTAATCAGCATCTCTACATTGATCGCAGCCATTCCATTCCAGTGTCTGTTGAATTCCAACACAGGCACACCTCATTCTACTTAGTGAGGTACTGATTAGGTGATCACCCGAAGCGAATCTTATTCAACAACGAAAAGTATAAAAACCACTGCTGTGGTCATCACTATCCTCTTGCAATAGGACCAGCTGGATGGCAAAAACAGTGCTAGTAGAACATCAAAAGTAATTGTAATCAAAAAAATAACTAATGACCATGCCAAAGAGTTGAAAAGAAAAGGTTTGAGTGAGGAAAAGAAGGGTTCAATTATGGCTTTACCGGCAGATGGCTACAGTGAGCGTCACGTTGCTTCCATCCTTAAAATTTCAAAGACGGCGGTTCATAAGAACAAGGTCAAGCAGCAGACATTGGGGACAACAAAGCTACAGAATGGCAGAGGGCGAAAACGACTTTCCACTGACTGGGATGACCGCCAACTCATTCAAATGTCACTCAACAACCGTAGTATGACATCAAGTGACCTACAAAAAGAATGGCAAACGGCAGCTGGGTGAAGTGCACGGCTTGGACGGTTCGAAACAGGCTCCTAGGGGCAGGGCTGAAGTCGTGCAAAGCTAGAAAAAGCCCCTCATCAATGAGAAACAAAGAAGAGCTAGGCTGAGGTTTGCAAAAGACCATAAGGATTGGACCGTAGAGGACTGGAGCAAGGTCATCTTCTCTGATGAGTCCAATTTTCAGCTTTGCCCAACACCTGGTCATCTAATGGTTAGACGGAGACCTGGAGAGGCCTACAAGCCGCAGTGTCTCGCACCCACTGTGAAATTTGGTGGAGGATGGGTGATGATCTGGGGGTGCTTCAGCAAGGCTGGAATCGGGCAGATTTGTCTTTGTGAAGGACTCATGAATCAAGCCACGTACAAGGTTGTCCTGGAAGAACACTTGCTTCCTTCTGTTCTGACAATGTTCCCCAACTCCGAGGATTGGTTTTTCCAGCAGGACAATGCTACATGCCACATAGCCAGGTCAATCAAGGTGTGGATGGAGGACCATCAGATCAAGACCCTGTCAGGGCCAGCCCAATCTCCAGACCTGAACCCCATTGAAAACCTCTGGAATGTAATCAAGAGGAAGATGGATGGTCACAAGCCATCAAACAAAGCCAAACTGCTTGAATTTTTGCGCCAGGAGTGGCATAAAGTCACCCCAACAGCAATGTGAAAGACTGGTGGAGAGCATGCCAAGACGCATGAAAGCTGTGATTGAAAATCAGGGTTATTCCACAAAATATTGATTTCTGAACTCTTCCGAAGTTAAAACATTCGTATTGTGTTGTTTAAATATGAATATGAACTTGTTTTGTTTGTATTATTTGAGGT